>NC_134546.1:79372034-79709652 GCF_050624435.1 Tenrec ecaudatus
GTATGGATTGTGATAAGAGTTTTACTAGCTCCCAATAAAATTATTTTTTTAAAAAGAGAGCGAGGATGCATTATGAGCTCTCATACCACAAAGTTAGTTGCATATACAATATAAAGTTTATAAATTAAAAACCACTTTTAAAAAACTGGTAATACACAACAATTAAAGAACTTTTTTAAGAGCTCTGTTTTACTTTGAGAGTGCTCGTGTTTGTCTGAGTCTGAGGGAGAACTCTTGCCCATATTCTGTACTCATCTGCTTCTAAACATCAGGGGCCATGCAAATGCAGCTCTTTTCCTGCAGATAAAGTGACCATAGCCCCTGACCTAGGAGCTCTTAGAGGACAGTCCCAGTCTCTGGAGCCTCTGCTATTTCCATTTTGTGCCCAGGAGCTAGTCCACAGAACACATAATGAATTTTGCACCAAAGTTGGCATAGTAAATGTAGACCATGCTGTGTATGTGTGTATAATTGTGAGTGCATTTGTTTGTACATGTGTCTGTCTAATTACGGTGCCTCTGTGTTTGCAGGTGTCCAGTGTGAGGTGCAGCTGGTGGAATCTAGGGGCGATCTGAGAAAGCCTGGGGGGTCCCTGAGACTCTCCTGTGCTGCCTCTGGATTCGCCTTCAGTAGCTATGTCATGCACTGGGTCCGCCAGGCTCCAGGGAAGGGCCTGCAGAGAGTCTCATACTTTAGTGGTGATGGTGGTGAGCTATACTATGCAGTCTCCATTAAGGCTCAATTCACCATCTCTAGAGACAACGCCAGGAACACACTCTATCTTCAAATGGACAGCCTGGAAGCGGAGGACATGGCCATGTATTACAGTGCAAGAGAAACAGTCTGCCAGTGAAAGTCCAGACACAAACCTCCTTGCAGGGAGGAGACTGGTCTCCAGGGGGCACTCAAGATCTGCAAAGTGCAAGACTCAGACCAGGGGCAGGTGCAGCTGGAGCTTCAAGGATGGTTGCTTACGGTGATCTGTGAATGCTTCTAAATCTCACAGTTGCCCTGAGGAATCTCTTCCTAATTTAAAAATAATAATTGTGTGCCTTTTTCCTGATCTTGTGAATTCAAAAGTTATATTGTAACAGGAGAATATAGTCTGCCATAGAGCAACAAAAACAGCCTGTCCCTTAAGGACAGGAAATGATTCTGCTAGAAGTCCCTGAATGAGAGTTCTCATGATCCTCCACTAATCTCCAACATGACTCAGGCAAATGCGGGCTAAGATAGTTAAGGTTTATACTGCTAAGCTAGCCCATAAACACATGTGGGATTAATTGAAGAGTGGAGAGATAAATGGCTTGGTGAGCCTCACTTTTTTTGTTCTTCGGTCTCTTGCGGCTCTTTGTTGGTTGGATCAGGGTGCAGCTGTCTCAGCCAATTCCCTGCTTCAGATGGCAAGACTCACTTCCTGCGAAACATCCCTGAGGAGAAGCCACATGGACCCACCCTGATTCATGCCTGGGTGCTGTGGAGCAGCTGCGTGGAGACCTCTGCCAGCTCTGAGATACTTACATGCTCATTGATTTGGCTTTCCTCCTGAGGTCGGCGTCACTGTGTGTGTTTACTGAAATTGGGGAGGACTGTAGATCGGTCTCAGACATATGGGCTAATGTTGGACTTATGCGCTTGGACAGCACTGGGTTGGGATGCTTTGTAAGTGTACACTTACCCTTTATATATAAAACTCTCTCTTATATTGATATGAGTTCCTGTGGATTTGTTTCTCTAGTCTACCCAGACTGACACAGGGGCCCAGTTAAAGGTAATGATTGTTTGACTCTTGGCTGAAAATTTATCAGCATATTTTTCAATCACACTTTGTGAAGTATTCTGACAATCCTTTAGTCAAAATCTAGACAGTCAGACTGTTTTTTATTGAATTGTTTACTCAAATGACACATTTTGGTGGAGTTGGGGGTGGGCAGTGGTTGTTTGTACTAACCATGGTGGTTAAGTACTTGATTTTTTATTTTCTGGAAGTCCATCCCAGAACACACTAGTTCACCACCTTGATTTTATTATCTGGGTGCTAATATTTTGTGCCTGTCTATCCTTCAGAACCTTCAGGCCATGATGACCAAGACAAAAACTAACTTATCTGTGCAAGTTCAGGATTCAGGGAGATCTCTAGGGCCAAATGAGATCATTCAGTTCTTCATGTCAAATGTTGTATCTTCACCTTCACAATCCCACAGAATGTCAGCCCACTGTTTCTGGTTTCACTCAGAGGGTTCACATTTGTCCTGTTAATCCCCTTACCCTACTTCTGGTGGCTTTCCTACAAATTTGTTGAAGGATAACAGCAATATTCACATTATCTAGTGACACTCCAACCTATGTGAGAAATTTCGGAAATATTTGGTATAAAATGTAAGATTAGGTGTCAATAACATTATTAATGATGACTTTGAGGGAACAGGAAGAAAAGGAGGGGCAAAGGGAAACTGGTAGCAAAGATGAATGTGTAACCCCACTCAAGGAAATGGACAACAGAACTGTAGGTGAATGGATACATTGGATGATGTATGATATGGCAATAATAATAATATATAATATATTTAGGATCCATGGGGGTTATAGGATGGGGGAGTAAAGGGATAAAGGAGAGCTTATATCAAAGAGTTCAAGAGGAAAGAAAATATATTGAAAACGATTACTACAACTGTACAGTTATGGCTGATTTAATTGAAGTGTAGATTGTAATAATATCTGTAAGAGCTCCTAATGAAAGTTAAAATAAATGAATAAATAAATGTCTTCTGGTGTCAAAGGTAAATTGCTCTAGCATGACATGTATTTCCACAGTAGAATGACTCAAGTAGACATAGGAGTGTAGTTGTTGAAGAAAATCTCTTCCTTTTTAGTGACTCACAAAAGCCATTCCTATTTACAGCACACATAGAATGGGAGCCACTTTGGGCTGAATTCACTGAGATTGCTTGAGTTAGTTGATCTTCAAACTTTTTATATTTAATAATGTTACTGTAATCTAATGCAGAAGAGAAAATGTATATCTGACCATTTAAATGTCCTTGGATTTGTTATGAGTGTCTTATAAATATATAAGTAGAGAATCACTGCCTTTTCCCTAGTCATTGTCCATCCTAAGTCACATCTATCTCTCAACCATCTTCCTCATCACTTTCTGTAACCCGGAAACTCTGGTCCTGGTGAATGGAGAAGTCATGGATAGGACTGAGTTCTCTGAGGGAACAGCCAACATTCTCATCCCAGATGAGCCCCTTTCTACCTTTATTACAAAGGGACCACTCACATGCTAATCTCCACATAGTCCATCAGATAGAGTCTCATGATACACTGTTTAATGTAGGGCTCACTCACTCTGAATAATACACCTCAGAATCATGGATCTTGTTCCCAAGAAGATTTTGGTTTCTTCCTCTTCTTGGGGGCAGCTCTCAGAGGTGAGAAGCTCAGGTATTGAAACATGAAGGGTTGGGGGTGCTTTATTTGTGCACCTGGCTCACTGTCTCCAGGTGCAGTTTCAGGGCTTGAACCAGGCTTGTAAAACCCACAAATGTTGTGATTCACCTCTTCTGTTTCTAGAGTCTCTTAAATCAGCAGTGGGTCTGTGTGCTATGGAGTAAAGAGAGCACAGACTACACTCCTACCCTGATGCCTTGAGTGCACATCCCAGTGACGCTTTTCATAGTCAAGTTCATTGAACGCTGAGCTCCATTGCTGCACACGCCATTTTACTATGTAGCACTGTGAAAGGAGGTGGGGAGAAGGCAGTGTGATTTGAATCTGATCTGCACTATCCTCCATATGTTTTCTTCTGTGTATTCTTTGTTTTCCTTAAACATATTTTGCATTATTGTCTAGAAGTGTCCTTTATTTTCTAAAATAATTATGTCCAAAAAATAAATGTTTTTTTTCTTTTTATTAGGGTGTTTCATTGTGACTTTGTTCATCATACTATTTATAACACATTTGATGACATTTTCCTTTAGATTTCTTAACATAATCATCATATTTAGAGTTTCATATTTTAACTTTATAGTATCCATATTTAGGTGAATCTCATGTTGACATTGTATCAATTATGATCCTATATTTTGCATTATCCATTCCTTTTTGTGGATAGATGGGCATGTTAAAAATGATCATACATATCAGCATATTATGTTAAGTATGATTCTTTCAGCTGAGAACTGATTATGACCTGACTCCTGTTAGACTTATTTTCAATGTTTGTGAATATATAGTCAGGGCTCCATCAACTATATGCAATGTCCATCACAGATAAAATCAATCTTTATTAAAAATCCCAAAGGTATCAAATACCTCTATAAAATATTATTTTTCTATTTTATGTTTGGGTAAGTCTTCCCGTGGAGAAAAAAAATCTTGATTTTTAACTTCCCGCATGCACTTGGTGTTATTTTTACTTGATGATGGTCACGTTGTGCGAGGGTTTGGGCCGTGGGACAGTTCTCTGGTCTTTTGACCGAACCTCTTAGGCAGGCATCCTGAACTGGGATCTGAAAAGGTGCTTGGCTAGAAGCTCTGCCTGCCCTTTCCCGTGGGACAGAGCACCTTTCTTCTAGGTTGTACATTCCCTTGCTGCAGGTTTCCAGCAGTACCTTCAGCTACAACTTTTTATGTTTTTCCTCTTCAGATTGAGGATTTTATGCCTAAACAAAGCAAAGAGCATTGGTTCTGGACACGATGTCAGACTTGTTCTGTTATATGTGGATTTTGATGAATTTATGCCTAGCCTTTCAGTCATTTTGAGTCAGGAGAGGGAGGTCATGTTGCATTTGAGCACTGATGACCCTCGACCTACCCTAGCCACTCAAGGAAAGAGAAAGAAATCTAGTTTTATTAATGGCATCTTAAGGGAATGCTCTGCTATAAAACAAGTATTATCTTACATCGGTGCTCCTGGGAAATCCTATTCTCTTTAACGCAAGTAAGTTCAAACTATCCATTAAATGTTTCAGGCTAACTTTTATACAGTTCAAATGTCATCCAAGACATCTCCTCCAGTGCAGGTAAGACCTTGGTTTTTTCCTTCCTAATGGAAACTCTCTTTCTCAGAATATGATGTTTATTGTTGTTGTTTTTAATGCTACTAAGTTTACAATTGTGTTGAAAAATTTTTATAGAATAGCCTTTTTTGTTGTTACAATTTAAATAATAAGAATATGAATGCCCTTTTCTCTTTTTGTTTTTCAATCTGACTAGTAGTTTCATTATAAAAACACCCTAAATTTTTAAAAAAAAGAATAACACTCTGAATGTCCAAAATCAGATAAATAAATTATGGTATACATGCGTTCATGTTCTAAGATGTTGAGCATTAAAATAAATTCATGCTGGTTAGAAATTAACTATGGGTCGATCCCCATGTAAATAAAATTAGTTAAGAGAACTAAGGTAAGCAAATGAGCATGCATACTGTCTGAAATCATTTAAATAATAAGTAACTTATGGTGTATGAAATATATGAACAGGACTGTGTTCTGCATATCATGATCACATACCAAGAAATCATTCTCAAATATTATTCCCATCAAGTCATTATTCATTTATGCATACGCTACACATGTCTAAAAACACTGGAGAAACCAAAAAGCTCATCATGACATAGACCTAGAAACATGCTGAGTGAAGCTGTCAATCTCAAAAGGACAAATAATATTTGACATCACTATCAGCAAAGACAAAAAGGCATACACTGACAGCTGTTCTCAGACTATGTAATCATTTAATGTGAAGCCCCAGGCAATGTTGTGACATGACTTGTTAATGCTAATGTACTCTTTATCACTTGCTCAATTGTACATCTTAAAATAAATAGCACCACTGTAGTGGAGGATCAACCTCAGATGGGGACATTTTGTCACTTAGCAGGAAATAGAAAAGACCAAATAACTCCTGCCACTCAGCAGTATCTCCAGGTTACCCCAACTTAATAGACTTTCCTACAATGCTACTATTAAAGGAAGTGAACCGAACCATTCTGTTAAAGCTGAAAACACCCTGGAAGCGGAGGCACAGATCATCGCTACACCAAAGTCGTGATCTTCAGAATATGATCCAAGGATTCCAAATGATAAAGCCAAGATCAAAGGAGAGCATGGTATTAGAGGTTCAATTCTGTGACTATCAGTGTTGAAGTTCTCTCTTTGCTTTTATTGGCTGTGGGCTACACTCCACCATCACCCCCACATACCCCAAAACACAAAACCCTCCACTTGACATTTCAGTACTCTAAGGTGAAATCCAGGTTTTATTATGTTTAATTATTGGATTTTTTTTGGAACGGGGCTTTGCTAAAGGGAGGAGTGATTAATCTAATTTTCTGATTTTGCATCCTTCTTAAGGGGGTATTTTGAATCTATTTCTCGGGTGTTGCCTCAAAAGCATGCATGTTTCTCCCTCAGAGGAAATCATGGACCCAGGAGAAATGCCTGACCCTCTTCTAGTATACGGCTTCCCTCTCCCTCTCTTTATATTTTTAACCCTCATATCTTTCCCCCTCAGCTGCATTAGTTAACCACGTATGACAATACCTTCCTGTTTTGGTGTCATTTGCTTGTACACTTAGGCATTTTATGTTGTGGATGAGAGGAGTTATATTCTGCTAAAAATTTTTATGGTTTCCTCTGTTTCTCTTGGTCTCAATGGGGTTTCACCAGTAGAGCCAATGTGTGTAATAAGAAATCAAGTATATTTTTCAGATATTATAATTCCCACATATTTCTTCCAAGACACTCATAAATACTTAGATATCTTTAAAATAGAAGGACACACGAGAGATAATGTTACTCTTCTGTTAAAAAAAACAGCCTAGCACACCCTTCCACTCTAGGATAGAAGGCAAAGCCATGGGATGCCCAGGTCTGCCCATTCACTGAGCAGGTATTAAAAATGGATAGATAAACAATACATATGAGTGATGGTTTCCTGGCCAGGATTTCTTTGTGTTGGCAGATGTCCATGGCAAAGTGCAGCCGGTAGAGTCTGGGGGAGACTTGAGGCAGACAAGAACATCTCTTAGGCTCTCTTGTCCAGTCTCTGCATTCACCATGGATGGCATCGGCTAGCTCCAGGGGCTGCAGTGGGCTCAGTTACTGGTAATAATGTTGTTGTGTGAAGAAGGACGGGTGTTTTGGAGAGGAGTGTGGAGTAGTGTAGATACCCTGTATCCACTTGATGCTTTCAACAAACTCTATGCTGTACACTCTCTGGGCACAGGACATATAGGATCCCAAGGCAGAACACGGGCAATGAGGGGCTGGAGGAAAAAAAAAACTGAACTCAGAAATCCTTGGATTTCCTGTGACATTTCCTATACACCTGTTAGGCCAAGTGCTAGACTAACATGTATATGAGATCAAGCAAATAGTTACCCTACCATGGATTTAGAAGGAAGAGGAGACCTTGGTCTCTATCATTCTCAGTTTTATAAGGACAGGGTTCCCTCATACAAATTATTCTTCAGGCACTAAGGTAAAACTCACCCTTGTGTTGGGAAAACTATCAAATATCTTCTGACAGGGCTGTAGGTCCTTTGGGAAAGAAGAGCTATGATGTGAAGATGCTATTGCTGGGTGTTGTCCTGTGCCTGGTGACAGTTCCCCAAGGTAGAGATTCAGATATCTGACCTGGTTCTATGGGAATGGTTGTGACTACAAGTGACTGACACAGAGATCAGTGTCTTTATTTACACTTGTCCTATCCCAGGTATAGTTTCAGGAGTCGGGTCCAGGATTGGTGAAAACTTCCCAGAAGCTGTCTCTCACCTGCACTGTCTCTCTGGTTTCTCCATCACAAGCAGTAGTTATCTCTGGAGCTGGATCCGCCAGAGCTCAAGGAAGGGGTTTCAGTGGATAGGACACATATGGCCTGATGGTGGTATGATTATAACCCGTCCTTCAAAGCCGACTCGCCATCACCAGAGACACATAGAAGAATCAGTTCTCCCTGCTACTTAGCTCTATGACTGCTGAGGACATGGCCATGTATTACTGTGCAAGGATCACAGTGAGGGGAAGTCAGTGTGAGCCCAGACACAAACCTCCCCTGCAGGGAAGACAATGGGCAGCAGAGGATGCGCAGGACCCACAGAGCACACACTCCCAGCCCTGGACAGGCACAGATGGATGATAAGGAGGATTTCCTGTCAGAGCCATGTGTCCTCCACCAGCTCTCAACATCCCAGGAACATTTTTTTCTTTTTCCTTTTCCCCCTCTCTCTAAATCAGTGGTCCTCAACCTTCCTCATGCCATGGCCCTTTAATACAGTTCCTCATGCTGTGATGGCCACCCACACCATAAAATGAGCATATATACTCGAATGTAAGGAGACCTGAGTTTAAGCCAAGTTACCTAATTTTTACCTGGAAAACCAGAAAAACTGATTGACTCGAGTATAAACCTAGGGTAGAAAATGCAGAAGCTATCGGTGACTTTCAATAATCCAAACAAATGAAAATAAAATTACTAAAAATGTAGACATCAGTGGGGTAATATATTTAAATATTTATATTAACTAAAAACATAAATAAAAGGGCAAGTCACTTAACATTAGTAAACCAGCACAGTAAGTGGAAAATAGATTCAGCAAAATTAATAAGGTATGAACAATGATGTACCTTAAGAGTACTATTCTCTGAGCTCAATCAGCAACCAAGCTAAAATGTAAAGAGTTAAAATCCTTCAAAACTGGATTCATCATCATCATCCATATCCCAATGCAGAGCTTCAGCTGGTGTGAGGTCATCATAGACACTGTCCTCACTGAGCTCGTCATTAACACTATCATTTTCATACAAAGTTCTGGCTTCACTGCCATCCATAGCATTACTAACACTACATTTCTGGAAGGCACGTTGCACTATGTCTTCTGGAATGTCTTCCCATGCATCTCGAACCCACTTTGCTATTAACTCTGTGTCAGGCTTCATGAGATTTCCTCCTTTTGTTAGTCTGGCTTGACCAGTTGACATCCATTCAAGCCACCGCACCCCAGACGCTGAGACTCAGAAGAATCCCTTCTCAGTTCCATCGAAGAGCAAGGCATTGCAGAGAGAACTGTAGAATCTGCAACACCATCTTTTGGAACTTGAGGTTCCAGTTCTACAGACCCATCTTCCACCTGGGCTGTCTCTTGTTCGGGCGAGTTGGGTGACACTTCAGACTCCAGAAGGTCCTGGACGTTCCTCTACTGCCTCCTCTATCTGCATTTCAGAATCGAGTTATTACATCGTGGGGCAGAGTCCAGGGAACTACATCAATGATGCAACAGGAAAGCCACCCGCTCTTCGATGTGGCACCACACGACCTCACCTGCTCAGAACGCCCTTTTGGGCTAAGAACTGTCTCCTTGGTCCTAATTCAATTCTCTTGATTACACCAGGGACTGGACTCAGAGGTCAACTCTGCCTCCTCTTCATCTGCAGAAAACCCTGTAGTGATTCAGGAATGCTGTCGAAATGCTGCCAAGTCCAAAGAAAATCCTGACACCTACCCAGATTCCACCACCACCAAGTCTCTTGACCCATCCACACCACCCTGAGAAATGTTCGTCAGAAATTTTTTTCTTGCTTGGACCCATAATCAATGCTCATGGAACTAGCAGTTGAAAGATCAAAAGATATATTACATTAGGTAGATCTTCTGTACAAGATCTCTTCAGAGTATTGAAGTGCAAGGATCTCATTTTAAGGACTTGGGTGCACTTGATGCCCCCACTCCCTCAAAAATAGAAAACATAACTAAGAATTATATTGAAGTTCAAGTACACTTGATAATTCTTCAAATACCACCAGTGAGTGTTATTCATGGTGAACCAAAGACATACCTTCCACAAAGAAGTGATAGGGCTGTCGGGAGTTCTTAGGACACTTGAAGAAAAGGAACCCATCTAGCCTCAGGTGTAGTGGATAGAATAATTACTGATTGCTCTTTGAAACTCATGATTAGCCTGTCAGATAGCAAGGGTTGACTTAGAGCAGTGATCCAATTCAATTGCTCCCCCAGGACGCGATATCTGAATCTTGACTTTTCTCAACCTATCTACCAATAACCTTTCACTACAGTTTTATTGATTAGGAAATCATGCCCCTCAATACAGATGCTGTTGTTGTTATTGTCACTTTCATTGATTTGGTTGCAATCTTAGTGTCTCCATGTACGATAGAATGAAACCCTGTCCTGCCCTGTGTCATCCTCACAGTCCTTGCTATACTTGATCTCATTGTTGCAATCACGGTGACAAGCCATCTAACAGTTAGAATCTGTACGCTACACAGCAACCTGGGTTTTTCTGTGTGCATTTGGTTATTGGTGTTAGAAACCCTGTGGGTTTCTCAAAATAGCTGTTATGAGTGGGTGTCTACGATTTGTCCTCACTGCCTATTTACTATCTCCCTGTCCCTAGTTGTTCTGCTCCATTTCAGCTGCAGGAAGCCCTCTGAAAGGTGGCGAAACCTCCCAGATCATCTCCCTAACCTGCACCAACTTCTCCACACACACCACGATCACTTAGTATTACTGGAGCTGGACCAGCTGATACCTTTTGAAGGAGTCAGAGTGGCTGTTAACAATTGGCTTGGGTTGTCGGAAAAAAACTACACTCCAGTTCTGAAGAAGTGACCCTCGAGCTCCAGAAGTGAGCCCACAAACTCCTTCTCTCTACAGTTCAATTCTGTGACCACTGAAGACAAGACACTTTTACTGTATGGGACAGTAGAAGTCAGTGGGACCCAGACAGAAAATACTGTACAGGAATAGGGCAGGGCTATACCATAAAGGTGGGTGCACAGGGCACAGGACAAGTGACTCCCCTATGGTGAAATAAGAGAGGAGATATCACTTAGTATTGACTGGGTACTAAAAAGATAAAATGGGCATGCTTTAAGAACAATTTTATGTAAAAAACCCATCAATGTCAAAGCAAGGAGGAAATATCTTGGAAGACAGCGATAAGGGTAATAATGTTCACCAACAAGAAACAGACACCAGAGCTATCTATCACCATGTTCACATGAGGAGTAACCATCTGTGCATCCACCCTGAGGAGGAAGGATACATTCTGAACTCTCATGCCACAGAGATTCTCTTTTATGTATGATAGTGTTTATAAATTTAAAAGGCCATTAAGCATTGCTAGCTTTTAACTACAGCAGCAGCAATGCTTCTGTACCATGTGCATAAGCAGCCTTTATAAAAACCTCCATTCTCCTGTGTGGGTGCTTCCGTTTTTTGGGTCACAAGGAGAATTCCAATACAGGTAGTCCACTCCTCTGCTTCTGAGTGCAGGGCCACATGCAAATGCAGCTCTCTCTGTGTGCCAGTGAAACCTGTGTGGTTCCTTTCCTGAAGCTCTGGGCCTCTGCTTTTCCCATTTTCAGCTAACTCAGAGGATGCATCATGAATTTTGGACTGGGTTGAGTTTACATTTAGGCCATTCTACATGGTAATAATTGATGACAATGCTGTGTGGTTGTATGTAGAATTGTGGGGTAGGTGGAGGGAAGTGATCTTATCACAGTGTCTCTGTATTTACAGGTATCAAGTGTGAGGTGCAGCGGGTGGAATCTGGAGACGACCTGAAAAAGCCTAGGGGGTCTCTGAGACTCTCCCGTGCAACTTCCGGATTCACCTTCAGTGACTATTACATTAATTTGATCTGGCGGTTTCCATAACAGAGACTGGAGTGGGTTGGTTTTATTAGAAATGCAGCAAAGGGTCAATCAACAGAGTATGTTTCATCCGTGAAAGCCAGATTCACCATTTCAAGAGATAATGCCAAAAGCATCACCTATTTGCAAATGAATGTACTGAAATCTGAGGACACAGCCATGTATTACTGTGTAAGACACACAGTGAAGTCTATTCAGTGTAAGCCAAGACACAAACCTCACTTACAGTGAAGGATGGGACAACAGGGGGTGCTCATGCTCCACTAGACCATCCTCAGGAGCAGACACGTTTGTGGTGAAACGTTTCCTGCCAGGGGCTGTGGTTTTCCTCCCACTTGAGCTGGAGAATTACTGAGTTGTACATTCAAGACTGTAAGCAGTATAGCTTGTGACACTTCATTCTTGTTTCTTTGTGAAACAGGTTTTGATGTAGGGTAGAAAGTGGGAACGATTACAGGAATCTATGTATAGCCTACTCCATGGGACAGAGGCAGCAGAAAAGAGGGCAAGGGGAGACGTCAGACAGTATAATATATGACAAAATAATAATAATAATAATAATAATATATGAATGATGAAGGGTTCATGAGGTGGGGGGAAATGAACAGCAGATATTAAGGGTTCAAGTAGAAGGCAAATGTTTTGAGAATGATGATGGCAACAAATGTACATATGTTCTTGACACAATAGATGGATGTATGGATTGAGATAAGAATTGTATGAGCCTCCAATAAAATGATTTAAAAAATAAAAGAAAAAAATTTAAATAAATAAAATGGACAAGCAACAAAAATCAAACAACCATACTTCAAAACCCAAACCCTGGATTTTGAGAAGGATGTCTATCTTTGAAGAACCATTCCTTGTGGATTATCCTTATGAAATAATCAAATCTCCATAAACTGGATATCTGGATAAGAATTTAATCTCCAATTTATTGTTATCCCCAAACCCTCACAGGCTGCTGTTTTTAATGAATCTGAATTCCTTCTATGTTCCAGGCAGTGTCATGAACCCTGGGACCAGTCGTCTGTGCCCTGTGCCGAAGTAAAGTGTCTTTTCCCCACTGTCTTCTCAATCAATATCCATCACCCAGAGCACACCTATGAAACCCTGATTTCTTTAGTAGGAGATTCTGTGGCAAGTGCTAGATACTGTGATGGGTCTCCTGTCATGATTTGAATAACTAATATCCCATTTGTAGAATCCTTGAAAAGGAAACACTATCTATTAAATGATGTGCCTCACTGAACCCCAGCACAGCTAAAGACACACAGACTGCAGAATTTATTTTCAACATCTTCATTTATCCATCCAGCCTCGGATTTTTGTACTTATGTCTGTCTGGACCAGAGCTACAACTTCGCTGTTCCTAGAGCCCAAGTTTTCAGAGATTTTGAGGTAAAAGTATTCGTAAAAAATTATCTGCCTAGGGAAACGCCTTTCCTGATCCCACTGAATACACCTCTCCCCCCAGGACGTCATTCCCCAAGCCTCACTGGCCCTCCTGAGGGCAGGCAAGGGAGGATGCAGCCAAGAAGGTGGTTTCCTGGCTTGTTCACCATCAGCGTGGAGGCAGCCACTGGAAAAGCAGGGCGAGGATCTCAATGTGTGGCGTGAGTGACCAATGAGCCAATCACGGAGAAAATTATTTAAAGGATTACTTCCAGACTCACTTCATATAAATGTAGATAACTTCCCAAACACATTAGCCCTGTGTACACCTGTAAATTCCACAGTTTGTCCAAGGAACAAAAGCAGATGACATAAGGGATGTGTAAATTTACACATATAGCACACAATGCTTATTATTAAACTGTAGTTTACTTCCTGAGTCCTGTCTGTTGAGTGATTCCATGTATGTTTCTAACCACCAGGTTGGCAGTCCACATCAACTGATTACTTCTTTGGTGAAAGATGAGACTTTCTGCTCTTTTACGAATTTATTATCTTGGTAACCCACAGGACTATGAAAAATAAAAATAAAAGCACACAAAAACTCTTATTTATTTAAATGGATTTATACAATCCAGGCGATTTGGAAACCATTAACAAAACAAAGATGGGAGGGAGAACACAAATATTTATTGAATACTAGTAGCCAAGGGGGACATAGTTCATCTTGTCCATCAAAATCTGTCTCGCTGGGCAACATGTCAACGGGTGCTTTATACCCAGTGTTGGAGGGTGATGATGCTCTTGAGCAATCCAACTTAAAATAGGTCGTTTGTTTCCAGGGTTTTCTCTTTGTAGGGGCATATCCACATCGCAGCTAAAATTGTTAGTACTCTGTACTCAACTAGAACTGTACTTTATATTTTAATACATTGTATATCAAAGAAGAAATAACTATAGTTTGTCAACCCACTATGTACTCTAACAGAATTGTGAAATTGAAGCAACAAAAAGGAAATTTCATGAAGCCCCAGTGGGTCCTGTGGTGTGTTGCAGCACGTCCATCACCTGATACATTTACTTCTGGGTACACTTGCCTACAACTTTAAACCACAGCCACCATTGTTTCTCAGGAGCTCAGCACCATGGGGAATTTTCTGGCTCAGTCTTTGCTTGATGCAAGTAAAGTGGATCCCTTTCACTTTCAAGCAGCCCTGTCTTTGTTTCTCAGCCAGAGTGGTGTTGGTAACATGTCACACATTTCCTTTTGCCGAGTGTGTTTTTCAACCTAAAACTATACCCGGTCTTACAGAGTCTCTATGATTTGGAATCAACTCAGTGGCAGTGAGTGTGGTGTTGGTGTTATCACAAAGAAGAAGATAGGGTCAGACTATTCCATGTCAGTTTCTGAGAAGTCTGGAAATGTCTCTACTTTATTTCTGAGGCTTCTAATATGCAGAGAGTTTCATAAATATCCAGGTAAAATCTCAAACTGAGTGAAAATCATGTCTTGGAAGGGTTCTCTAGGATCCACAGGCCTTGTCCATAAGTCATGTATTTCCTGTGAATATTCTTCTGACTAGCAGTTTCTTCTCTCTGGTAGTGTCGAGATTCCAACAAAATGGCTTGTTATAATGAGGTGTCCCTTATTTTCACTAGTGATTATTTTCTCTGTTCCTAGTTGTCCATGATTGGGTCCAGGAATGACGCATCCCTAAGCTTAGTTGAGTATGATGAGCCCATTTTGCCAGAGCTGGATCTTCCAAGGCCTACAGAAGAGTTTGGAGTAGGTGTTACCAATAATTTTAATAGAAAAAAACAACCACCCATCTCTAAGGAGCCAATGTTCAAACTCCAGAACAATGTCTACCAAACAGTTTTCCCTGCAGCTGAGCTCAATGACCCTGAGGGCACAGCTGCCCATTACTGTGTGAGAGGGACAGTGAGAGGACTCAGTGCTGTCACAAACACAATGTTCCTGCCAAATGACATAGTTCTGTAGGGATAGTGGTGTAGTGGAAAGCACAGCGGCGTGATTTCTGGGACCAGTGCAATGTGGGCGGCATGGGAACAAGGACCATCCTGTTAGCATCTAGAATTTCTGTTTCATCCAAGAATTCTCTCTTCCTTAATATTTTTTTACAGAACCCCATAGATATCCAATATTCTTATGGAAATAGATCTGGTGATATCTAAAACAGATGGAAATCGAGTTACCATATGACCCAGCAATCCCCCTACTGGGCATATACCCAGAAGAGGCAAGAAGCAAACCAAGGCCAGACATGTGTGCTCCGATGTTCATTACAGCACAGTTCGCAATTGCAAGGAGTTGGAAACAACCCAAATTTCCATCAAATGACAAGTGGATTAAAAAGCTGTGGAACACAATTCTACCTTGCAAACCTTGTTAGACCAGAGGAGGCACAGCAGTATAGATGGGATCTGGAAACACAGGGAATCTATGACAAATTAACCCCTCAGGACCAACAGTGAGAGTGGTGATATTGGGAGGGAAGGTGGGGGGTGTGAAAGGGGGAATTGATCACGGGAATCTACATATAACCTTTTCTCTGGGGGATGGGCAAAAGAAAAGTGGGTGAAGGGAGACACCGTGTGGTGTCAGATAAGATAAAATAATAATTTATAAATTTTTAAGAGTTCATGAGTGAAGGGGGAGCAGGGAGGGCAGGGGAGGGAAAAAAGTTAAAAGAGGAGCTGATTCCAGGAACCCAAGCGGAAGGCGATTTTGAGAATGATGAGGGCAATGAATCTATAAGTGTGCTTTACACAATTGATGTACGTATGGATTGTGATGAGTTGTATGAGCTCAATAAACTTTTTGAAATTTACATATACAGCGTGAGCTGCCCATAATTGAACTATCATTTATTTCCTGGAGGAAAAAAGCCACGGTACATACATACAACGGATTACTATGCATCGCTAAAAAGCAGTGATGAATATATGAAGTACATTTCTGCATGGGAAGAACTGGAGGAAATCATGCTAAGCGAAGTAAGCCAAGCACAAAAGGACAGGCACAACATGAGTCCGTTGAGGCAAGTTTTAAAAAATGCAAAAGGGATATAGGTAAAAATCTACTGTATACAAACATTCCTTGAGTGAGGACCAGGTAGTATGGCAAGGGCCAGACCAAATCCTGGGAAACATATGATAGCCAATTAAAAGGATGGGGGGAAATAGAAAAAAAATAAAAGGGTAGCGGAGCACAGGGCACTAACCCACCCAAGGGGAGGGTATTGTTTATATCTCCACAGGGAAAGAGGGACCAGACTTCAACCCAATGTTCCAAGATGTGAATGCAACATGCTGGCATGGAATAGGGAACCAGTAGAGAGGTCTGAGGGGTGAGCCCCAATCCCAACTACATGGACACCTTCCCCTCCCCTCATAATAATTTATTTTAGAGGACAGCACTGAATCTGCAGCTCCAGGAGAGGGACATGTCTGATCAGAGCACAAGGGAGCAAATGAGTAAGAGGAAGAGAGAGTGGAGCACATCCTGGCCCACCAAGCCTTGGGGACAATATTCCCACTCAGAGCAGCCAATCCAGAGAAGACCACATGGCCAGGCCCACTATGAGACGTGACATCCCTCACTGACCCATAGCGCTACAGGAGACAACAGTGGAGACACAGTCTGGGAATTCTACTCGATCTGATCCCACTACACCGAGGCAAAACACTAAGAGTGTGCAAGAGAACAGCAAGGGAACAGAGCAAAGAAGTCCCCAAGGAATACCAAAAATAGACTTTGGCCAGGCCTTGGTGCCCCAACAGACTCCAATGGAAAACATTCCTAAAGGGCAACAAACAGTCCGTGAAATAACTACAAGATTTTCTTTCTTGTTGTATTTTCTTTGTCATTGGTTTCTTGTTGTTGTTGCTTTGTTTTCTTTTGTTGCTTGGTTTGCTCTGTCTTGTTTTTGTGCATGCTATTATCACCATAGTTCTGTCTAAATAAGATAGGCTGGATGAACAATATAGAGGAGAAAACAATGGGACCTACAATTCCAGGGAGACATGGGAGAGGGGGAGGTGGGGGGAAAGGTAGTGGTGTTAACAAACTCAGGGACAAGGGAACAACAAGTGATCCAAATCAGTGGGGAGGGGGTGTTGGAGACCTGGTAGGGCATGATCAAGGGTAATGTAACCAAGAGGAATTACTGAAACCCAAATGCAGACTGAGCATGATAGTGGGACAAGAGGAATGTCAAAGGAAATAGAGGAAACAGCTAGAAGGCAAAGGGTTTCCTCTATTTCCTTTGATATTCCTCTTGTCTCACTATCATGTTCAGTCTGCATTTGGGTCTCTGGGAGATGGGCAATGGGGAGTGGGTGAGGGGAGACGCCGGGGAGTGTAAGATAAGATATAATAATTATTTATAAACTATCAAGGACCAGGGGCGGGATCGGGGAGGGAGGGGGACAGGGGAAATAAAGGGAAACCGAGCTGATTCCAGGAACCCAAGTGGAAGGTGACTTATGTGAATGATGAGTGCAACGAATGTATAAGGGTGCTTTGCTCAATTGATGTATGTACAGACTGTGATAAGAGCCTTATGAGCCCCAATAAAAAGATTTTTTAAAGGCATGTATACAGGTAAATATATTTATATATAAGGATGGGGAAATTGACCTATGTGCATATATTTATAGCTTAGTATTAAGGTAGCAGATGGACATTGGGCCTCCATTCAAGAACTTCCTCAATGCAAGAATACTTTGTTCTATTAAACTGGCATTCTATGATGTTCACCTTCCCAATGCGATACCTGAAGACAAAGCAGGTGCATACACAAATGTGGTGAAGAAAGCTGATGGTGCACAGCTATCAAAAGCTATCGTGTCTGGGGTCTTAAAGGCTTGAAGGTAAACAAGCAACCATCTAGCACAGACTCAACAAAGCCCACATGGAAGAAGCACTCGAGCCTGTTTGATCACGAGGTGTCGAAGTGATCAGGTATCATCAGAACAAAATAATCAGATCATTGTGAATGTGGGGAAGAGTGTGGGGTGGAGACCAAAAGGGTCTTGGGGAGTAGACGAGCCAGTTAGGGTGCAATGTAGCAAAGATGAAACATACCACTTTCCTCTAGTTCCTAAATGCTTCCTCCCCACCCACTATCATGATCCCAATTGTACATTAAAAATCTGGCTAGACCAGAGGAAATACACTGGTACAGTTAGAAGCTGGAAAAACAAGGAATTAGGGCGGATAATCCCTTCAGGACCAGTGGTGAGAGTGGCGGTACTGGGAGCATAGAGGGAGGGTGGATTGGAAAGGGGGAACCGATTTCAAGGATCTACATGTGACCTTCTTCATGGGGAACAGACATCAGAAAAGTGGGTGAAGAGAGACGTTGGACAGGGAAAGCTATAATAGAACAGTAACTTATAAAGTATTAAGCGTTCATGAGGAAGGGGGTAGTGGGGATGGAGAGGGGGAAATGAGGAGCTGATGCCAGAGGCTTAAGTGGAGAGCAAATGTTTTGAGAATGATAAGGGCAATGAATGTACAAATGCGCTTTACACAATTGATGTATGTATGGATTGTGATAAGGCTTGTATGAGCCTCTAATAAAACGATTTAAGAAAAAGAAAATTGAAAAATCCCTGTTTTCAGTTTATACCTTGAAAAAATATGATATTCATTCTTTATAGAGTTTATACATGTAAATGTATTGGACTGAATGACAATGAAAGCACAAAATAACACACTATATGGGCTTCAACAGAAGTGGCTATTTGTAGCAACATATACTAGGAAAATGCAGAAATACAACTCTGTGTTAATCTGGGTACTTTAGAGAAACAAATCCACAGAAACTGATGTGCAAGAGAAAGTTTTATATAAAGGTTAAGTGTGCACAAAGGACACATCCCAACACAGTGCTGCCCAAGCCCACAAGTCCAACATTAACCCATTAGCCCATATGTCCAACACCAATCCACAAAATTCTCCTCCATCGCAGAAAACATACGCAATGATGCCAATTGCAGGAGGAAAGCTGAGTCAGTGAATGTGTAAACATCTCAGAGCTGCAGGGGTCTCCACACAGGTGCTCCAGCACCCAGGACTGCATCGGGGTAGGCCCATGTGGCTTCCCCTTGGGGATGTTTTGCAGGAAGTCAGCCTTATAAGCTGAAGCAGGGAACTGCTAAGGCAGCTGCACCCTGGTGCGACTATCACACAGCAAGAGACCCAAGAACTAGAAAGGTGAGGCTCACTGAACCATTTATCCCCCTACCCTTCAATTAATCCCATATGTGTTTATCAGCCAGGTTGGTACAATAAACTAACTCAAACTCTAAAATTAATTACCTCAGTTTCTATCTAACAGAACTAGAAAATGATGAGTATGCCATATCATAGGCTAGTAGGGGAAAGTAATAAATAAGGGAACTCAAATAAATTAAATACCAGGAAATATAAGCAACCCAATTATATGAAAACAGACTGTTGGAAGGACCCAAACACAGAGGAAGCACAAATTGATAAGTGGAATATACCGAAGATAAAATACCTGTGTAAAACAAAAGGTTTCACCAAGATAGTCGTAAGAGAGCCCACAGACTGGGAAAACAACTTTAACCAGGACATATCAGGCAAAGGCCTTATACCTAAAAAAAAAAAAAAACCAAATAGCTCTATGATGAGGAGGGCAAAGGACCTGAAGAGAAGTTTCACAGGGGTGGAAATCCTAATGGCCAATAAACATATGAGAAAAATGTCCCATATCATTAGCCATAAGGGAAAACAAATGAAAACACTGTGAGATATCATATAACACATTCAAAGATGGTCCAATTAAAAAAATCAGACATCAACAAGTGTTGGAGTGGGTGTGCTGAGCTAAGAAGTCTCATCCACTGCTGGTGGATTTGTAGGTATGTGCAGTCATTATGGTAATCGATTTGGCAATACCTAAAACAAACGGAAACCATGCTACCATGTGACCCAGCAATCTCCCTACTGGGCATATACCCAGAAGAGGTAAGAAATAGACCATGGCCAGACATCTGCGCTCCAATGTTCATCGCGGCAAAGTTCCAAAAGACCTTGAAAAAACCTAAATTTCCATCAACACATGAAGGTATTATAAAACCCTGGTGCACACATAAATTGGAGTCCTACACATCCTTTAAAAAGCATTGATGAATGCCTGAAGCATATCATCGCATGGGAAGAGTTGGAGGAAATTAAGCTAAGCAAAGTGAACCAAGCAGAAAAGGACAAGTACAGCATGAGCCCACTGAGGGAAGCTTAACAAGCACAAGGGGCACAGGGGGAAAGTCACTAAAGGCATAAACTCCCGGGATGAGGGCCGGGCACTCTGGCAGGGGTCAGACCCACCCATGGATGAATGTGCCAGCTGACTAAAAAGGAGTAGAAAAGATGAAGAAGCAGAAGACATGGGTATTGGGGGAACAGGGCACTAACCTACATGGTGGGGAGGGTGTTGTTTGTCTCCACAGGAACGGGAGAGAGGGACCAGACCTCAACCTGGTATACCATGCCTTGAGGATAACATAGTGGTATGAAGCAGCAAACTAGCAGAGATGCCTGTGGGGTCCGCCCCAAACCCATCTTCCACGACACCCTCCTCAGAAGATTGCAAGACAGAGGACAGCACTGAGGATACAGCTCCGGGAGAGTGGCAGGTCTGCCCAGACCATACAGAAACAGACTAAGAGGGAGAATGAGCGAGGGAGCAAGAGAGAAATGCATCCAGATCCAGCAAGACGTGAGGATGGCACTCCTGCTCACAGCAGTCAAGGCACAGAGAAAACCATAGGACCGTCCCCACTACGGGAGACATGATGGCCCTTCATTGACCTACAGTGCCCCAGGGACCACACTGGAGACACAATGTGACAATTGTGCCAGGTCTGACCAGCCAACACCTGGTCAAACACAAAGGAGCACAACAGAGCAGCAAGGGAAGCAAAGCAACAAAGTTCCCAAGGAATCTGGAAAATATACTAAAGATTTGGAGGGCACGGCTTGGCACCTCATCACACTCCATAGGAAAACATTTATTAAGATGAGAAGGCAGACCTGTTTGCTACTTATGGCTGACCTCCTCCCTCCACCCAATCTTCTTTTCTTTTCATGTCTCTCTCTGTAGGGTAAGCAAGATAAACAATCTTGAGGAGAAAACAATGGGACTGACAGTTCCTGGGAAACAGGGGAGAGGTATCACAAGGGGAGAGGGAGAGTCAAACCAAAAACAAGGGAACAGCAAGAGATCTAAAAAACCGATTGTGAGGAGGGCGAGAATTCCTGGTGGGGGTTGATCAAGTGCAATATAGCTGAGAGGAATTACTGAGAGCTAAATAAAGGTTGAACATGAGAGTGGGATAAGAGTAAAGTATAAGGAAATAGAGGAGAGACCTAGGAAGGCAAAGACAATTATAGCGGTTAAATATAGGCATGTATATATGTAAACATATTAACCTATAATGATAGGGATTTACGCCTATTATTATTTTTATATGCAACATATAGTTATATGTTAAGTATTAAGGTAGCAGACAGACATTGGGCCTTTACTCAAGTCCTTCCTCAAGAACACTTTGTTTTAATAACTTGGCATTCTGAGATGCTCACCTTCCTGACTCAAGCACTGAAGACAAAATGGGTGCATAAGCTAATGTGGTGAATAAAGCTAATGGTATCTGCCTATTATAAGACATAACACCTGGGGTCATAAAGGTCTGAAGTTAAACAAGCGACTATCTAGCAGGGAAGCAACAAAGCCCACATGGAGGAAGCACACCAGCATGTGAGATTATGAAGTGGTGATAGCATCAAATATCAGACATCAAAAGAATCAAAACAATCATAGAGATGCAAGCAAGGGGAGTCGGAGTGAAGACCCAAAGCCCAGCTGTAGACTATTAGACATCCCCTCACAGAAAAATTACAAGGAAAGGATGAGTCAGCCAGGGGGGCACTATAGCACCAATGAAATACACAACATTCCTCTAGTTCTTTAATGTTTCTCCTCTCCACTACCATGACCCTAGTTCTACCTTACTAACTGGCTTAGACAGGAGCATGTAAACTGGTACAGATAAGAGCTCTCGACACACAGAATACAGGACAGACACCCCTCGGGAACAATAATTGGAATAGTGATACCATAAGGGTAGAGGGTTGAAGGGGGAGAAGGGAGAGAAAAGGAGAACCTATCATAATGATTGATGTTTATATAACATATACAGACAAACAGCAGAAACCTGTGTGAGGGGAGACAGTGGACATTGTAAGATATGAAAATAATAATTTATCAAGGGTCGTGAGGATTAGAGGTTGGAGGAGCGAGTGTAAAAAGAGGAGCTTATACCAAAGACTTCAGTAAAAGAAAATGTTTTGAAAATGATGTTGGCAACATATATACAAATGTGCTTGATACAATTGATGTGTGGATTCTTATAAGAGCTGTAAGAAGCTCCAATAAAATGATAAATATATATTTTTGAAAAGAACTTAAAAGATACACACCTGAAATTGAAACAGGTGAAGAGTAGGTATGAAAGATTTCAAATATTTTAAACAAGTATGAGTTTATCTTAAAAAAAAAAGAAAACGGACAGTTTTGGAAGATTAAGTCAGGTGGTAAATATCCAGATTTCTTGATCATGACAAAAGAAGGAGGACCAGAATCCCCCCAAAACAGAAACCAGGTAGGAAGCACCATTCCACATGTTTTCTGGGCAAGTTTTATGATCAACTTCATGCACACTGTTTAAAAATACCACTGAAATGTGGGAATTCCTTGGAGAACAACAAGGAAATCTAATAATGTACCCACATAAGAAACAGATAATAGAGCAGTCTACTATCACCATGTGTATTTACATCTTCAGGGAAATGAGAGAGGATGCACTGTGAGCTCTATACCACAAAGGTTGTTGTGTATATAATATAAAGTTTATAAATAAAAAACTACTTTGAAATATTGATAATATGTAACATTTAAAGCAATATTTGATAATAACTTGCTTAAGAGCTATGTTGTCCTTTGAGAATGCTTGTGTTTCTCTGAGTCTGAGGGAGAACTCTTGCCCATATTCTCAACTTAATTGCTTTTAAATATCAGGGGACATGCAAATGCAGCTCTCTGCCTGCTGATAACCCAGCCACAGCCCCTGATGTGGGAGATCTCAGAGGACAGTTCAATCCCTGGGGTCACTGCTGTTTCCATTTTGTGCCCACAAGTTAGTCCAGAGGACACATCATGAATTTGGCAACAACTTTGGCTTTCATTTTGTCCGTTTTACATGGTAATAATCATTGTAGATCCTTCTGTGTGTGGGTAATTGTGAGTGCATGTGTTTGTATTTGTGTCATCTAATCACGGTGCCTCTGTGTTTGCAGGTGTCCAGAGTGAGGTGCAGCTGGTGGAGTCTGGTGGCGACCTAAGAAAGCCTGGGGGGTCTCTGAAACTCTCTTGTGCAGCCTCTGGATTCACTGTCAGTGACTCCTGGATGAATTGGGTTCGTCAGGCTCCAGGGAAGGGACTTCAGTGGGTCTCAACTATTAATCCTGGTGGTGATGCATACTACACAGACTCAGTAATGGGCCGATTCACCATATCTAGAGACAACTCCAACAACAGACTCTATCTTCAAATGAACAGCCTGAAACCCGAGGACACAGCCGTGTATTACTGTGCAAGAGACACAGTGAGGAAAAGTCAGTGAGAGCCCAGACACAAACCTCCCCTGCAGAGAGGAGACTGGTCTCCAGGGGGCACTCAGGACTCACAGAGCACAGGACTCAGACCCAGGAGCAGGTGCAGCTGAAGCTTCCAGGCTGGTTTCTTGTGATGATCTGAGGATGCATCTAAATCTCAGTTTCCCTAAGGAATCTCTCCCTAATTTAAAAAACAATTCTGAGTCGACCCTTGATATCTGAGAATTCAAAGTTATATTGTAACAGAAGAATATAGTCTGTGTTACAGCAACAAACAGACTGCCTTAAGGACAAGAGGTAATTCTTCCAGGAGTTCCTGCATCAGAGTTCCCATGATGCTCAGTTAAATACTTCCCAATCAGACTCAGGGGAAACGGGGCCTGGGTAAATATGACTATTAAGGTTTGACTCTTGGCTCAAGGTTTGAGAGTGTATTCTTCCACCACATTTTGTTAGGTTCCCTGACAATGATTTAGTCACAATATAGCCAGTCAACATATTTTTATTGAATTGTTTCTTCAAATGACACAGATTTTGTTTTTGTTGTTGTCT
Organism: Tenrec ecaudatus; assembly: GCF_050624435.1. Lineage (NCBI taxonomy): Eukaryota > Metazoa > Chordata > Mammalia > Afrosoricida > Tenrecidae > Tenrec > Tenrec ecaudatus. Next base: position 79,396,398 of record NC_134546.1, read on the forward strand.
GTTTGTTTTTTGTTGTTGTTGCTTTTCTTAACCATAGTGGCCTATGATTGTATCTGTCTATGTTCCAGAAACTGTTGCCCATGATTGTCAAGGCAGCCACAAACTTATCTGTGCGAATTCAGGATTCAGGGAGATCTCTAGGGCCAACAGGATAATTCTGTTATTCGTGTCAGATATTGTATCTTCACCTTCACAATCCCACAGAATGTTATCCCACTGATTTCACCCAGGGGTCCACATTTGTCCTGTTTACCAGATTATTTGTCCTGATTACCTCACACTACTTCTGGTGACTTTGCTACTAATTTATTTTACGATCTTGGTAACATTTCCAGTATCTAGGGACACCCAACCTTAGATGAACAATTTCAGATATTTCAGTATAAGATTGGGTGTGAATGACATTATTGTCGACTACTTTCTAGATAAGAAATATCTTTGTGTCAAAGGTAAGTTGCTTTAGTGTGACATGTACTTTCCACACTAGAATGACTCTTGAGTAGACACAGCAGTGTAGCTGTTGAAGAAAAGTTCTTCCTTTATATAGACTCACAAAAGCTATTCCTATTTACAACAAACATTGAATTGGAGTCACTTTTGGCTGAATTCAGTGAGATTGCTAGATTTAGTTGATCTTCAAAATTTTGAATATTTTATATTACCATAATCTAATGAAGAAGAGAAAATGCATTCTGACATTTTAAATGTCCTTGGATTTGTTGTATCTTATAAATGTGTAAATCCATGAGAGTACATGATCACTGCCTTTATTTCTGCAGTCATGCTCCATCCTAATCCATGTCCGCTTCCTCAACCATCTTCCTCATCACTTTCTGTGGCCTGAGAAAACCGGACCTTGGTCTTGATGAATGGAGAAGTCATGGACAGGATTGTGTTCTCAAAGGAAATAGTCAACATTCTCATCCCAAATGATCCCCGTTTTAACTTTATTACAAAAGTACGACTCACATCCAATCTCCACACAGTCCATCAGATAGTGTCTCATGATGTATTTATTTAAATTTAGGTCTTACTCACTCTGGATAATACACCTGGGAATCATGGGCTTCATTCCTAGAGCATGTCAATTTCTTCCTCTTCTTGGGGGTAGTTCTCAGAGGTGAGCAGCTCAGGGATTGAAACGTGAAATTTTGGTAATGCTTTATCTGAGCACCTGCCTTACTGTCTCCAAGTGCAGCTTGCAGGGTTGGTCAAGGACTTGTAGAACTCAGACATTGTGCCTCACCGGTTCCGTCTCTAGATTCTTTTAAACCAGTGGTGGGTCTATATACTATGGAGTGGTGAGAGCACAGATTTCACTCCTACTCTGATGTCCTGAGTACACATCCCCTATGACCCCTTTTATAGTCACATTCATTGAATACTGAGCTCCATTGCTGCACAGGCCATTTCCACGCATCAATGTGAAAGGAGGCGGAGAGAAGGCAGAGTGACTCCAGAACTCCAGGTGAAGAAAGGATTCTGAGCTGCAATCTTCTCTATGATCTTCTCTACAGTGTAGTTTTTGTTTTCCTTACACCTATTTTACATTATTTCCTAGAAGTGTTCTTTATTTTTCTCTTTTAATTGTATCCCCCAAATAAATACCCACTTTATGTTTTTCTTTTCATTAGGTCATCTTTGTGACCTTGTTTATGATATGATTTATAATACATTTGACAGTTTCCTTTATATTTTTTATCATATCACACAATTTAGTTTGAGTTTCATATTTAACTTTATGGTACTGGTCTCTGTGTCAAGTGTCAATTTCATATTGATGTTGTATCTGTTACAACCCATTTCTTACTATTTTGTATTACCCATAATTTTTGTGGATAACTGGGCATGTCCAATATGACTGCACATATCAGCACATTGTGTTATGTATGAGGTTTTCTCCTGATGACTGATTATGACCCAAGTCCTGCTAGACTGTTATGGTCAGTATTTGTGAAAATATGGTCAGGGATCCATTTTAAGTAAATAATAAGCAATGCATGTCATAGTTAAAATTGACAAAAGGTCCCAGATTCCTCTATAAAAACTCACTTTAAAGTTTGTTTGGTTTTGTCTTCATTTGGTCTCTCCCTAAAGAGAATCTCAATGTTAACTTCCCTGATGCACCCAGGTGTTATTTTCACTGGATGAGGGTCATTGCTGTGGCATGGATTGGGCCATGGGCATTTCTCTGGTGTTTTGACTGAACCTTGTTCCAAAGGGACACATCCTGAACCTGGCTCTGAGATATGGCTTCCTAACTGTTCCTTTCCTCCTGCAAAATGTCTATTGGTCTAGAAGCCCTGCCGCCCCTTTCCCCTGGTACAGAGTACGTTTTCCTCCAAGTTGTTCATTTCCTTGCTGCAAAGGTTTTCACCAGTACCTTTGTAATAGTTAGCCTAAGTAAAGCCATTTATACTAAGCAAATATTCTGCACCAGTCCTAAAATGCAACCACAGTCCTCAAAAAATAGCCCCTTGTTCTTAAAATCAGCAAAAGACTATCCTGGACCATGAAATTGTGCAACCGCAAAGTCTGCTTCTGTACCAGCTTACTCAGTTGCGCTGCTTAACAGCAAGTTCTGCTTCTGTACCAGTTTGCTTGCACAGCTCAGCAGTTTAATTAAACCTTATAAAAACCCAAGTCTGTAAGCAGGGGGACCGGCGATCCATTTGTTCTTTTCAGGTCGCTGGTCCCTGCGCCGGTTCTTCTTCTTCTTCTTCTTCTTCTTCTTCTTCTTCTTCTTCTTCTTCTTCTTCTTCTTCTTCTTCTTCTTCTTCTTCTTCTTCTGTTAATAAACTTTTCTATTTCTTTCAATCTCACGTCTCAGTTGTTCTTGTCCGGCACATGTACAACATTTTGGAGGTCCCATCGAGATTCTTGGTGACCAGGTTGTGCATCAGCGGGACAAGTGAGATCCCAGGAATGGGTGATCTCCTGAGCCTGTGCCGCAAGTAGGGGAAGGCTTCGGAGAGACGTTCCTCCACCCCAGTTGTTGGATTCTGTCCTGTACCGCAACTAGGGAAAGGCCTCGGAGAGAAATTCCTCCGCCCTAGTTGCTGGGCCCAGTACTGAGGGCTATAGAAACTGGTGTGCACATCCTGAATGGGAGAATAGGTATGGTTGGACGCAACATTCGGGCACTCCCAGAGGACCAGGGAGACGTCCCTGTGTTCTCCTGTTCCTGTTTAAGTTAATGCCCTGGTGGTCTTATTTTGTTATTTGTATTGTGTTCCTTTTGGTGACAAACATTTATGACTTCTGTTATTTTCAGGTATCTAAAGTCATCTTCCTAGCAAGAAAATTGTTATCAGTTTAGAATATACTTTAGCACTGTACCTTCATTTTTTTCTACCTGTAAGATTTTTGTTTTGTTTTTCTTAGAAAAGTACAAATACTTTCATTCTAAGTGACCTGCTTTGCTTAGGACCCACCCAAGACACTTTGGAAGAGAAAACCAATTGTTCACACTTCATCTAGTTTCCCATGGACCGTTTTTCCATGTGTGCACAGCCGCACACATATGAGAGGGAAGAGGGGGTCGGTTGGGTGTGCAGGGGACAATGGTCTAAAACACCATTTGGATTAAAATGACACTTTTTTGGTGCCATGAATTAAAATTTCAAGTGAGAAAATTTTCCCAATGGCATTACCTGGGCATTGATGTAGGGACAAATCTGAGGTGGTTGCTGGGAAACAATGTGATCATCAAGGGTTACACAGTATCACTCTATGTGTGTGTATATTTCATTAAAATTTGCCCTTTTCAATTTCTGTCCTATTTCTGCCTACCTGTGGCTATGCTCCATTGAGAGAACAACAGTGGAAAGGGGAGCAGTCAACCTACCTGGCTGTCCAATTATGTCCGTAAATTTGTAACCAAATTCTTCTTTATTTTTGAAGTGAAAAAATTTCATAATCAATGAATATCAGTATTCTAACATGAAGGTTCCCAAAAATGGAGTTGCAAGTAATTTATTCCTGGTACAATATCATTTCTGCAGGTGTTGCGCCCTCGCCATGACGGAATGATCAGGCCCAGAAATTTCCAAAATAATTTTGTTCACTGAATCCTTCTTTCAAATTCTAGAAAGCTTATGAAACAGGGTAGCGGATTGTTGCTCTTCAAACGGTTCCTCCCTGTAATCAATTTTTTGATTACCTCATTGGTCAGAAATTATCGTAGGTACGCCAAAGTGTTCTTGTGTTCAAGGTCTACATACATAACAGTTGTTATAGTAAATGGGAATCTTGGTGGAACTGCCTCATCCATACGCGAAGACAATAGAGCACCACGTTTGCCCATCACAGAGCTCGGTTGTAGAATCTTCTTCACTGTCATCTTTTCTCTGAGCACTGTCATTGTCAGATTATGAATTTCCGGAGGAACCACTATGCCGTGATTCTCTGAATAATGCTGAGTCACTGTCGCTGTTATTTCTCTGGTCTAAAACCCCTTTTGGGTGAAAATGACAATTTTTTGATTCCAGGGACTAAAATTAACAGTCAGAAGATTTCCCCATGACATTAAAAGAACAAGCAGGCACTGGAGACTGCTTTATGGATCAATCTGAGGTGCTTTGCTTGGAGACAATATAATCCTCAAAGAGTACACAGTACTACTCTATGTGTGTATGTCTCTTAAAAACGTGTCCTATAGAATTTCCACCCAGTCTCACCCCCCTGTGGCTATCCTCCTCCGGGAAACCAACACTGGAAAGGGGAGTAGTTATCCTCCCTGGTTGTCTAATTATGTCCGTAATTTTGTAGCCAAATTCTTTATTTTTGAATTGAAAAAATTCCATAATCAACGAATATCAGTATTCTAACGTGAAGGTTCCCAAAAATTGAGTTGCAAGTAATTTGTTCATGGTCCAATGCCATTTCTGCAGGCGTTGCGCCACCAATACCTGGAACAGGACCAGACCCAGAAATTTCCAAATGTCATATTTATTCATGGATAGTTCTTTCTGCTTCTTGTAACCTTGTGAAGCAGAGTAGTGGATTGTTGTTCTTCAACAAGTTTGTCTCCGTAATAACTTTTTTTCTTCTTAAAAAAAATATTTTATTAGGGACTCATACAACTCTTATCACGATCCATACATAAACATACATCAATTGTATAAAGCACATCCATACATTCCCCGCCCCAATCATTCTCAAAGCATTGGCTCCCACTTAAGCCCTTTGCATCAGGTCCTCTTTTTTTTTTCTTCCCCTCCTTCCCTGCTCCTCCCTCCCAATGTGCCCTTGGTAATTTATACATCGTTATTTTGTCATATCTTGCCCTATCCGGAGACTCCCTTCCCCCCCTTCTCTGCTGTCCATCTCCCAGGGAGGAGGTCACACGTGGAGCCCTGTAATCAGTTCCCCCTTTCCAACCCACTCGCCCTCCGCTCTCCCAGCATCGCCCCTCACAACCCTGGTCCTGAAGGTATCATCCACCCTGGATTCCCTGTGCCTCTAGCCCCCATATGCACCGGTGTACAACCTCTACCCTATCCAACACTTCAAGGTAGAATTCGGATCATGGTAATTGGGGGGAGGAAACATCCAGGACCCGGGGGAAAGCTGTGTTATTCATCGGTACTAACTCGCACCCTCATTGACCCATCTCCTCTCCTGAACACCTCTGTGAGGGGATCTCCATTGGCTGACACTTGGGCCTTGGGTCTCCACTCTGCACTTCCCCCATCATTCAATATGGTATATATATATATATATACACACACATATATATGCATATACATATACATATATAGACACACACATATATATACATATACACACATATATCTTTTTTTTTGCATGATGCTTTTATACCTGGTCCCTTTGGCACCTCGTGATCGCACTGGCTGGTGTGCTTCTTCCATGTGGGCTTTTTTGCTTCTGAGCTAGATAGCCGCTTGTTCACCTTCAAGCCTTTAAGAACCCAGACACTATCTCTTGATAGCCGGGCACCATCAGTTTTCTTCACCACATTTGCTTATGCACCCATTTGCCTTCAGCGATCCTATCATGGAGGTGTGCAGTCAATGATATGATTTTTTGTTCTTTGATGCCTGATAACTGATCCCTTCGGGACCACTCGATCACACAGGCTGGTGTGTTCTTTCATGTGGACTTTGTTGCTTCTGAGCTAGATGGCTGCTTGTTTATGTTCAAGCCTTTAAGACCCCAGTCACTATCTCTTTTGATAGCCGGGCACCATCAGCTTTCTTCACCACATTTACTTGTTCACCCACTTTGGCTCCAGCCGTTGTGTCGGGAGAGTGAGCATCATAGAGTTCCAATTTAATAAAAGAAAATATTCATGCATTGAGGGAGTGTTTGAGTAGAGGCCCAAGGTCCTTCCACCACCTTAATACTTGACCTATAAATATAGACACATAGATCTATTTCCCCATCCTCCTATATATATTTGCATGTACATGTCTTTGTCTAGACCTCCATTAATGCCCTTTGACTCCTAGCTCTTTCCTCCATCTCCCTTGACTTTCCTCCTGCCCTACTACCATGCTTCGTCGCCACCTGGGCTAGAGTATACCTCTTCTCTAAGCAACCTTACCCTTGATCATTCCCCACCAGAACTGCCACTCCAGATTTTTTTTTCTGGAGTCCTTATACCTGATCCCTTCGACACCTCGTGATCACACAAGCTGGTGTGCTTCTTCCATGTGGGCTCTGTTGCCTCTGAGCTAGATGACTGCTTGTTTACCTTCAAGCCATTAAGACCCCAGACACTGTCTCTTTTGATAGCTGGGCACCATCAGCTTTCTTCACCACATTTGCTTATGCACCCCTCTGTCCTCGGCAATCGTATCATGGAGGTGTGCACCCAATGATATGATTTTTTTTCTTTGATGCCTGATACCTGGTCCCTTTGGAACCACATGATCTCACAGGCTGGTGTGTTCTTCCATATGGGCTGTGTTGTTTCTGAGCTAGATGGCCGCTTGTTTGTCTTCAAGCCTTTAAAACCCCAGATGCTATCTCTTTTAATAGCCAGGCACCATTTGCTTTCTTCACCACATTTGCTTGTTCACCCGCTTTGGCTTCAGCGCTTGTGTCGGGAGGGTTTGCATCATAGAATGCCAATTTAATAGAAGAAAGTATTCATGCATTGAGGGAGTGCTTGAGTAGTGGCCCCAGGTCCTTCCACCACCTTAATACTAAACCTATAAATATAGACACATAGATCTATTTCCCCATCCATATATATATTTATATTTGCATATGTACATGTCTTTGTCTAGACCTCTATAAATGCCCTTTGTCAACTAACTCTTTCCTCTCTTTCCCTTGACTTTACTTCTGTCCCACTACCATGCTCCGTTCCTACGTGGGTTTCAGCTATACCTCTTCATTAACTTACTCTTGATCATTCCCTACCAGGCCTGCCACACCCACCTGACTACCAATTTTGATCCCTTTTTGTTCCCTTGTCCCTGGGTTTGTTAACACCACTTCCTTACCCCCCACCTCCCCATATCCCATGTCACCCTGTACCTGTTGGTCCCATTGTTATTCCTCCAGATAGTTCATCCAGCCTGTCTTATTTAGGCAGACCTGTGGAGATAATAACATGCACAAAAACATGACATAGCAAAACCAAGCAACAGTATACAACAAAACAACAACAAACCACTGACAAAGAACAAAACAAAATACATCAAGAAAGAAAAGCTTGCAGTTATTTCAAGGAGCATTTGTTGGCCTTTACGAGTCTTTTCCAGTCCAGTCTCTTGGGGCACCACGCCCTGGCTGCAAAGTCCACTTTCAGTATTCCCTGGGGACCTTGCTGCTCCATTCCCTTGCTGTTCCGCTGCACTCCCCTAGTGCTTTACCTTGGTGTGGTGGGCTCAGGTTGGGTCAATTCCCACACTGTGTCTCCATTGCTGTCCCCTGCCGGGCCATGGGTCAGTGAGGGATGTCATATCTCATAGTGGGGCTGGCCATGTGGTTGTTCAGTGCTTTTGCTTCATTGGTTCTCCTACCGCTTTAGCTTCTTTTGTTCTAATGCAAATTTCAGAGATTCTTCTGACATCTGCTTTGGTCTTTTCTTTATTTTTAATGACCTTTCAAGTTCTGTATGTATGATGTCCTTAATGCCATTTCACAAGTTATGTGGTCTTCCGTCATTAGTATCCAATGTGTTGAATCCCTTTAATTAGCCTTTTATTTAGATAGAATGGATTCAAGACTGTAATTTGGCTTCCGTGGACTTGTTTTGATTTTGTTTAAGTTCAGTGTAAACTTTCATTAATTTTCCATATGGAAGTTAAAACCTAAATTTAGAGACTATTTCAGGAATAAGTTTGATGTAGTTGGCCCCTGATTTTATTCAGATAGATGATATTGAACCCTTCCATTATATCTTTCCACAGATGTAGTCTACCCAATTCTTTTTTATTCCATCTGGCAGGACCCGCATGCATAGCTGCCATGTTGTTGATAAAAAATAATTTCAGTGAATAAGTGATTGATCTTATAAGTTTTATCATGTGCTCTCTGGCAGAATTTCTATCATCAAGGCCTTATTTTTAAACCAGACTTGGTGGTGTACTGGTTATGTGTTGTGGTGCAGTTCACAAGGTTAGTAGTTCAAAACCACTAGCTGTCCCAAACAACAGCTTTAGGTCTTTCTCTTCTTGTAGAAAGAGTTACAGTCTCAGAAACCCACAAGGAGAGTTCTACCCTATCATAAGGGTCACTATGAGTTGGCAGTGACTAGATAGAAGTGAGTTTTGAGTTATCCTTCATTTCTGTTTGCCACTTTTACATTCCAATAATCAATAATTACCAAAACATCTTGATTGCAACTTGGATTAATGTCAGATTTATTAAACCCTTCAGGTAAACTTCCTGGTTTCCTGGAGCCCAAACCCCAGTGCTTCCTGAATGCCTGCACAGTATGTTAAAAGTTACGTAGCTCTTTTACAAATGGAAGCGCACATAAATTCACCCAATCCCTAGTCTTATCTCACGTTCTTTTGCGAATATGTATAAATTAACTCTCTATTTCCCTGTAATTCTGAAAATCTCTAGATATTTGAAGAACCTAGGAATCTTCTTGGATCCTTGCTCAGGGCTTCCCAACAAAGTTATTTTCTTTCTTTCTTAAAAAAAATTGTATATCTAGAGATTGGATTTCTGTGCACATTTATGGGTAGGGACACTTTTTGGTTAATTTACACCTTGGTAAAACCAACTGACAGACAAGTAGTCTAGTGAGGGTGATAGTGTTGTTATTGTTGGTAGGTGCCATTGAACTGGCTCCTAGCTATAGTAACCCTATTCAAAACAGAATCAAATGCTGCATGGTCCTGTACTGTCCTCACAATTGATCTACGCCTGAGCGCATTGAAACAACTACTGTGACAATCCCTCTCCTTGAGGACCTTGCTCTTTTTTGCCATCCCTCCACTTCACTCAACATGATGTCCTTCTCTAGAGTCTGGTCTCTACTGATAATATGTCCAAAATATGTAAGATGAAGTCCTGTTATCCTTGCTTCTAACGAGTACTCTGGCCTTATTTCTAAGACAGGCCCATTTTCCTTGTTTTGTCCATAGTACTTTTTTTTTCTTACATTTCATTAGGGGCTCATACAACTCTTATCACAATCCATACATATACATACATCAATTGTATAAAGCACATCCGTACATTCTCTGCCCTAATCATTTTCAAAGCATTTGCTCTCCACTTAAGCCCTTTGCATCAGATCCTCTTTTTTCCCCGTCCCTCCCCGCTAGCACTTTCAATATTCTTTTCCAGCACCACAATTCAAGTTCTTCTATGCTTCTTAGTCCCTCCTTATTCAATGTCCAACTTTCACATGCATATGATGCAATGGAGGGTACCATGGCTTCGGTCAGGCACCTTACTCCTTAAAGAAATATCTTTGCTCTTCAGTACTCTAATGAGGTTTTGTGCAGCTGATTTAACTACTGTAATACATCGCTTTTATCTCTTGCTGCTGCTTCCACGAGCATTTATTGTTGTTCCAAGTAAGACAAAATCCTTGACAATTTCAACCTTTACTCCATTTATCAAGATGTTACCTACTGGTACAGTTGTGAGGATTTTGGTCTTCTTTACACTGAGTTGTAATCCATACTGAAGGCTACTATCCTTGATCTTCATCAGCAAGTACTTCAGTTCCTCCTTACATTCAGCAAGTAAACTTGTGTCATCTGCTTATCCAGGTTCTTAATAAGCCTTCTCCCAGTTCTGATGCTGCACGCTTCTTCATATAGTTCAGCTCTCCTGATATTTGCTCAGTATATAGATTGAACAAGTATGGTGAGAAGAGGCAACCCCGCTGCACAACTTTCCTGATTTTAAACCATGCAATATCCCCTTGACCTGTTTACACACTGCCTCTTGATCCATGTACAAGTTCTACATGAGCACAACGAAGTGCTTTAGAATTCCTATTCTATTCAAGGTTTTCTGCAGCTTAATGTGATCCACAGAGTCAAATGCCTTTTCATAATCAATGAAATGCAAGTAAGTATCTTTCTGGTATTTTCTGCTCTGAGCCAAGATGACCTGACATCAGCAATGTGATCAATATAGAATAATAGTGTACTGAAAGTTAAGAAAGATATCCATGCATTACATTGAATAATGTTATGTACATGCAGCATGCTTAGTAAGTATAAAATAATATTTAGGGGCAATGCAAAGGCTGGACAAATGAAGTTATTCTACGTTTGACACTGTGCTTTTAAAAACAAATGTCACAGGTTGGTGGTCAGCTAGGTAAAAATCTAGTGTCAACTGACATGCTTTATTTGATCCAAAATATTTGGACCAGGCACTTTTATTTGATCTCAACTATAAAATAAAAGATAATCCAGGCCAGTCTTGATTTTCAATTTAAAATCATTGGAGAGTAGACATGAGCTGTGACAATGCTAGACTGAAGCTGAGCAGTTATGAATGAATCCACACGCCACAGCCCTTGCACTTGTCATGGCCGCCTCTGAGTGTGTGTTGCTATTTATGCTACTGGTCTGGGCCCTGTGGGCTTCGCGGTTTACAACCTCTGTCTCAAAGCACTGTGTCTAGTTTGTACCTGGGATGTAAAGAAGTTGGAATAGGCCATCAAGAAGCAAAGACTAAACGGATAGATACATTTAAATTTAATGGCCTGTTTTAAGGAACACTTTTTATTGTTATCAGAGAGAAGTAAATGTGATCACTGGGCTTTGGCTGTGTGCCTTGCTTCCTGTCTAGAGCAACCCTGGACATAGCTCAGGCTACGAGTGTGCTCACAAAGCCCTGGCTACTGCTTCTGCTCCCACTGTCAGCTCTGCAGGCCAAGGAGTCTCTGAGCATGGTAGGGAGAGAAGGAGGGCTGGCTTCCCCTGTGCACCACGTGTGCCTGCTCATGGAGACGCCCTGGCTTTTCCATGAGCTGCACATGTGGAGCAGTTAGCAAGCCATCAGGAGAGACAAAGGCACCAGCAAGTGACATCGTTCCTGGTGACCATTCTGGATATGTTCCAAGTCAAAGCTTCTTAAGCTATGGGCTGCACCCCCCTCTGGGGTCACCTAACTTAATGTGGGGTTGTGAACAATTTGGCGACAGTAAAAGGTTTCTGAATACGCCATGACCAAAAATTAATTCAAAATCAAACTTGTAATAAATGTGAGAGGTTTCTGGCAGTGTGTGGCAGCCAGCGTTACAAATTTCTTGGGTGAGAAGCGGTTATGAGTGAGGAAAGAATACGAAGCCCTGTCGAAGTGACCGAGTAATCAGGCACGTTTTCTGGTGAAGCTGGGAACAACTTGCACCATTTGGGATATGTTTATGGGGACCTGGTGGTGCAGCTACGCTATAGGAGAATGATGTGCTGTTAGGGTCTCGTCCAGCGAGACCCTCACGCAGTGACCCAGAGGGGCAATGAACCTGGATGGGAAAAAGAAAGAGAGACATGGGGCAAGACAAGTGCTGATCAAGCCCGTTTATTTTGCCAAAACTCTGGGTATATATTCACAACAGAGAAGGAAGTGGGAGGCACATATTCCAATGAAGCACACTGTGTAACAACCACACACTGTACAACAACCAATCAGCCACATGTTCCCAATAAGGTACAAAGGGTGCGAAACAGTACTCAAAGATGTCCGTGGTGATGTCCGCATGCATATCAAGGTTTACCGGGTGAACTTATCACGATGTTCCTAATATGGTATATCTGTAGTTCAATGGGTGCTCAGTACTTTGACTAATGGCAACAAGGTCAGTTATCGGAACTGCCCATACTACTGAGCACGCAGTTTGGAATGTGGGGGCGAAGTTGGGCAGGAAACAAAGCCTTGCTGTTAGAAAGCGGCCAAGTTTCTGCTACGTGTCTGAGGCCAGGGTCTTAATGGCTATCGGCTCCCAACAATGTGCTGTTTGCTTTTGTAAATATGGTTGTTTGGAAAGCCCTGTGGGGAAGTGCTAGGCTATTCTCTAGGGTCTCTATGAGCAGATCAATTTTTTGACAGTTTTATTGGCAAATAATTCAAATATCGCACAATTCAATAATTTACTCATATCAAGAAGAGTTGTACAATCATCACTACAGTCAGTACAATCATCACTACAGTCAGTCACTACATTTTCTTCATTTAAAAAATAATTTTATTTGGGGATCATAATCCATACATCCATTGTGTAAAAAACATTTGTACATTCGTTGCCCTCATCATTCTCAAAACATTTGCTCTCCATGTAAGGCCCTGGCTTAAGATTGCTCCTAATTTTTCCTCCTCCCTCCCTGCTCCCCACTCCCTCATGAACCCTTGATAATTTATTATTTTGTCATATCTTACATTGTCCAACGTCACCCTTCACCCACTTTTCTGTTGTCCGTCCCCCAGGGAGGAGGTTATATGTAGATCATTGTAATCAGTTCCCCTTTTCCACCTCACCTTCGCTCCACTCTCCTGGTATCGTCACTCTCACGACTGATCCTGAGGGGTTCAGAGTGCCCTGGATTCCCTGGGTTTCCAGTTGCTATCCGTACCAATCTACATGCTCTGTTCTGGCCTGATTTGTAAGGTAGAACTGGGATCATGATAGTTTGGGGGGAGGTGCATTTTCTTCATTCTGGAACTCACCATTGTTGGCTTCCCATTTCCACCCAACCTTCCCTGCCACAGCCTCCACCTGATGGCAATGGGTCTGGATTTCTAGACGCACTTTCACTTTCCCGGGAATGCTCCTCCAGTCAAGTGCAAAGAAACAAACTTTTATCACACTCTTTTTTCTAGGGACACTGACCAAGTGCATATCTTCACTGACAACAAGTGGTAAAATCCCGAAAAACAGAGAACACAATGAAATAAGATCACACACACTCCTACGCCCAGGGCTCACCACTGAGATTACACGGGAGTGTTTGCTGATACGGCTGCTGCTCCCTAGCTCTCAGGTCTCCTCTTCTCCTTTCTCACAGCGGCCTTTCTTCTTTGAAAGGGGAAGATTGGACAAACTGCAACTGAGAAGTCACTTGGGAAGATATGACTGAAAGATTGCTGAAAAGAAGGAGCTTTTGTAATGATGATGTGGAGTAAGAGGAAAATAAATTAAACCTCACCAGCACAAGAGAAGTTATGTACACGAAGAGCTTCAAGATTGCCTGGAGGGGTCTTCCCTGGAGGTGTCCCACTGGCCTGCAGAAAGCTTGGGCAGAGGGCAGGAAGAACAAGGATCACTGTGGAAGGCCCCTTTCTGATGAAAGAGACAGTAGCTAGGAAATGCAAATCATCTGGACATCCCCTCACAGAGAGGTCCCAGGGAAGACATGAGCCAGTATAGCACAGACAAAATACAAACTTTCCTCTGGCTCTTTAATGCTTACTTCCCCCCACTATCATAACCTCAATTCTACTTTACAAATCAGATTAGACCAGAGCATGCACACTGCTACAGAAAAGAGCCTGCTACACAGGGAATCCAGGACAGATAAACCCCTCAGGGCCAACAAGGAGAGCAGAGATACCAGGAGGATTAGGGGGAGGGGGGTGGGGGGAGAGAGGGGAAATTGATCACAAGGATCAAATTAGAAATCCCTCCCAGGGCGATGAATAACAGAAAAGTAGATGAGGGGCTATGGAGGACGATGTAAGATATGAAAATAATAATCTATAACTTATCAAGGGTACATGAGGGAGTGTGGTTCAGGTAGGGAGAGGGAAGAAATGGGGTGGGGCTGACATCAGGGGCTCAAGTGGGAAGAGAATGCTTTGAAAATGATGATGGCGGCATATATGCAAATGTGTTTGACATGCTGGATGAATGTATGGATCGTGATAAGAGATCTAAGAGCCCCCAATAAAAGTATTTTAAAAAAAGAAGAGGGAGAAATGAAAGGGGAGAGAAAGCAAATTTAATTTTTTTTGTTTACAAAAACTCCTATATGATTAATTGTACTTTCCATTTTCATAAGAAGTGGTTTGGCAGTGGAAGGAAAGGAACTGTAATTAAATATGAATAACATGTAAATGCATTTGTAATAATACACCTGTGAGTGTCAAATGATCCCCCTGGTCTGACGGCATAAGTGCTCTATAAGGGGTTAGTAATAATAGCAAAACAATTCACTGCTAGGCAAAACACTAACTTGTTGGTATGGTTTGTTAATTATTTCTGGAGGTGACTTAGGATGAATGGCAATAAAAGTTTGGGGGAATGAGTTTTTGATTGACCCCAAAATGATTTTGCTGCAAAATTCAAATGTGGTGAGCATAATGTGGAGTTTATCCTCCTCTAGAGAACTCTATAGGTTTTCATATTCCATTTACATCAATAGCAAGATAATTTATCTTGATTACACGGAGTACTGAAGGAAGTAATTGTCATGTGGTGCTTATTGTAGTGCTTCTAAATAAATTTAAAACTCCAAAGATACAGGGGTTTGAAAGCCAGCCATAGGGCATGCATAGTTGCATGTGTTTCAATGATCAGTAGATGGACTAGAAATGCTTTCTTAGAGTGACCGTAATCATTTTTATTCCTTTCTTTTCCAGAACATTTACAATCAGCTTTTAAAAACAAGTCTGAACCTGGGTGCCTTTTCCTCAAACAGAGGCTCTGGATCCTGACACTGGGCCCAAGGTACCAGGAATCCCTTTGGGAATGAGCCCAGTCTCACCGGTGACCCCAGGGTGGCCTCTACATCCAGCTCTCAGGTGCAAACACACACTTCTTCATAGGGTTTGTTTGTTTTATAATTGGACTTCATTGCCAGCATTCAAAAACCAGGAACTATCATACAAATGAACAGACCTCTTGGGTCTCTTTAAAAATCAGAAAGCTGGTTACATTGGGTCTTCACTGCCATGTATAGCTAGGAGGGGATAAGAAGCAGAAACGGAGGACAGGCGCCCTCTCTTTCAGTTTGGAGGGTGGGATCTCTCCCTTAGGTGACGCGCGAATACAAAGCCCTCTCCCCCTGTTTGGTTCCACAGCTTGCTCTCTTTCTGCAGGCACTCTCCTTGGGTCCCAGCATTTCTCGCTGGGTTTCTGGACCTCCTCTTGACCAGCCATTTTCCCACGTGGTTTTTTGAACTCCTCCAAAGTGGCCATTTTCAGTTGTGAACCCTCCCCGCACATCATGAGGCCTTACACACTTTCTAGAGATAGCATGTGCTATATCTGCATGTAGCACATTCAGATTGTAGTGTATTACCTGAAACTTCCCTTTCCCTCCTAAAAGTTACTTAGATTTACAAAAATGCTTCTGCCCTGTGAATTCTTTCAGCATTGAGAAGCAGGAACAGGGGGAACCCATCCGAGAAACCTACACCATGACCATCTCTCCAAAATGGGGTGGGCTCCACAGGGATATTGGTCCCCTCCCTTCTGTCTCATCTCTTCTATCTTCCAGGTCATGTAGCAGTTCAACTTGGGACCATTACTCTATCCTCCATCATCTTTATTTTCTTGCACTTCCACCTGTCACTATGCTCAGAAAAAATGAAGGCTCCTCTTCATGACCCAGTCATCTGAGAAAGGGCGAGGTTGTCACAAACCTCATCACCATCATCAGAATCCTCATCCTCATCTAGCCATTGTCTCCCAACCTGCGTCCCTTCCTAAATTCGCTGATGTACTTTTTGACAGACTATCCACTGAACAACTTGGTATCTTCATCAGCTCTGTTCAACAAGTAGAAAACTTGAAGGGCTTGGGTTAGGATGTCTGCTTTCTGAAGCACTGCCTCTTCTTTTGTGTCCCTCTGGTTGAGAAGAAAGGCTAGAATAAGTTACAGGTAGGTAGTGTGCAGTTACTAAAAGCAGGGACATCCGCAGGGACTCTTGTCCTCTGACTCAACCCTCGCAAGAAGTCAAACACAGCCCTCTGGAGGGTTGTGAGGCCCGCTGCACATGAGACGATGCATTTTCTAAGTTTACAGACATGGTATTTACCTTCTTGAGACTTTGTTTCCTGATCTGTTTGGGTGGGCAAAGCTTTCAATGGTGTTTTCATTGATGTCCAAATCAGATGGAAGACCGAAAGAATGTGCGGGAGAGACCAAGGTGTCTAATACTTTCACCATATAAACAAGCAACTAGATCACTCTCTAGTTCTCTGTTCCAACTTTCTCTGCATGGTCTAGTGGAAAGGAGTAGCCTGGAGTCCCATTCCAGGAATCTTCATATGGCTTGAGGGTTCAGGCAGGGCCATAGGCCTAGATGCAAAACTGTTCCAAGCAGCAACCTGTGTAACCATTTCCTTCAGTCACTTTGGGGGAACTTTCCCACACTCAGTCCAGGAGCAGTAGTAAGAGGTGGTACCGAGAAAGTTTCTGCTGTGTAGGCATCTGCTGTGTTGAATACCTCTGGCTCCCCTTTGGATCCAAGCATCACTCCCACAAACCTTTCTAGAGGCGTTGACCTGTGTCATATGATAATATCTTTTCTTGACCAACTCCTCTTCAATGAAGGCTTAAGAGAGACACAGGGGGTGGTGACATTGCCTGGGGCTTATAAAGGCTCTGCAGTCCCCTGGTGACCCTGTTCAATTGGCCCTTATTCCTCCACCAATCCAGGATTCTCATTCAGACTCATTTGTTTTGGCTCCCTTCCAAACCTCATTTTCTTTAGCAGAGCACATTGCCTTGTCTCCTTTGTCTGGCCATGAATAGTATCTGACAGGGGGTCCGCATTCATGCTTTCCATTTTGGTGTCCAAGATATGGGAGACAATTCAATTTCTTCATGTCTTTCTTTAACACCACATTACAGAAAGGATATAGGTGTGGTTATGGTCATTGTGCTAATTTCAAACTAGTAGTGGGCATAAGTGATACAGCACTACATTTGCAAGAACTATAATGCGACTCGAAAACACCTGTGCTCTCTATTGATGGCAAAATCACAGAGACAACTACATTTCAGTTAGAGTTTAGAGATCATCGTGACCATTTTCTTCAGTGTAGTGAATTATTTAACATGGCATTTCTAGCCATGGTCTTTGTTATTCCCACAAAACATCTTCCTGATGGGTCTCAGTCAGGGTAGAGACCAAGGGACCATGTGTGGGAAGATGCTGATAGGATTCAGTTATGAGTGACTGCTGATTGTAACTGCCATGTTGTTGGGTATAAAATGAACCATCTCAAAATAAGAAGGGGTTGGGGGAGGATCTTATTAACCTCTGTCAATTGAAAAGAGCCAGAAATGAGTCCTTTGGGCCTTGAGATCCCTGCGTTTTGAAACTCCTTGATCCAGGAGGTGCAGTCAATGAGTGACAGAGGAGTGATACAGCAGAATTAAGAGTCAAAGAATGAGAAATGGCAGTGGACTTCCCAGCCCATGAAGGAAATCAAGCTGAGTGCCATTGGCTGCCTAGTGGAATGAGATTTCTCCAAGCATTTAATTAGAGGAGTTAGGTTTGCTCATTCGCAGTGCTAGAGCTGAGTGTCTTTGAACTGAGGCTTACAGTGGAGTGGCATGCCCTTTTGCAACTATTGTCATCCCTAAAGAACTTTGTCACATTGCATGAGCAGGGTAGAAGCCAAGGGACCATGTAGCTGAGAGAACAAAGACCATAGAGAGCCCTGCCTGCAGGCAGTCACTGCTAAATAATTGTATCCTGAGCATTTGTAGCTTGTTAACAACTCCCATAATCTTGAATGTTGTCTGTGAGCTCTGTGTGGCCATGACAGGAAATGGCCAGCACAGAGGCTAGAAAGTGCTGTGGGAGGAATGGCTGGTATTCGAAATGACAAGGACAGCTGGAGGGTGGAAGTATGTCAGACCCAGCCTCCTAGAAGCCTGCATATAGCAGGTGATGCGGATGGTGGTGACTCTCCTTCCCCTCTGTGAAGCCACCGGAGAAGGATGAAACTTTCTACTTCCATAAAGGTGTACAATCTCAGAAATGAACAGGGCCAGTTCTATTTTGTCCCACAGCATTGCCTTCAGTTGGAATTGACAGAATGGCAGTGAGTTGTGAAGCCAAAGGAGGCCTGGTGATGTAGTGGGTTATATTTTGTGTTGCTAAACACAAAATAAGCAGTTCAAACCCACCAGCCAATCCAAGGGAAAAATCATGAGGCTTTTTACTCCTATGAAGATTTATAGCCTAGAAGTACAGAGAGCTGAATGAAGGTCAAACATGAAATTGGGAGATGAGGAAAGTAAAAGGAAATAGAGGAAAGAACTAGCAGGCAAAAGACATTTATAGAGGTATAAACATAGGCGTGTACATCTATACATTTATTAATATATAATGATAGGGGTATAGGTCTATGTACATATATTTATAGGTTAAGTATTAGGGTAGCAGACAGACACCAGGCCTCTCTCAAGTCGTCCCTCAATGCAAGAACACTTTGTCCTAATTGTATGACCTTGGCACAAGAAACTCCATTTTGAATCAGGCACTTCCATGTTCGTTCTTGAAACTTACCCCTCACCGACTTCCCCACCCTTCGGTACACCACAAATGTCCAAAAGTGCGTGTTCTTACTAACAGGATGCTTGCTCAGCTAGTTTGCCCAACTCCCACCCAATTCCCAGAAAATTTAATGACTGCTTCCCTTTTTTTATAATCCCTTGTGTAGGCACATTTCTGCCCCCTCCTCCTGTGCCTGCTAGCCAGGGGGGTATAAGAACACAGCTCAAACTTCCCTCTGCGCGGCTTCAATAACTCAATGCCCTGAGTTGCTGATCCCGCCCGCCAGCTTCTCAATAAAGCCTGATTCTAAAACTTTGTTAATTGGATCTCTTGTTCTGTTTTGCACCCAAATAAACCTTACACTAATCACCTGGCATTCTGTGATGCTAACCTCTCCAACATGATTGATGGAGACAAAATGGAGGTATTAGCTAATGTGGTGAAGAAAGTTATGGTGCCTGGATATTACAAGATATAGCATTGGGGTCTTAAAGGCTTGAAGTTAAACAAGGGGCCATCAATCAGGGAATCAACCAAGCCACATGCAAGAAGCACATCAGCCTGTTTGATCACAAGGTGTTTATGGGATTAGGTATCAGGCATCAGAAGACTCCAAATAAACAACCATTTCTATGTGAATGAGGGGAGTTGGAATGGAGATTCAAACCCCATCTGTAGACAATTGGACCTCCCCTCACAGAGGGGTCACAAGGAAGGGACAAACCAGCCAGGGTGCAGTGTAGCACCAACAAAATATATTGCATTCCTCTAATTCTTTAATGCTTCCTCCCCCCACTATCATGACCCCAGTTCTACCTTACAAATCTGGCTAGACCAGAGACTATACTCCGGTACAGAAAAGAGCTCTGAATACACAGAATCCAGGACAGATAAATCGCTCAGGTCCAAAAATAAAAGTAGCGATACCATGAGGGCAGGCGGAAGTTGGGAGAGAAGGGGAGAAAGGAGGAATTGATCACAATGATGGATATACAAAAACTGCCCCTGCCCCACCAAGCAGGATGAACAACAGAAACATGGGTGACGGGAGAAAGTGGATGGTGTAAAATATGAAGCTGAAAATAATTTGTAAGTTATCAAGGATTCAAGTGGGTGGGAGGGATGGGGGGAGGAAGCAGTCAAAAAAGGAGCTAATACCAAGGGCTCAAGTAGAAAGAAAATGTTTGGAAATGATGATGGCAATATATGTACAAATGTGCTTGATACAATTGATGTATGGATGGTTATAATAGCTGTAACAGCCCTCAATAAAATGATTTATTAAAATTTAAGAAAATAATAAAAATAAAAGATTTACATCCTCAGAAATAGGGAGAAGTTCTACAGGGTTTCTATGGTTGGAATCAACTTGATGGCAATGAGTTGAGACTTTAGTTGTGAAGCCAGAGAACTGACACATCACTTCTTAAAAATTCCCATGGGACCCCAAATGGTAGAGAAGGGGGAGTGGCAGGCCTGGTGGGAAATGATCAAGGGTAAGGTTGCTTAGAGAAGAGGTATACTCTAGCCCAGGTGGCGACGAAGCATGGTAGTAGGGCAGGAGGAAAGTCAAGGGAGATGGAGGAAAGAGCTAGGAGTCAAAGGTCATTCATGGAGGTCTAGACAAAGACATGTACATGCAAATATATATAGGAGGATGGGGAAATAGATCTATGTGTCTATATTTATAGGTCAAGTATTAAGGTGGTGGAAGGACCTTGGGCCTCTACTCAAACACTCCCTCAATGCATGAATACCTTCTTTTATTAAATTGGAACTCTATGATGCTCACTCTCCTGACACAACGGCTGGAGCCAAAGTGGGTGAACAAGTAAATGTGGTGAAGAAAACTGATGGTGCCCGGCTATTAAAAGAGATAGTGACTGGGGTCTTAAAGGCTTGAAGATAAACAAGTGGCCATCTAGCTCAGAAGCAACAAAGTCCACATGGAAGAACACACCAGCCTGTGTGATCGAGTGGTCCCGAAGGGATCAGTTACCAGGCATCAAAGAACAAAAAATCATATCATTGGCTGCACACCTCCATGATAGGATCGCTGAAGACAAATGGGTGCATAAGCAAATGTGGTGAAGAAAACTGATGGTGCCCGGCTATCAAAAGAGATAGTGTCTGGGGTCTTAAAGGCTTGAAGGTGAACAAGCGGCCATCTAGCTCAGAAGCTAAAAAGCCCACATGGAAGAAGCACACCGGCCAGTGCAATCACGAGGTGCCAAGGTACCACGTATAAGGCATCATGCAAAAAAAATATATATATATATATATAAGTGTGTGTATGTATGTGTATATGTGTGTATATGTATATATGTATATATATACCATATTAAATGAAGGGGGAAGTGCAGAGTGGAGACCCAAGGCCCAAGTGTCGGCCAATGGAGATCCCCTCATAGAGGGGTTTAGGAGAGGAGATGGGTTAATTAGGGTGCGAGGTAGTACCGATGAAGAACACAGCTTTCCCCCAGATCAGGGATGCTTCCTCCCCACAACTACCATGATCCCAATTCTACCTTGCAGGGCTGGATAGGGCAGAGGCTCTACACTGGTACATATGAGGGCTGGAGGTACAGGGAATCCAGGGTGGATGATACCTTCAGGACCAAGGGTGTGAGGGACGATGCTGGGAGAGTGGAGTGTGAGTGGGTTGGAAAGGGGGAACTGATTACAAGGATCCACATGTGACCTCTTCCCTGGGAGAGGGACAGCAGAGAAGGGGGGAAGGGAGACTCAGAATAGGGCAAGATATGACAAAATAACGATGTATAAATTACCAAGGGCACATGAGGGAGAGGGGAAAGGGGAGGGAGGGCAAAAAAAGAGGACCTGATGCAAGGGGCTTAAGTAGAGAGCAAATGCCTTGAGAATGATTGGGGCAGGGAATGTATGGATGTGCTTTATACATTTGATGTATGTATATGTATGGATTGTGATAAGAGTTGTATGAGTCCCTAATAAAATGTAAAAAAAGAAAAGAGGAGGAAAAAAAGAAAATGATTAGGGCAAAGACTGTACAGATGTGCTTTATACAATTGATGTATATATATGTATGAACTGTGATAAGAATTGTATGAGCCCCAATAAATTGTTTTAAAAAAAAGAAATTCAGGTAGTATAGATTCAAAAAAAAAAAAGAAAAGATCATAAGGGGGAGGAAGAACAGAAATGTGGGTGTAAGATATGAAAATAATAATAATTTATAATTTTCCAAGGGTTCATGAGGATGGAACGGTAGAGGAGGAAGGGGGAATAAGAGGAGCTGATACTAAGGGTTCAAGTAGAAAAATGTAAATAATGATGGCAATATATGTACAAATGTGATTGATACAATTGATGTTGTAAGAGCTATAAGAGTCCCCAATAAATTATTTATATACAAAAAAAATTCCCATGGAAGGTTACAGATTCAATGGCTTCTTTCCATGACAGCCATTCTTGGTGGGGTCTTTGAATTCCCGCTTACCCTCCTTAGTCAGGCTCTACCACCTTCCCATTCCATCTCTTGCCATCCTTCCTCATGGCCTCTGCCCAGCAGAGTCCTTATGGCAGTGCCTCCTTGAACATGTCAAACTCTTTGCTATGCCAAAGTCTTTTACCTTTCTCCCTACTGCATAGAATGTTCGTCCCACTCTTCACATCTCAGTTCAAATGCCACTTCTTCATAGTGACCTTTTCTGATGTTTCAGGCTAGATCAGATTTTTCCTGTTATTCTTGCTGTGAAATATAGTTCCTTGATTTGATAATACTTAGCACAATTTTTAATTAGTCACCAAACAAATAAATACACAATCACACATCTACCCACACAAACTTTCAGCGTAATGGGGATAGGTCCACATCTGGTTTGTTCTTCACTGTAAACCCAGAACATGGCAGTGTTTGTCACCCGGGAGGAGACCAGAAAATTAATGATTGTGAAATGAATGACTCACAGGCTGACAGATCATCTAATTCATCTTTGTTTGCAAGTGTTTAGAGCCATGCTTGGTAGATAGTCAGTGCTCATCTAATGAGAACCGAATGAATTCAAGGCTACCTGATGGGGTAGAAGTTTTTCAGATGACAGTGATGGAGCTATTAGGACCTAGCCTAGCCTTGGACCATGTCCCAGAGTTCAACTGCTTAATTCCCTTAATGTTTATTTTTCTTTTTAAAATTCTGTCTCCTTTTCTCTGTTGAAGGTGCCTGATTTAGGGGGAAGATTTGAGTATTTGTTAGTTGTAAAAAACATTCTTGGATCTATCTTGGTGACAGAGCCATCTCTCAGTGGGTTTGGTGTCTTCAGGAACTGCAGCTTGGCTGCCATGGAGGGCCCTTTGGACAATGCACAAGCGTCACCCAACAACTTCCATATAGCTTTTATTCTCCAGTCATCGTGCCATTGGCACATCTTTGCTGTGTTGTTCAGTAAGAATCACTTACTGCTCTCTGGGTGGGGCAAAAAGCCCTGAACTGCTCACTACACGGTCAGTAATTTGCTCCCACCAGATGCTCTGTGGGAGAAAAATGAGGCTGTCTGTTCATGGAAAGATGTAAAGTCTTGGAAACCCCAAAGTGGCAGTTCTACTTGGACCTACAGAGTCACTGTGAGTTAGAATGGAGTTCATGGTGATGAGTTTGTTAGTGTTTCTTACAGTTGTGGCAAAAGCCCTCGGCTGTTAATGGAAAGTATGATTTGACTCTATTCAGAGACTCCTGGGGAGAAAGAGCTGGTGATCTACTTTTAAAAGAAGCTGCCAAAGCAAACCCTGTGGAGCACAGGTCTACTTTGACACTCAATGGAGCCACGGGACTTGAGGTTGACTTGGTAGGTTTTTGGCTTGGACAATGAGACTGGGAGGCAAGGTGTTAGCGAGTTTCATTGAGAAACTTGGAGACTGTCAGGGTAAAGAGGTAGATGAAAGATCTAATTCTTCTCCTCCATGGTAATATCTTTCTGCCTGGGACAGGAGTTTGTCCTGCTGCTTGCTAGTGGAATGAACATGATTGAGTCCTGACTTTTCCCTTCTAAGAAAAAAGTCATGATAGTGAAATTAAGACAGAAATCTAATATTCATGAAGTGCTGATTACCCACAAATAGAATAGTGTCTTAAAGTATATGGTGTCAGATTTGCAAAGGGTTGTGATAAATATGTATGTTTATGTGCCCAAACAGCATAAAGTCTAGTTGCTGAATAATTCCACCCGAAGATTAGAAATAGAGCCTGCCACAGCCCATTCGTCATCAGGCAAGGAGCTTGGGTGAGCTGTGATTACTCAACATGATTACACATGGCATGCAACATTCATGAAACCCAGCAGACTTCCTTGCCAACTAGGGACAGGGAAGGGCTTTGCTTTGAAGCATGGCAAATCCCCCAATTATTATTTCACATTTTGTAGTTCACTTTTGGGACACTTTTCATAGGTGCTAATTAAGGTGTTCAGAGTACATTCTGAGGGATGATTGGGAGTACTGCTGGAATGAAAAGTTTTCCACCCAAATGGCAAATGAACTAAATATTGTTCGATAAAACATTGCAATCTGGGAGTCACTCAACACTCACACTTAGCTAGCTTTGAGCTTCTCATCTTACTTAGGTCTTTTGCACCAAGCAAATACTCACATCTTGAACAAATCTTCAAGACTCAAATATTTTCCCCTAGTGAAACCAAAGGTATTCTACCAGTCTTTTCCATAAATTAAAATTAAATCTTCTATGATTGATGGGGAATTCAATCCACAAACATTGGATGAATGTCCTCTTCACACACTTGTGTGCAATGTTTTTTAAAGCAGCCATCTCATCTGTTCTCAAACACTTTCCTTTGTTTGCTTTTGGCCAAGGGCAAGGAAATTTGTAGTTCCATTCTGAGCCCCACAAACCAATCTGGTAACGGGTGATGTTTAGATTCTTTCACTATTGCTGAAAGGGGGCTCGTTAAATTTGCAGAAATTGAAGGCAAACACCTCTCCATCCCCCAAGCTCTGCTACCTACAGTCCAGCAGGGAACTGAAGTGGCCAGAGCATTCCAATTTAATCCCTTCTCACAGACTCCAAAATCTCTCTCCCTTCTATCCTCCACAGAGCTGCCAGATGGAATTCTTTATTTTTTTTCCTTTTTAAAAAAGCTGTTTTTTTAAAAAGAAAGCTTTTGCTGTGCCATTTTCCCTGCATAAAATAAAATCCTTCCAAGGGTATGAATTCTAAAAGTTAGCCACCCTTTCTTTATGTTCCTCTGGAAAATCCCAGTGCTTTCCTCTACAGAAACTGGCCCAGAGCCTTGAACTTTCATGGTTCTGCTAAGATCCCCTCACTGCCAGAAGTGGAAGGCCACTGCATCTGTCCAGTCCTAGAGGGTCCGCCCCATGGATGGAGCCTTGCTATGGAATTCATCCCTTATTTATTGCAGTACCTTCAATTCAAAGACCACCAGAGCCAACCACCATGGATACTGGATTGTTGTCGGCTGCCTTCAGGTTGCCCCGCTCTGGTGACCTTGGGTACAACAAAGAAATGCGGCTCAGTCTGTTATCATGTCCATGCCATTGCTGTAGTTCTTTTGCTAATCCCCTCACAGGGGTCTCCCCCTCTCAACACTGCCTCTGCTTTATCAGATGTGATATCTGATCCATCCAGCAATCCCTCCAGGTTCCAGCATATGCTTCCTCTTCTCGTCTTTTTACTCTCTTACTGCCATCCTACCGTCTGTTCTTACTTATGTTGGCTTATATAGCGTCCTCACAGGAGCAGATGACCTTAACTTTCTCCTGAGGAGTGGCTGGTGGGTTTGATCCAGCTACTAATGCTTATGTCCCTTAAATTATCCTTGAGAACCTCATCTGATTCCAGGTTGTACCAGCAGGGATGGAAGTGATCAGGGTTTCAGGAAGGACAAGCCCCTGGATTGAGGTCTTGCTGCCAGGAAGCAGGGATATTGGGGCTGGATTCTCAGTCTCTCAATTCTTAGTGCTGTGACCTTTTCTTTGACCCTCTGATTTAGAGTGGGGTCAGCTTACCTAGCAGTCAGGATATTTTTAGATCAGTGTTTTCAAACCATGGAGTCACGAAATTGATTTAGATGGTCTTGAGCCATGGTAAAAAGAAAGCAGGACAGAAACTATTTGCAGTCGCCCCACACAATAATGATAAGTATTGTTTCATTATACATTGGCTTACTGGTGTTAATTGCGTAGTGCTGAATATAAAATGCCACAGTCAAAAAAATTTTGAAAGCAATTGTTTTTTTTAATTATTTTATGGGTGCTCATACAACTCTTATCACAGTCCATACATACCTCAATTGTGTCAAGCACATTTGTACATTCATTGCCCTCATCATTCTCAAAATATTTGCTCTCCACTTAAACCTTTGGTATCAGCTCCTCATTTTCCCCCTTCCCTCACCGCTCTCCACTCTTTCATAAACCCTTGATAATTTATAAATTATTATTATTGTGTCATGTTTTACACTGTCCAACGTCTCCCTTCACCCACTTTTCTGTTGTCTGTCCCCCAGGGAGGAGGTTATATGTAGATCCTTGTTATTGGATCCCCCTTTCCACACTAGACTCCCAGTATTGCCACTCTCAGAACTGATCCTGAAGGGATCATCTGTCCTGGGAAGCAATTGTTTTAAAGAGAGCAGTGAACCCTCTCAGGATCCAAGCTGGAAATGTGCTTGAGACTTCACAGGAGGCAGCCCAAGTGTAGTCAAAAACATCTCAACCTGTGGGTCATGAAAAATTTGGCAACAATATAAAGTTTCTGAATGCACCATGACCAAAACTTAATCCAAAATCAAATATGCAATGGATCTGAGCTGGTTTCGGCAGAGCTTATCCATGTTGCATTTCGGGCTACACTGCAGCCTTGGTTCTGAACACACAGCACGTTCACTTTGCACGTGTTGTGCCCTCGCGCCAGGCAATGCAACCGAGTGCTGCTACAAGCACCTCGGCTCAGATTCGAGACAGTTTTGTGTTGTGTATTGCACGGTTTCTTGCAGAGACTTAATAGTTTAATAACAGAAAGTAAAGACTTTTAATATTTTTCTACTGTCATTCTCAGCATATAAATATCAAAGTAGTACAGTATATCCCTGGATTGTATCGTGTTGGAATGCAGCATCCTCTTTATATGCATTTCTCAAAAATCACTTTGACAGAGGAGGCCTTAATTCAGCTGGAGTCAGATTTTCAAGATTGGGCAAGTGGGAGATGATCTTTAATTGCTGACAAACCATATTATGCTTAGGTCACCCGAAATGAACGGACACTCCTACCAGAGAGATAAGCGATGCTGAAGGGAAAGTCAAGTCAAGATCAGGGAAAGGGGGTATGGTCATTTTGGAGTAGGCAAGTGCATTTCTGTTGGTAGAAAGTATTAGCAATATTTATCTATATTTTAAGATAAAAATATTTTTATTATGGATAAATGGCTAAATTTAGACAGAAGATGTAAAAATACTGATGATATGGCAGCTAAGTCTTCACTAGTAGGGTGAGTGCAATAAATTAACAAGAGAAAGGAAACAGGTGGCAGCCTTTTTGCAATATGAATTTACTTCTAATGATAATGATGGTGTGGACAAGCCTCTTTGTTTAATTTGTAGTGAAATTTTAGCTGTGGAGAGCATGAAACCAGCAAATGAAAATGACCTTTTAATAGAAATTATGCAGCATACTACAATAAACCAAAGGAATATTTTAAATGCCTTAAAATTAAAGAGAAATAATGTATCAAAAATTTGTTAATGTTAATGGAAACTATTTACTGTCATCTAATGCAACTTCTTATATAATTTCTAATTAAAAAAACCTATATGATAGATGAAAATATTCTGTTACCTGCTGTAATTAAAATGTCAGAAATAGTTCATGGGAAAAAGTATGGGAAAACCTAATGAAATTCCTTTATTGAATGATACTATTTCCAAAAGGATTTCTGAAATTAGTGATGACCAATTGCATCAGCTTCTTATCAGGCTTAAGGGAAGCCAAAGGTTTGCAATTCAGTTAGATGAAGCAATTAATATAGCACAGCTATTAGTTTATGTAAGATATGTCTCTGAAGGAAGCATACACGAAGAATTATTGTCTGGCTGACCTTTGAAAGGGCACACAAGAAAAGAATATATATAAATATATCTTAAAGTTAAGGAATTTTTCAGAAATAAAGGGTTTACATTGGAAAAATTGCATGGGAGTCTGTACAGAGCTGAAGAATGATGCATGAGAATCGTGGACTTGTAGCAACAGTTAAAGGTCATGGCAATGAACATACCACTTTTACTCACCACATGATCCAACAGGAGGCATTTCAAATAAAAAAATTATCACCAGACTTAGATGTTGTACTTCAAGCTACTATCAAAATTATTAACTTCATTAAGTATCCTTAACAGTTGTTTCTTTTTAAATTTATGCAAAGCCATGGACTCCAATTACAAGTCTTCTTACTGCATGCAGAAGTAAGGTGGCTCTCAAGAGGGAAAAGGTTCAACAGATTAGAGAAGCTAATTATATTTTTGATGGAGCATATATAAGAATTTGTTATTTTTTTCATAATGAATTATGACTTTCAAAACTATGTTTTCTGTCAATTATTTTTGAAGGATTAACGACATGTTTCTTTGAGGAAAAAGTATAACATGTTTATGTTAAAGGATAAAAATTGAAAATTTGACTAAAATAGTTAACATTTAGAAGAATAAGGTGAAAAATAGTTCTTCAGAAATGTTTAAAGTTACAGATTATTTTAAAATTGAAAATAACCTTCCCAAATATTTAATTGTAAGAGTTACACTTGATCATCAGAAGTCCCTGGAGATACAGTTTCAGAAATACTTCACTTCAAATTTTGATTCTAAAAAAATTAATTGGGTTTGTTACCTATACTCAGTTGAAATAATAATTAAAAAATGCCAATCATCGGTCATTAAAAGTTCATGAAGAATTTGCGAAATTATTAAGTGACACAGGTTTAAAACTTTAGTTCCCTAAAAGAATTGTTAAGTAAATTCTGACTTGTGACTAGAACAGAATTTCTAAAAGTTTTTGAAATAGCCCTAAACATACTTCTGCAATTTTACACTACATATTTATATGTTGTTCTCAGCATTGATAATTATGAAATCAAAATATTGCTAAACTCTGAAAAGCGTTAGAGATAACTCTGTGTCTTGCAATATCAAATAATCCACCAAGGTTAAATTTTTTATGTAAAAATAAGCAAGCACATACATCTCATTACTATGCAAATTTTAGTCCTTAATAAATGGTAAAATAATATGTATACCAAAGAATGTTTTAAAATAAATTTCTTTCTGACTTATTATTAATTAAGTGTATTGCTGTGATGCTGAAAGCTATGTGACTGATATTTCAAAGACCTGCAGGGTCACCCAAAGTGAACAGGTTTCAGCAGAACTTCCAGACCAAGAACAAACAACAAAGAAGGACTCGTTTCCCCACGTCAGAGGAAGGAGCCACTGAAAATTTAGTACACAGTTTAGAAACATTGTCAGAGAGTGAAGTACTAATGAATGGAAGCAGAGCATTATGGGAGATTGTTGGGAGATGTGTCCCGCAGGTCAGAGGCACTAGAAAGGTCACTGAGGAAGAGCTGCTTTCTCTGAGTCATTTTCCAGGGCGACCTCGGTTGAGTAAAGGCTGTGCGAGTGGAGTCTTCAGGATCTTCATTTCCTGATAAGGCACGACTCAGGTTAAGGAGAAGCAGGTGTAAACATTTGCTAATGATCAGAACTTGAAATGTGTGAAGTTTAGGGAAATTGGAGGTGGTCAAAAATTGAGTGGAAGGCATAATTAATGGTCGATATGCTAGGCAGTAGTTAGCTGAAATGGATGGGTGGGTATTTGCCATTTTAAATCAGAAAAGTGTGTGGTTTACTATGTCATGAATAATACAATCAAGAGGAATGGTGTGACATTCATTGTCAAAAAGGACATGCAAAATCCATCATGAAGTACAATGGTATCTGTGATAGGATTTTACCTATCACCTTCAAGAAAATCCGATCAATACAACTCTTATTCAAATTTATGCATCAACCACAAAAGTAAGTGATGAAGAAACTGAAGAATTCTACCAATGACTTCAGTCAGAAAATGATCAAACATACAATCAAGATGCATTGGTAATTATTGGTGATTGGAATGCAAAATATAGAAACGAAATGTAAGGAACATTACATTAGTTGGAAAAGATGGACGTGGAGATAAAAACATAGCTGGAAATCACATGATAGAATTTTGCAAAATCAACAACTTGCTCATAGCAAATACCTGTATTCAACAACACAAAAGGCGACTATACACATGTACTTCTACAGATGGAGTACATAGAAATCAAATTAACTACATCTGTGAGAAGAGATGATGGAGAAGTTCAATATCAGCAGTTAAAACCAGGCTAGGGGCTGACTTTGGAACATACCATCAATTGCTCATATGTAAGTTCAGGATAAAGATGAAGAAAATTAAAACAAAACCATGGTCCAACATACAACCTTTTAGTCTATGCCGCCTGAATTCTGAGAACATCTCAAGAACAGATTTACTGCATTGAACAATAATGATAGAAGACCCGATGAACTGTAGGAGGACATCAAGATGGTCATTCATGAAGAAAGCAAGGGGTCATTAAAAAGACAAGAATTAAAGCAAAGATCAGCGTGGATGTTAGAAGACTCTGAAACTTGTTTTTAATCATAGAATAGCTGAAGCAAATGGAAGAAAGAATGAAGTTAAGGAACTGAACAGAAAATTTCAAAGGGTAGCTTGGGAAGACAAAGATACATAGTATAATAAAATGTACAAGAGCTAGGATTAGAAAACCAAAAGGGAAGAACATTCTTAGCATATCTTAAACTGAAAGAACTCAAGAAAAAAATTTAAGCCCCAAATTGCAATGTTGAAAGATTCTATGGATAAAATATTGAACAATGTGGAATGGATGTGGGCATTAAAAGAGGATGGAAAATGCACCAGAGACACTGTACCCAAAAGAACTAGTCAACCTTCTATCATTTTCAGGGGTAGCATATGAGTAAGAACCAATGGTGCTAAAGGAAGAAGTTCAAGCTGCACTGAAAGTATTAGCCAAAAGCAGGCTCCAGGAATTGATGGAATACCAATTCAAATATTTCATTAAGTTGACTAAAAACTTGAATCCCTCATTCATCTATGCCAGAAAATTTGGAAGATAGATACTTGGCCATCTGAATGGAAGAGATCCATATCTGTGCCTATTTCAAAGAAAGGAACCCCTGTAGAATGCTCAAATTATAAAACAGTATCACTGAAATCACATGGCGGTAAAATTGTTGCTGAAGAGCAACCAACAATGGTTATAGTAGTACATTAACAGTGAGCTATCAGAAATTCAGTTTGGATTCACAAAAGGACATGGAACAAGGGATATCATTACTGATAATCATTTGTACCTTGGCTCAAAGCAGATAATAGCCACAAGATGTCTACTTGGATTTCGTTGATTATGCCAAGGCATTTCACTGAGTGTTGATGAGTTCTTTTTGTTACAATGAATGTATGTATTCCTTCCAGCTTCTTTGAATGCTTCCTCATCATTCAATATTTTGCTCATAGAACTGTGAAAGAAAAGGGAGGATTACTTGAAGTACTTGCTGATGAAGACCAAGGATTACAATCTTCGGTATGGATTATAACTCCATGTAAAAACAACCAAAATCTTTACAACTGGATCAAAAGGTAACATCATGCTAAATGGAGAAAAGTTTGAAGTTGTCAAGGATTTTGTCTTGCTTGGATCCACAATCAATGTTCATGGAAGCAGCAGTCAAAAAATATGATATGACAAAAAAACAATCTGTGGATTATCAAGGGCTCATGAGGGAGCAGGTAGCGGGGAGGGAGGGGAAAAAAGAGGACCTGATGCAGAGGGCTTAGGTGGAGAGAAAATGCTTTGAGAGTGATTAGGGCAAAGAATGTACAGATGTGCTTTATACAATTGATGTATGTATATGTGTGGATTGTGATAAGAGTTGTATGAGCCCCTAATAAAATGTTTTTTAAAAAAACAAAAAAACTGCCAAATTAAAATATATATCAAAAGAAGACTTGCATTAGGTAAATCTACAGCACAAGACTTATTTAGAGTACTGAAAAGCAAGAATGTTACTTTGAAGACCAAGGTGCAGGTGACCTAAGCCATGGTATTTTCAATCGCCTCATATACACATGAAAGTTGGAAACAAAAACAAAAAACAGGAGAACCAATGCATTTGAATTTTGATGTTGAAGAAGACTATGGAAAGTACTATGGACTACTAAATTGACAAAAAGAACTGTGTTGGAAGAAGTAAGGTCTCCTTAGAGGCATGATTGAGAGACTTACTTCTACATACATTGGCCATGTTGTCAGGAGAAACCAGATCCTGGAGGAGGCCATCATGTTTGGTCAAGCAGCAGGCCAATGAAGAAGTTCCTCGAGGAGATGAATTGACAGCATAGTTGCAACAATGGGCTCAAGCATAGGAACACGTGTGAGGATGATGCAGGACTTTGAGATGTTTCCCTCTGTTGTGCTTGGGGTCACTATGGGTTGGAATCAATTTCATAGCACACAATAACAACTACTACAAATATTTGATTTGTCTACCTGTTTAATGTACCTATATACCTGAGATTGAATAAAATTTGCTCAGGCAAGAAGGGGTAGAGAGTGGAAAATATTTAAGAAGTTCTGCTAGGGACCAGCATTTACTGATACCTTCCAGTGGCAAGCGCAACCTGTAGGGAAGCTCACCACCTGGACCCATCATGTTAGTCTAAGCAACAGACTATGGCTCTGTGTTCTGGGGACTTGCTTTGGGAAATGCTGCTTCTAGGTGAATGAATTGGAAAAAGAATATGACATTCACCTTTGGGTAGCCCTGTTTAAACACAAGGAACCTTGGCTGTACAGTGGGTTAAATATATCGCTGTCAATCACAACATCAATGCTCCAGGAGAGGATGATGAGGTTATTTGCTCCTATATAGATTTATGGTCTCAGAAACGTTATGGAGAAGTTCTACCAGGCCATACAGGATTGCTATGAATCATAATTGGCTTGATGGCAGTGGGTTTGTTTTTTTATTGTGGAGGGGGCACATTTTTTGTATGCTTTTGTCAGTAGGCTGGTCAAAAGGAGCATTAGCACTTGCTCATGATGAGTGCAATAGAAAAGTGTGGTGAAGAAATTAGATGATGCCGGCTATCAGATAAAATAATGCATGGAATCTTAAAGGCTTGTTTGTAAACAAGCAGCCATTTAAGTGAGATGTCAACTAAGGGCACATGGACGAAGTACAGCAACATCCATGATTCAAGGATTGCTAACTCAAATCTAAAGGAGGGAATAGTATCAGAGATTGTGAGATTCTGATGTGCAGAGGTTATGGATGACAGTGGAATCCCAAAATACATTTTCAGGAAATACACAGGGAATAAACCTCCTCCAGTAATTTCTCTAACCATAACTGAGGGATGGGAATAACTTGGTTATCAGACAGAGACTAGGAGACAAAAAGACTATAGTAGATTAAAATGATAAATCTGACTTTTATGGTTAGAACCTTTCCTCTTGATTTTCCCTCTGATACACTTTGGACTTGATCTGAAATTTAATATTTTTTCTATCTTTTTATCATATTGGGGTTTATCTCCGTTGTCTTTTGACATTGTGGGTAACCTTGACTCGTTTTTTGTTTTTCTATGTTTTTGGTATATGAAACCCAAGAATGAAGAACCTACAGAGACAACTAGAATAAGGGTCCCTGGGAGGTGCAGTAGGGGAGGTGGTGGGTAAGGGTAAAGGGGAACCGATATCAAGGAGTTCAAGAAGGAAGAAAATATTTTAAAACTGATTGTGGTACCAATTGTACAGTACTGCTTGCTATTATTGAACTATAGAATGGTATGATATCTAGATTAGTTCCTAATAAAATGGTTTGGTTTTCTTTAAAAAAATATTTTTATTGGGGGCTCATACAGCTCTAATCATGATCTATACATACATAGGAAAAGGAGTGTTGGCCTGGAAAGTCCTTCTTGTGGTGAGCTCAGCAGGTGCTGGAACTGCCTTCCAGGATACTGGTGTCACGGGCACTCTCCCCTGTGTCCCCGGGCCCAGCGCAGTCTGTGGAAACTCCCAGATATTTGCATATATGAATCTTGTACAATGTCCCTGGTCCCTGCTAAGGAGGCAGTATGTTCCAATAAAAAAGGATGAGTTTTGGCATCAGGCCCACTCACCAGTTATAGTATTTTAATGTTGTACCCCGTCTCCCAGCTGTAGGTCCTTCGTGGGCAAAGTGCAAATGACAACATCTTCTGCCGCACTGTGGTGGATATTAAATGAAGGAACAGATACAAAGTTCAAATGGAGTACCTGACACGTAATTGACACCGGAGCAAAGTTCTTTGTCTTCTTTCAATGCCTTTTATAGTTTTTTCACCCATTTATGATCTATTAGCTGTTTGCATGTCCCCCAGACCAAGGAGATCACTAGCTGCCATGCCGATTTGTTCTGTGCCTGAGCGCTCTGTTCCAAAGCTTTTAGGCTACAGACTGTCTCCTTGTGATCAGCATTCACTGTTCCTGATTTTGTCCATCTGTGTCTCTTTCATTTCCCCTTAAGGAGACTAGACGTTGGGAAGAGGTGAGCAAAGAGTACTTTCAGCGCCAGACACTTCTCCTTGCTTGGATCAGTCTGGCTACTGGATCTGCCTGAGTCTGAGCCCAATCGTTATCCAGCTTTCTCCTCTTTTAGTGGAACACACAGCAGAGACCTGGTACCATTTTAGGTAAGAGACTTTGCATCATAACTTTGCATGTTTCTGAGAAATGTAGAATTTATTTGAGAATAATGTGAACAGTGACAATTTTTATGTTCAATCTTTTTTCCCCCTGAGAGAATGGAAAAACATCCTTAAACATTTACCGAGCACGGGCCTTGGGACTGTAGAGGAATTTGGGGTCTACAAGAACCAGGTAGTGAATATTTCATTAGGGATGAATGACTAAGGACCTGGAGCAGGAAGAAGCATTAGGCTAGACCAGGGATTGGCAAGCCTTTGAGATGGAAGAGCTAATCCTGTCCCTGACAAGCATTTAAAAAGAATTCTGGAGTCATAAATATAATTTTCTAGACAAATGAAATCCCCATTATCTGAATAACATCCTTTAGAAATTTTCATTTTACTTCAGAGCCACATGTACATACTGAAAGCGCTGCATATGTCTTTGAGCTGCATTTGCTGATCCCTGGTAGTCCAACAAGCACATGTTATTAAGTTCTGATGCCTAGTGAACCTATGCACAACAGAGCCAAACACTGCCCAGTACTGTGCCGTCAAAGCAGCCACTTTGCTCATCCATCTCCATAAGAGTCTTCCTCTTTTTCAAGCTCCTCCACTTTAACAAGCTTGATATCCTTTTCCAAGGAGTGTGCTTGCCTGATAACATGCCCAAAGTATGTGCGATGAAGTTTTTCCATTCTTGGCTTCTAAGAAGCATGCTAAATGCATGTCTTCCAAGATAGATGTATTTGTTTTGCTGGCAGTCCACCGTACTTTTCAATATTCTTTATCAACACGCGAGTTCAAATACATAAATTCTTCCTCAATCTCCCTGATTCCTTACCCATCTTTCACATGTACACGAGGTGATTGAAAATACCATGGCTTGGGTCAGGTTCACTTTAGTCTTCAGGGTGCTGTTCTTGGCCCTCAACACTTTGACAAGGTCTTGCCGAACAGATTTACCCAGTAAAATATTTTGTATAACATGCGCATGAACATCATTTTGGAAGCGAGAAAAATGGACTCTGTGAGAATTTTAATCTTTCTCCATCCGTCATGATGTTCCCTATTTTATGTGGATTGTGCTATTCTTGATATGGAGTTGTGAGGATATTGGTGTTCCTTACAGTGAGTTACAACCAATACTGAAGACTGCAATCTTTGGTTGTCATCAGAAATTAATTCAAGTCATCCTTGCTTTTAGCAAGCGAGGTGGTGTCATCTGAATATCACAAGCTATTAAATAAGCCTTCCTCTAATCCTGATACCGTGTTCTTTTTCACATAGACCAGCCTCTTGTACTAATTGCTCAGCATACAGATGGAATAAGAACAGTGAAAGGATAAAACCCTGATGCACACCTTTTCTGATTTTAAACCATGCAGTATCACCTTGTCCTGTTCACAGTCTCACCTTGTCCTTTCTCTTGGTCTGTGTATAAATTCCATATGAGTACAATGAAGTGTTCTGTAATTCCCATTCTTTTCAATGGTATCCCTAAGATCCACCTCGTTCCACTTGTGGTTTCCAGAATGTGGGGTTGGGACAAACCCTGGATAGTCTCATGGCAAGACCAGATCAGGAATGGAGCTGAGCTGGGAGCAGCTTTATTTGCTTGCTCCAGGGAAAGTCTGCCA
The DNA here is from genome assembly GCF_050624435.1 of Tenrec ecaudatus. Classification (NCBI taxonomy): domain Eukaryota; kingdom Metazoa; phylum Chordata; class Mammalia; order Afrosoricida; family Tenrecidae; genus Tenrec; species Tenrec ecaudatus. The sequence continues at coordinate 79,432,790 of NC_134546.1, forward strand.
ATGTGACTAAACCTCAGCGGCTTTCTACAAAAGACAAAGGTGAATCCTTCTCTCGTTACCCACTGATCATCTCTGAGCCTCTTGCTCTCATATCCCTTGTACAGACCTCTACCATTAGATGGACAATTCGGTAACGTCTGAACACTTTTCTGATGTTGAGCCTGGGGAGCAATTAATAGCCGAGTAAATAATGATTGAAAGATGGTGAGTGGAAGAAAATAGCTTTGCCAGTTCCAGGTTGTGATGGAGATGAGAGTGTTACCAAATCCTGCGGTCCCCATGATGGGTTTGCTGTGTTATGCCCAGTCCTGAAAGTCTGAGCCAGGCGTTTTAGCATGGCCCGTTTCAGAACATATAGGTGGAATTCTTGGACCATGAGCTGTCCATAAAGTGTGGCTTTACCAAGGAGACATCAGCCCTGGAACAAAACAACCCAAGAACCTAGATCTTTGTGAAGGTGTTGGTAAGGGTTGCAGCGGAAATCATAAACTTGACACAAAGCAAAGGAAGCTTTTCCTTCATGTGTCTGCAGCTGGATGAAGTGGTGCTGGTGCACACCCTCCTCCATGATTCCTCTTGTTCTTTTTGTGAGCTGCTCCCTGGCCTGTGCTCTCCTGTAAATCTGGAAGCTCTTTGCTGGTCGGGGCAATTGTTATATCCTCCCCCCAGATCCAGATGTCTTGTCCATGGTCAGTGTGCAATCCTTGTTTGCCAGATGAGTGGGGCATCTAAAGGCAGGCAGGGTTCACATACTTTTCCTAGACTTTCTAGAAGGACCAGAGATAAACATCTTGCAGCCCTTTTCATGTCCTCTTTCTTTTCTGTATTTATTTTCCAGGAAAGAGGAGAAGAAACACGATAGCATCTACTGACAGCAAATCAAATGCCACCGTGTGTGTTCGGAGGGCAGGCTGTTTCTCATTTGCCTAAATCATCAGTTCCCATCGTGCCATGTCCATGTTAGATTGTTTAGGGAAACAGATGACATATGTTATGATGCTAAATAAGCTGAAACAGTGCCAGGATGGAGACAGAAGGTGTTTGTTTGTTTTTAAATGAAACACGGCATTCTACTGACTTATTGTGGTGGAGAAGGAGGGCACTGAGGGCAACAAGGCATGATTGTGGCAGTGGTCTAGGAATTAAGACAAATTGTTGCTTCTGCAGCAGAGATAAACTGCGTCTGACCTGTCAGTTACTTCAAGGGAGACTCTGCATTTGGTCAGACAAGTCTTAGTTTCCAGATGGTACCAGCTTCCCTCCTGAGTGATTCCCATTGGACTACATAGGCCTGAATCGCTTTTAGCTGAGCAACAGCAAATGGTAATGCAGACTTGCCATATTGCTCTTTTGCATACGCTCTTTAAAAATTGTACTAAATATACATGCATTAAAACATTCGACACTTCCACACTCTACAAGATTATAATTAAGTGGCATTCTGCATGTTGTTCAAATATCACCCTTACCCATTCCAAAATTATGCCATCACCCTTATAGAAGCTCAGTGTCGTCTCAGGGCTGGCACCTCCCCTCTAGGCCCTACTGTGTTAGGCTGGGGTGACTAGAGAAATAAATCCAAGCACACTCATATTGGTGTAAGAAAGACTCCACCCCACTTATTTATCCAATTGACATGAAATTATGTAACAACCATACTTACCTTCCTACCTATCCCTGGAAACAATTGATAGATGTTTGTCTCTATTCATTTTCCTAGTCTAGATATTTCATGTAAGTGGAATTAAACAAAATTTGTCCTTTTTAAAGCGGATTTATTTCACGCAGCATAATGCTTATGAGGTTCATTCCTCTTGTAGCCTGTGTCAGGACTTCATTTCTCTTTATGGCTGAGTAGTAGGCCATTGTATATACCATAGGCAACATGTTTGACTTATCCATTCATCTATTGATGGGTATTTAGACTGTTTACACATTTGCGAGATTGGGCATAATGTTGGAAGGGACATCTGTGTATTTGTATCTATTTATGTTCTTGATTTTAATTGCTTATATCCTTCATTTCATTTTCTTTCCTTGTTAGACCCAGTCTGATCCCCTTCTGCCCATCCTCTAGCCTCACACCCTCTACTTTGTGTCTGATGTACCAGGATCTCAATAGGAGCCTTAACACCAAGATTCTGAGCCCTGACTGAGCATTCTGATAATCCAGGGAATTGAGTATTCTGGAGCATGCAGAGGATGAAGTTATAAAAACTCCTTAGGCATAACCAAACAACTGGAGAGAGTGCTTTACTGGGCTTGGGGCTGGGGATTATAGTTGTAAGGGACACCAAGGTAAATTGTCATAACCTAGACTGTAAAGACAATGTTCGACATCCAGGCTGGTGAGTATCAGCTGGATCTTAGACGCTCACAAGTGGCCATCTAGGGGGCAAGTATTGTCACCCTCACTCTGGAGGAAAGAAGAGTGGTGAATGGACCACATGAACAGTAGACTTCATGACTCTGAGCAAAGACTAAATAGATGATCTCCAACTATCAATTCCAACTTCTATGAAAGGGATCACATCAAAAGGTCCTAGATAGTGAAGCAAAATTCACAGTCATAAAAGAGACCAGGTTTATTGGCTGGATAGGGACTAATGGAACCTCTTTAACTATGGTCCTTATTCACTAAGTCTGAAAATGAACTCATACCTGTGGCTCAATATTCAGCCAGATTCTAGATTGGTCTATAATTGGAGCAATTACACAAGTGAGACACACAAAACTTAAAACAGCAAACCATTTGATCTCAAAATGACAGTACTAATGCAAGGACCAAGTTCAGAAGGATAGGAAGGGAGGAGGAATGGAAATAGAAGACACAAGTAGGAAGTGGAATAAGTGATATTATATTGTGGAGATTGTAATAAGTGGCATAAAGCACAATGTGTATGAATTGTTGAATAGAAAACTGATGTCCTTGGTAAATCTTCACCCAATTAACAATAAAAACTTAAGAGAGAGAAAAAAATCCAAGCACCTAGGCTGCATTCCAGGCCAATAAAATCAGACTCAGTGGAGATGAGACAAAGATGACTTTTGGACAGCTCTCTGGAGATTCCAATGAGCACACAGGGCTGATACCCACCATCTGGAAACTATGGGGTAGGTGCTTGTTCATTAATGCCTCGGGGGAGCGCTTGGGCCCATCAAAGAATGTGGGATGCAGAAGGGGCAAAGGTCATCAAACCTCACCCACAGCTTTACACTGGGGGGCTGCTCTATGAGGAATCTGGGAAGGGTCCACTTGCATGCTGTCTCTGTACAGCAGATCCAACAGACTCAACACCTTTCAAAAGCTGGCAAGAAAGTCAGAAAGACTAGATGTGGGCACCAAGCTTTGAGTTTCCCAGAAGGCACAAGACAGAGCAAGAGCAGTCATGGGAACACAGACTCCTCCAGAAATGCCGTGATGGGCAGAACATGCATCTCTAATTTCATTTCAAACTCAATCAAGCATTCATTCCTTTTTATGAAAACCCAGCTTCTCATTAAAGTAACCTGTTTAAAATGACAATCTTCTGTTGAGCAAGTCTAAGAAATAACCTTTCTTTATTTTACATGGTATAGAAATTCAGTTTTCCTAGGCCAATGGGCTCTAGGGACAGGTTTATTTTATGTACTAGATATGGCTTTGAAAGTTCTTTAATTGCCTAAATTAATAATGACTTTTTTCCTTTGGCTTTTCTAAAGGACAAATTAATTTTAATCTTTTTCTAAGGAAGTGAATCTCTAGCTATTTTGTTTGGATAACTTTCTGCCTTCCGGGTAGAATTTGAAATAATCTACAAGGTCACCCCTTTCCCACCCTCCCCTAGCAGACCTTCCTTCCAGCCTCCAGCCACGTGGGTTTGGTTGGGAAAGGAGCTGCAGAAGGGAGTTTCTGGGCTTTTCTATCAAAAGGTTGGCCACAACCCCCAATAGACCAAATGTAATTCATTATGGGGGAGGGGGGGTGGTTTTACTACATTAACAGGTGTCCTTAGGGAAATTACAAACAAACAGAAATAGGAAGACTTTATATTTTATTATGGAATGTACTGATCAGCCTCATTATATTTTAAAAAGACAAAGTGCAAAAAAATCTGGCTCCATTTAAAATGTCCTGAGTAGCAGAACTTAAAATACACAAATCTTAAAATGAAAGCCTAAATGAATAAATAAAATAAACAACAAAACAGTTTTTCTCAGGAAAAGGCATAAAAAAGAGCTCGACTATTTTTGAGCTATTTAAGATGCTCAGGTTAAATGGAAAAGAGTATCGTTGTTGACTTTAAAATGTAGAACCATTTGCTTAATTCAGTGATCGAATCTTTGTTAAAATTGGCAGTTTTGCTGAAGAAAGAAATTGAATTGTAACATTTAATGAGCAATTTCATCTTTTGAATATAGAAATGATCAGGGATGCTGACAAACTTTTTATTATTTTGAGAACCCTCTAACCAAAAAGTCTTTTAAATGATCGTTACACAGTGAATGCCTGGAGGCTCTGAAAAATATTTATTTTGAAATTATTATAAGCTCACAATGATTCACCAATGCAAAATAAGAAGAGAAAAGGCAATTAAATACTAACCCGTAAACACTGGAAACTTTTCTGTGCTGAAAATAATTGGACAAAGTTTTTTTCTTTTTTTAAGTAATAGTGTCCAAAGAGATTTAATGATCTGATTGCTTATGGATATGGAGCTTAAACATATTCCTTATTTTAAATTTGATATTAGAATAGCAAGATTATAGACAAGGATACAATGTGACTGGGAGAAGTATCGTTTCATTAAATTATCAAGTTAGGGCTCAAGGAGCCTGGTGGAATATGTGTGACCATAGGGCCATCCAGTTGGAATCCGCTGGTGGCTCACAGAGAACGATGCAGTTCTCAGCTCCTGTAAAGACTTACAACCTTGGGAACTTACAGGCATAGTTCTGCGTTGTCCTTTCAGGGGTCCTCAGACTGTTTAAACGGGGCCAGTTCATTGTCCCTCAGACCCATTGGAGGGTCGGACTATAGTTTAAAAATAAAACTATGAACAAATTCCTATGCACACTGCACATACCTTATTTTGAAGTAAAAAACAAAATGAGGCAAAAACACCCGGCGCGCCGGATAAATGTCCTCGGAGGGCCATGTGGCCTGCGGGCCATAGTTTGAGGACCCCCTAGATTGATATAAGTCAGAATCAACTGGTTGACCTCAGTTCTTGCTTAGCAATGCTGAAAGAATTCACATGGCAGAAGCACTTTTGTAAATCCAAGTGAATTTTATGAAGGAAAGTTTCAGGTATCGCAGTCTCAAAAATTACCGGCTATCTCCGGAAAGCACGGTGGGCTGCATGGCAGGGGTGGGGAAAGTTTGCAGCTGAATATGGCGGTTTCATGGGAGGAATACCTGAGCAGGAGTGCAGAACCAGCTGAGGAGCCACGGCAGGAACCCCCAAGGGCCTCACCCTCCACTTGCAGAGCACATGAACAAGGGAGGGCGACAAAAATCCCAGGCCTACTTCTACCACCTCCCAACACCACAGGAGGGCATTGGTTCATCTTACTGGCTGATTTAGGCACACTCGTGTGATGTCATATTCTGTGTGATCAGGTAGACCTCCCACCTGGGCCTAGATGGCTTTGGTTAGAGCATGCTCAGTTCTGAATTTTGCCATAGGTGTCTAATTGGTGTGCCTGATTTATTTCCAACCCCTTTATTGTGGCCCAGATAACTCATTTTCATTTACTGTTGGCATTTGGGAAGAGAAGCCCTAACCTTGCAACCTGTCAATAGCAGTAAGTGAATGGAATTTAAACTCAACTCATAGGCATACATTCAATTCTGACCCATAGCGACCCGAGAGGACAGGATAGAATTGCCCCCTGAGGGTTTCTGAGGCTGGAATTCTTTACAGGAATAGGAAGTCTCATTTTTCTCCCTCCCAGTGGCTCCAAAGGACTGACCTTGATGTCCAACGGGTGCAAGCAGGGCTCCTTCATTGAAAGTCTCTGATAGTTTCTGAAGGGGGGGGGGATTTTGAGGAGGCCATCTGTGGCAGAGTTAACTCTCCATTAAAGCCAATGAGCTTTTCCACATCTCTCAAAAAACAAACAAAAAAACTAAAGTGACTAGTTCAGAATAATACGCTGTAGGTAGAACCACCTCCCACCACCAAACCAAACCAACCAACCAACCAAACAAACAAAAAGCCTGTTGCCTTCAAGTCAGTTCTGACTCAAGCTCGCCCCTTGTGATACAGAGTACAATTGTTGCATGAGGTTGTCTAGACTGTACCCTTTATGAAAGCAGGTGACCCCTTCCTTTTGTGGTACAGCTAGGTGGGTTTGAACTGATAACCTTTATATAAGCAGCACTATCCAGCGACCTATGTCAACTAAAGTGTCAAAGCATGTAAAGACTGATCCACAACCCCCATGTTTCGCTTCCTCTGCTGTGATGACCTGGAATCCAACTTTTGATCTGGTGGCACCATATATGTGAAGCAGCCCGAATCACTGAGTGATTTTGTGCAGGACAAACACCCTGTAGAATTGCCCATCCAGCGTCAGAATTTGCATGAACAAGAAATAAACTTCTAGATTTTAAGCCACTGAGGTTTCAGGGGTAGCTTCTTTCTGCAGAACAGACTAGGCTGTCCTGACTGATCAATTCTTCACAGGGTTGTTGTGAAGAGCTACTGGAGCAGCTAGATCCAAAGCAGAAACCTACACTTTATCTGGTATTGAGGGTTGTAGTACCAAAGGTTTTATTTGCCAGGGAGACACTCAGAAAAAAATTTTTCTTCTGAAAACATGACAATAGGTAAGTAAGTTTGGGGACATATGTAGCTGGAGTTGAAAGTTCTCTTACCTTGCAGTTTTCGTTGGTAAAGATAGACTTGTTCTTAATGAAACCCATTACTGCAGCCAGTCAGTGTCACAAATGACTTCTGAGGAGAGGCCAAATAGTTAAGTCAAGGACCAGCCTACCATTCTCTTAAGTGCTGTCTCATGCTCTCATCTGCTCTGACGTGTCTGCTCAGGGGCATGTTGCAGCCACTGGGTGGGGCTTCCCATTGGCACTGAAAATCATATTAGGGGATATTAGTGGATTTAGATCAAGAAGACCTGACTTCTTGGCCATTGCTCAGCGGCCACAGTTCCCAAGACAGCCAGTGTCAAGTGCAAAACAAAATAAAACATGATGAGGCCTCTGGGGCTGGGTTGAGCTGGATATATAACCAAAGCCCCTTTCTACCAGAACCTTCCCAAGAAGAGATTGCTCTTTTCCATATCTAAACAATATTGTTTAACACACGTTCTGCCAAGGTACCTTCTGGAGAGCAGAAGAAAATAAATCTGCCTTCCTTTGAATTAAAATGGGTTGGGTCCAAGCCCTGTGCAGTGTGTATTCTTATCATAACATCTAAAGGAGTCTGGTTTCACCATTCTTAGCTATTAAAAAAGAAGTTCAAGGCACAATAATCCAATTTAAAATCACACACTAGGAGTAGTTCATATTTAATACACTTTATACAGGTATTACAGGTCCAAGGGAAGTACTTGCTAACTTCCAGGTTGCTGGCTTGAACCAACCAGCTACTCCAAAGGAGGTATTCTGTTTCTGTGAAGATTTACAGCATTGGAAGCCCACTGGGAGAGCTCTACTCTGTCTTGAGTCTGAAGGTGCTTGACAGCAGTAGTTTTTTGTTTTTATAGAGGTATAAAACTTTTTAGAACAAAAAATTCCTTTTGGAAGTAAGCCAGAGCTAAAACCATAAGTTGCGTGCTTTAGTTTTTTTTTTTTTTTGTCCTGCTGTTGGCAGCCACACTTTCAACGATTGTGCACACCAGCATGGTGGTGAAGTGGTGAACTCTGGGCTCTCACTCCCCTGGCTTCACACTCGGTCTCCTCACTCATCATGTGGTTTCACTCAACGCACGGAGCCTCCTGCAGGCTCCTTTCCCTGCTTGTGTAAAAGGGCGAAGGAGACAGACTTCCTCAGGGCTGTGTTTTAGAGAGAATCCTCCTCACATACTCAGAACCGCCTTGAATAGGGCAGAACTATGTACATGACAGCTACTTGATCATTGTTGATGGTGGTGGTGGTGTTTTTGTACGGGGGGAAAAAGAGCCCTGGATGGTTTATATAATAAGTAAGGGAATAAATAGATCTTCCTTCATCCACCTTCATCTTTCATTATTCTATCACTCTCTAATTGCAATATTAGAAGCAAAAATGGGCAGAATCCCACCTCTTAACAAAGTTTGTGCACATGTGCGTGCATGCATGTGTGTACTTGTGAGTGTGCCTACACAATGTGTGTGCACGTGTGTGTGTGCACATGTGCACTGGAGCCTGGCAGCACAGGGGAGGCGCCTGTCTCTTTTCAGCAGTATCTGAAGGCTGCTGCAGGTGTAATTAGAAGTGATTGATGATATGTTCAGGGAGCTCCTGGGATGGAGTCAGGGAAGGAGCAGCAAATAAGAGATAGTCATCTCCCCCGTATTTAGATGAGGTGACGAAAGTGGGCGGTAGAAGAGTAGCTCCTCAGTAATGAGATCACAGGGGGAAAAAGGCCTTAGATGAGGTGCCAGACAGCCCTGCTTTCCCAGAGAGGGTGGGGACTGGGAACAAGGCTGCACCCTGCCTCATCAGTTACAGCTGCTCTGTCACTCTGGGGAGGGAGGCAGACGAGGCAGGGAGCTTCTGAAATCTCTCATCTCCAGTCCTTCTAGGTGGATGTGGGAGGGTGTGAGGACAGCAACACTGGAGGGTCGGGTTTGATCGCCTTGCAGTGTGGAGGGCGGCCTGTACCCGTGTTGTGCAGGGTGACCAAGGAGCTTTGGGGGCAGGGGACCGGGTGGGGGCTTTGTCCACTAAGACCCACAGCTGCACCCTGTATGGCAATGTTGGCATGCAATGTGCAGAGACTTGAGACAACATGAAATGGACCATTCACTTCACTTGGAAAGACAGGAGGGCTGAAAAACAGATGGGGAGATCTCGTTTGCTGCACAGTTGTGAGAAGGAGATATTTGTGGCTTCTCTTACACATTAAACTATATTACTCCTCAGGCATAAAGGAGGTGATATGAATGCATTTATAACCTAGCATCTGTCAGCTGGGAGGCACAACATAGAGCCAGGTACCTTCCCTCTGCCCAGGCACAGGCAATTTGCTTTTGGAAGCACCGCTCCCTGGGTAGTGAGTGTGATTTGGCTCCTCTGGCTAACATGATGAATGCTGAGAGGGGGTGGATACTAGGGGGTTAAGTTCCCTGACCTTTCCCTAGCCCAGGGGAAAACTTACTATTTAAAGTAAGTTTTAGAATCTTTAGAAAGATAAATTGTTTACTTAATGTACACAATCACTCCGCAACACATCTGTTTTGTGTCTGCTCAACTCAGCCTCATAGGTTGTGCATGACCTTGATTAGGTGCTGAAAATCACAATGGGTTTCTATCAGGATTGAGAGTTCAGCTCTCTCAACTCTCCAACTGGTTATTAGCACCAATGTCTCATTTCTATTTATGTATTGACTTTGTTTTAGGGGGAAAAGATTCCCAATTCAACTATATTTTATTAGGAACTCCTTTGCTAAGTTTTACACAAGAAAAAGGCAATAATCCGATGTTCTAGATGAAGGAGAGCATCTGCATGAGGCACCGAAGGTGTCAGAAGGACCCACAGTCACAGTTACTTAAATAAAATGACACATATTCTGTCCTGGTGACTCTGACTCAACCTTGTTGTTAATAGTCCAACACTATCCAGCATTACCCCCTGGGCTCCTGAAAGCTTAAATAAGACATGGAAAACAAACAACTTTGTCACAAAACTGTGACTGAAGACAGATCAAGTCATGGAGTTGGTGTTGCAGGAGGGCCTGTGAGAACATGAGCGGGACCTTCATTGGGAGGTGCACACTACCGTATGTCACTAAGTCTGGCCCAGGGAATGTCTGAGGGGAGCCAAGAGGATCCCTTCACTCAATCCCTAAACCTGATCTAATGTCACTAGACTGGGATCCTCTTCAAATCTCAAGGGGACCCGATTCATGATTGAAATGAATTTTGCATATCCAATCTTTGTTCTGCTTACTGTCCTGCTGTGCTGCCTCCTCTTTTTGCTTTATGTGCATGGCTCTCTGTTGTGGTGACAAATGGCTTGAGAGGGACTTGACATAGGGAGAAAGCCCACCCACATCAACTGTCACCAGATGCAGACACTGAGTTCATTTCTCTCTTTTTCTTTCACCTCACAGAACTATGCACACCAGACAGTGGTAGAGCTTCCCGGAAGGGGAACCCTTAGTGCAGTGGTTCTCAACCTGTGGGTTGTGACACCTTTGGGAGTCATATGACCCTTTTACAGGGCTCACCCAATTCATAACTGTAGCAAAATTACAGTGATGAAGTAGCAAGAAAATAATTTAATGGTTGGGGGTCAACACAAGAGAATCTGTATTAGGAAGGTTGAGAACCACTGCCCGAGTATGCTTAGGACTTTGCTGCCCTCAGGTCATCAGACATTCGTGAAGGAAGAGTCACTGGAGGAAGCCCTTCTGGGAAATGCCCTGAAGCCAGGACTCACCCAACTCCACCCTCACCCTCCGAGATCCTAATCATAGGTCATATGCAACTGCTCCCTGCCACTTTGAACACTGTAAGTCCATGGGAGCAGAAAGCCTCCTCTTTCTCCCTTGGAGTGGTGGCTGGTGAGTTCAAACTGCTCACCTTCTGGCTAACATAACCCACAGACCAGCTCCACCTGAGCGCAGTTTGGTTTGCCGCACAGCACACATTGTTGGGAACCTTCTGAAGTAGCTATGCACATGTGCAGGTTGGGGGATTTCACACAAGATGCAGATTTCCACCCTCTCTTGGCAAAAATAATGTTTTCAAAAGGCTTGTATTCTCTTCTGGATCTGAGTAGCAGCTACTCTCATGCAGTCCTAGCATATGCAAGCATGCTACCGTCCTCCCGACTCCCTAATGTCTTACGCCGAGTCTGCTCCATGATTTTCTGTATCCTATGTGGCAGCTGCAGGCACTCAAGGCATGGGCTCTGCAGCCTGGGTTCAAACCTCTCCTTTCCACTTCCTCGCTGTGTGGTCATAGGCTCAAGACTTTATCATCCTGTGCCACTGATTTTTCATCTGTAAAATGAGGCAAGAATAGACTCCACACATAGGCTTGTTAAGGGGAATTATTGCATTATTACATACAAAAAGCTTAGAACAGTGCTTGGCATCTTGCAAATACTGTTAGGTAGCTAAACATAGGGACAGGGTCATCATTACATATGCTCAGGTTCAAACTTTTAGCCAGGAAGGGGTGGTACACCTAGGTGGGCATCACACCTGGATTGGCCCATCTGGGCCAGGTTAATTCAATCCAGCCAATGGGGTTGACCAGGACCATCAAACATGCCTCCCTATGGAGGAATTGAAAAAGCAGAAGCTGGACCTCTCCGATGTCTCCCTTCACTCACTTTTCTGTTGTCCATCCCCCAGGGAGGAGGTCACATGTAGATACTTATAATTGGTTCCCTCTTTCCAATCCACCCTCCCTCTACCCTACCAGTATCACCACTCACAAATTATCAAGGGCTCATGAGGGATGGGGGAGTGGGGAGGGAGGGGAAAAATGAGGACTTGATGCCAGGGGCTTAAGTGGAGAGCAAATGTTTTGAGAATAATGAGAGCAATGAATGTACAAATGTGCTTTACACAATCTATGTATATATGGATTGTGATAAGAGTAGTATGAGCACCTAATAAAATGCCAAAAAAAAAAAGAAGAAGAAAAGGCAGGATCCCAGATCCCACTGAGTGACTTTCTCTCCAGCAGCTTCTAGGTAGGCTGAGTGTGTGTGTGTGTGTGGGGGGGGGGGGGGGAGGAGGCGGTGTGAGAGGCCCTGAGGTGCCTGTGTAAATCTGAAACTTCTCTCAAAAAACTCACTTGGATCACAATCCAGGCTTCAGAGTGAATTCTTTTTCGCGTGAAGCCAAGGACTGAGGTATATCTCTCCCACAAGAGATCTAACAATAGTATCTCTTATTATATCATTAGGAGCCCAGGTTGTGTAGTGGGCTATGCATCAAGCTGCTAATCGCAAGGTCAGGAGTTTGAACTGACTAGCCCATCCGTGGGAGAAATATGAGGCTGTCTATTTCTGTAAGGCACTGGTTCTCAACCTTCTGAATGCTTCCACCCTTTAATACAGTTCATGTTGTAGTCACCTGCAACCATAAAATCATTTTCATTGCTACTTCATAACTGTAATTTTGCTATTATTATGAATTGGGTGACCCCTGTGAAAGGGTTATTTGATCCCCAAAGGGGTCACGACCCACAGGTTTAAAACCGCTGCTGTAAGGATTTAAAGTCTCAAAACCACAAAGGGGCAGTTCTTGGTCCTATTGGGTCAGTATGAGTTGGAGTCAATAAAATGGTAGTTAGGTTTTTTTCTGCATCAGTATCAGATTCTGGTGGCAAACTCCGTCATTCTGCATTGTGGTCTGGTTTGAGCTGCGGTAGATCTGTGGGAAATGACTGCCCTGGTTTGAGGTGAGGGCCACGGTGCTTCAGGGTAGATCTCTTATCGTCTTTCACCGGGAAGACCCAGGTTCGATTTGAAGCCTAAGTGCCCCAGATTGTCTGTGAATATTTGTGTGTTGCTACGACACTGAGCGGGCTTCAGCGGTGTTTCCAGACTGAAATAGAATAAGGAAGAAATACCCGATCATCTCCATCCACACATCGACTTATGACCCACCATGGTTGGCTTCCCCTCCCAGCCCTGGTGGTATCACAGACAGGCAGTTTTCTCCGCTGCTCATGAGGTGCCCATAAGAGACTGACTCGACAACCATGGTCAAGCAAGATCAACAGCTTGAGCTCCTTTCTGTGTCTATGGAAACAAGAACAACCTTCTGAAATGAGGTCACATTGCTATTTGGGACGGGGAGGGTGTCTCTGTGACTCGGATTGCACTCTGGATCCCAAAGGAGACTTTTAAACACAGCCACATAGCAGCTCCAGAAATTGTCATAGTAGAAGCCAGGTTAAAAAAAAAAAAGCTTCTACTGACTTGCTCAAAGGAATCCGGGGGTGGGTGGGTAGTAAAATCTTCTGGAAATGGACAAATTTGTGTCCTTACATATCTGTCATGTCTTTTGGTCCTGAAAGAAAAAGAAAAAAAAAAGCAGACGAGAGAAGGAAACGGAGACTGACAATCATCTTGTTGGTATTCCCACAGTATCCCCTCCTTAAGCACTTGCTGTCATCTCATCCAACTCCACTCAGTATATTTTCCCCCAGCAATGATGCAGAAATGTCTGTGTACTCCCGTTTTATTGTAGTCTGGCAGTGTTTAAGGGTTTGCCTTTCAACTGACCATGGCAAGACGTCTAGGAGCAATTATAACCATCACCTGCCCTGTCTGTGTGGTGGGCAGGCAGTGACGGATTCCCAGCCTCTGGAACACTAGTGCTCCCTCCATGCTCAGGATAATGATGGTGACACTTGGCTTCCTTGTTGTCTGGGGAGCTCAAGGAGCTCTCTTCCAAAACCTCAAATTATTGGCATTTCTTTGAGTGAAGACATCAAATTAATGACTGGAAAGGAAAGTGTCGGAGATGATTGTTGGTGACAAGAAAAGCCTCAAGCACCTATAGAGAGCATGTCTCATAAGTGAAAAGTGTGGAGAGGGAGGAAACAATTGATCACAAATGGAATAGACTCTGAGTCTCGCCACACAATGTATGTCACTGAGGCGCCAACATTATGGCTGGGGGATGGATACGGTTTGTGCAGCTGTGATTGCCATCCAGAATGTGCCGTGCTATTGTGAAAAGTGATTTTTTTATTCTGAGCAAATCTCTACTTTGACTTGCTTTAATGCTGCGCCAGAGAGCAGGGGACTCTGGGAGGGGTGGGGACGCACAGGGCTGGGCTGACTTCAGGAACTCATGTAAAAAGGGCTTTTTCTCACTTGGAAGCAGGCTGGGTTCACAGCTGTTCTTTCTGGTAAAGCTTGTTTCTGAACCTTGCCACGTCTGAGTCCGAAGAGGGAAATGAAGGCGACAAATGCCGAGAGGAGCCCCAGGCACACCTTGGCTATGGTCCTGCTTAAGTCTGTTTCATTTGAATCCCAGTTTTACCTTTCCTCCTTTCTGGGTTCCGAAGCATCAGGTCGGTTTCACACGCTTCCACGGACAACTAAAGCTGAACAAGGTGGAGGCAGATGAAGAGCAATGGGAGGTTGGTGTTTGGGAGACTGAATATTTGGGCTTCCTAGGCCAGTCCAGCTGGTGGTTAGAGCCCTGTTTCAGTTTACACTGAAATCTCCTAGTGTCCAAGGACCAAGTGGCTCCTAAGTCCAGAATTTCTGTTACATGTGTCACCAAGGAGGAGTTGGGCTAAAATGCATGGAAGAATAAAGCAGGAGCTTGGCTTGTGAATACATTCTCTGATTCAGAAATTTCAAAGGCTCCATGCACAGGCATTTCAACACTGAAGGCACAGCAGGGAAAACCAAAGACTTTGGCTTCCTCCTTGTCCCAATTTTCTGGCTTTTATGGTTTTCCAAGGTGCCTCCCTGAGCCGAGTGTTGTATAGGTCTGTTTACAGATGTCCTAGTTCCAAGGGACTTGCTGTTCTGCTTTCTTTTGCAGGGAGACCTGGTTTCTTGTCTTGTGGCCAAACACAGAGCACAAATGTGTGTTGGCCTCCTACCTTTCCTCTGACCTTTGCTCTCTTCTCTGTATACACTACTGACCTTTTCTCCCTTACAAGAACTGAACTGCTCACGCACTTTGATGAATTCTCATCATAGTGAGAAGCATCTGAGCATCTTATTAGAGCCTGTATGAGTTCTGTTCTGGATGCCCATTTGTGCAACTTCAGATCTCTGGCATGGAAACATCCCATGCCCATAGACCCAGACAGGTAATATAAACTCCAACAGTAGTTTAAGGTTTAAGGTGGTAACAGGGAACGCTGGGCCCTGTGGCTCCTGGTGAACCACACAGGCTATCTAAAGGGGCTAGTTCCATCTCAATGTAGCCATACAGGAATGTAGACCTGTTAGGTAGCAAGACAAGGGGTTGTTCCTCTCCACGCTTATCAGGCCCCCTACAGGAGGTTGGAAGCCAATGCAGGCTAAGGGGCATGCAGCAATTCAAGCCCAAGTGAGGAGAGCTTCATTGACGCCTCCCAGCTGACAGCCCTTATAAGGCTGGAACCTGGAGACCACCGCCCCTTCCCTTAGCTGCTTCTCTGCCTTCCACTCAGCAGGGCTGGGTGTACAGTGCCATGAGGGTGCCCGTGTTCAGTTTACTGTAACGCCGAACCTTCTTTTCTCCTGTATATAAACCCACTCAGATCACCAACCAGGCTTTGGTGTGATTTTTTTTCTAGTGTGTAGCCAAGAACCGAGACATTTCCCACCCGAGAGACCTAACAGACCCAGACTTACAATAAACCCACATTTTTATATATAAGGCAAGAGGTGAACAGGTCTAACCAATAGTGGTGAAGAGGGTCCTGGGTTTGAGAGTCATAACCCTTAGAAATGTGTTGGCCTTAGGGGAGGGCAAAGAGGGCTGGATTGAGAAAGTCTCTGGCATCCAGTTCTGACTTGACTTTTGGATCCTGACTCCTTCAGGAGTCATGACCTTGCCCTCCAGCCAGACCTTCCAATAACCATCTTCTCAGAGCCTTGTTAAGTTCTCATAATACGTTACACCTGCCATCCTGTGAGCAGCTACCAAACCCAGGCACTTTTTCCAAAGACAAGCTTCCTCTCTCTACCCCTAAGAGCAGGTAGTTTGGGAATGATGCATATGAGATACCACAGAAGGCAAATCTGTTATCTTCCATGATGCACAAAACATGCTGTCACAACCAGGACTCGTGACAATCCCTCAGTTTCCTAAATTGATTTACTGCTGCTTTTTTAATTAAGCCTCATTAACTTGTCATATATTGATAACAGGGATGACCCTTAAATAGGTGTATAAATTAAAGCTCTCCTCATCCTGTGCTTTTATATGAATGTGTTCATTATTTTTGTCATTAGGGAGAATGATGGAGGGATGGAGCAATACCAAACGGAGTTTGACAAAGTGTTGGTGTTTGCGACGGGAAACGTGGTGCGTGTCAGATACAATCCGTCACCGAGTGAGTCTGAAATTAACACCAAGGGACTAAGTTAGGATTCCCAGTAATAAATAGCCTTCCTCCCAGATGCAAATCGGCACCCAGCAGGACCCACTGCTGTGTTGTAGCAGTTGTACACGAGCCCTTTATAGGAGAGAGAGCTAGTGTTTGAAATGAGTTTGGTTTGTCCCCAGTTGGCTCACAGATTTGTTTTTTAATTGCATAATCACTAACATTTAAACACAGGGTGATTTCACAAAACAATCTGCAGCTTCTGTGAAACAGAGAGGCCCGCCTTTGCTGGTTGACAGTGCACCTCTGGAAGACAAGGGGGCCACAGAGGGACTGGGGGAGCAATCAGATGTGGTGATCAGAGTTATGAATCATTGCTTTCCATGTACATGTGGCAAGGAGTTTAAAGATTCAGAAATTTAGGAGGGAAGTTCCAAAAGACACGTTTGTGTGGTCCATAATAAACCAATATAGGGGTTGAGATTTCAATCTGTTGGCTATTTATTTTGTGCCTGGTAGCCAACCAACCCAGAATTCTTGACCTCGCCGACCTTGTGAAACAAGGACCATTCCAGAATTACATAGAAGCAAACACAGAAGCAAGGGCATCCATCACCCCGAATGCATAGGGGTCAGGAACTAAGTGCTTCCTGTAGAAAAGCTCCAGAAGGCAGACCTTTGGCTGGAAAACCTGTTAGGGAGCTACCATAGGGACTGGCAGGCCTATTACACATGCTCAGAGGTCCGAACTACTGGCTCAGGAAGTAGTGGCTCACTGCATGCTCAGAAGTTCAGGTTTCCAGCCTGGAGGGGGAGATACGCCTGGGTGGGCGCTGCACCTGCATTGGCTCACCTAGGTGAGGTGAATACAATTCAACAATTCAGCCAATGAGGTCGACCTACGTCATCGACCACGCCTCCCTAACACTCATAAAACTCATGGGGATCCCAAACCAGGCCATGGCGTGAGCTGTTTCTTGTGTGGAGCCAAGGACCGAGGCATACCTGTGCCCGGAGAGATGTAACAGAAGCAGTTCTGTGTGACTCGGAGCTATGAGGTAAGCCGGCCCCAGGATTGGGCCCTCCCCTGCTTGTCTCACGGGTTTTGGGCCCCTCTGGGCTCCTTTCACCTCACCACCCTTGGGAGAATTGTTGGGTTGAATTCACCAGGCCTAGGTGAGCCAATCCAAATGCCGCACCCACCCAATACGGTGGAGGCCGCTGGGGACGCTCTTAGTGTATTGCCGCTGGGCCAGCCTTTTGTGTCTGTCTTTGTGTTGTTTCTTGCTGGTGTGCGGGACTTGACTTGCCTCTCTGTGCCTGCCTTTGTGGGATTTCGCCTGCCTTCCCAGGCTGCATTTGGGAGGGGTCTGGGACGCTGCTGCCTGGAGGCTAGGAAGATTTCGACTCCCAAAGCTTTCTTGAGGGTCAGTGTATAAAGTTTATTTGGATGCAAAAACAGATTCAAATACCTAATTAACGAAGTTTTAGAAGTGGGCTTTATTGCGAACTTGCGGGCAGTTTCAGCAACTCAGGGTATTGAGCTATTGAAGCCGCTCCAGGAAAAAAATCCTGGCGGTGTTTTTATGCCCACTGCTGGCAAGCACAGCTGGGGAGGATCATAGCTGGGGAGGATCTGCTCAAACAGGTGCTTCCGAAGGGAGAAGGTCGTTAATCTTACTTACATGCCAGGGACGGGTGGAGTAACCATATCCTCAGAAAACATTCTGGGGTTGGGACGAGCTGGTTCCAGGTATTTGGGGTTCAGCAGGGAAGAGGAGGTCAGATAGTGGTCAGTCTTGAGAGCTAAGATGGAGGTGCAGGACTCAAAATGGAGTCTGTTGTGCCAAGACCGGATATTTCGGACTCTGGCCTATAGGGAAAAGGGATGACATTAGTCCATTTCTGTAACTGCTTCCTGTGGGTAGTGGGTGAAGAGCAAGGGGAGGGGCTTTTTCAGGCAGAGTACTGGGTGTTCCGGCCTGGCACAGGGTGGAGAGGTTGGTATTGCTGGTGAACTGCTATACGGGAGATTTCATGGAGTCGACTTTGCAGGAGCTGGATGAGAGAAAGAGCAATTAAGAGCAAAATTATAACTAAAATTATGGGCCTAGTATGGGGGCTAGGAAGGAGTACAGGAAGAGGATCCTTCTGTTCTGAATCTGTGGTTTTGCAGCTCATGGTTTAGCTTTTTGAGGGTCTAGACACTAGTTTCCACAATTGCCAGATTATTGATGTGATAACAGCATTCCTCCTGGAGGAAGAGGCATGTTTCTTCTTTGTCAACCGTGATGAGGTCTATATCGCGGCAGTTCTGCAAGGCAACTTGGGCAACAGAGGTTATTTGTCTTTGCAGGGAGGCTAGAGACTTGGCAGAGGCATCGACTGCCAGCTGGAAGTGTGCTGATAACTTGTCTGCTGTGATGATAGAGTGTCTAAGGGCCCCGCCACTGAGTCCTTCTGCAACTGCTGTTGAGACTAAGGAGATTCTTACTGCAATCGGGAGAAAAACTCCCCTTTTAGTTTGGCGACTATAAACCTGGATGTATTTGTCCTGGAACTCAGCCAGAGTACATATAGTGAGCTGCAGAACCAGAGTGACAGGCAGGCACAAAAAGATAGAGGTAGAACTAATGTTTAAGTGCTTAGTAAGTGTATGCTTGCACCCAAAGAAAATTTTTTCTGACGCTGTGAGTGGTTTGGAGGGGATTTGGGTGACATTACATGTCTGTGTCGATGGATTGGAGTAGCAAAAGGGCACTTGAGTGTTTTCTGGTTGGATGTACAGAGGGACATTGGGGATGGTTATGGGTTTTGTGGTATTGACATTGGATGAAAATGACAGGGCAGGAGCCGGTACTGCTACCAGAGGAGGGTGTTCTACGGCCGCACACATGAAGCAGGTGGAGAGGTTGCCTAGTCCAACAAAGTTGGTGATGGCCATTCCCTGCTGTAGCAGGGTGAGCCAGGAGAAGGGAGACTCGGACGGTTTAGAAATTTGGTTAGTGAGTTGAAGTTCTTGGATCTGAATATGATGGTGGATGGTAGATTGGACCTGGACTAGCGACCTCCTTACATATAGTTTGGCGTCTGGAAAATTTTTTTCCGGTGAGTGTTGTACCAGGCTCTTGGAACCAGAGATGTCCACTGGCTATCCCAGTGGCCTGGGATTGTGAGAGTGTATTTAGATCGATGGTAGTAGAATCGTCCCTGGGAACAAAGGGAAAGGTAATGTATCTGGCAGGAAGACCAAGGACACCCTATATTTGTCTGTATTCACTTTTTTTCACATTGGGTAGTTGGCTTCTGGTCATACAGGAAGCAAATGATGGGATCAGCATTTTTTTTGATGCCGGTTAAAATCAGTGAAATTTACATATATGGGTGTTCTGCACCCTGTGGGTGAGTAGTTCGCGGTAGCCAGCAAATAATCATAATGCTTAGTGCGGGCATAATCGGTATAGTTTTCAGTCAAGTAAAATTGCCAGGCATTAGGGGAAATTGTACTAGGTTTAGCTGGCTGGCTTGGTGAGGGGAGTGAGGCGGAGAGACATAGGACCAGTAGACTGAGCAGACCACTGGGAGCCATGGTCAGAGTTTACTGCCATCTGGACTCGGGACAAATGTACCCAGGAATCTATTCTAAGAACCTTGATTGCTGAGGGGGAGTGGTAAGTACGACAGTGTAAGGGCCTTTCCACCAGGGTGCTAAGGGTTTGGGTGCTAGGGATTTAATTAACACAGCATCTCCAGGATGCACTGGTATTTGGTGATCAGCAGAATTCAGAGAGGGTTCAGGGATGGCGGAGTTGGCGTGTTTTGCGGAGCAAAGAGAAGTATAGAAGGTACAAAGCTAGCGGAGGGGAATCAGTTTCAGGAAGAGGCGAGAAAGGAAAGGTTGTCCATAGAGTATTTTGAAAGGGCTGGACGGCTCCTGAGGGGCTGCGTGAAGGCAAGTAAGAACAAAAGGTAATAGTTGAGGCCAAGAAAGTTGCAGTTCTACGGAGAGTTTGGTGAGCTCTTGTTTTATGAGACCGTTAGCTCGCTTAACCTTACCAGAAGACTGGGCGTGGTAGGCTTCGTGGAGTTACCAGCAGATACCCAGTGAGGCGCTAACTGCCTGCTGCACCTTAGATATGAAGTCTAGGCCGTTGTCCGACTGAATTGAAGCAGGTTGGCCAAAATGAGGAATGATATCTTGAAGAAGGTGAGTGGCGACTATGCTTGCACTCTCAGAGGAGGTGGGAAAATCTTTGATACATCCTGAAAATGTGTCAACCATAGGAGATATTTAAACCGCTTATGCTTTGGCAAGCGGGTAAAGTGTATCTGACAGTCCTGTCCCGGTAGGTGCTCTCACATCTGGTGGAGTTGTTTATGAGGGTGTTAAGCTCCCTGGCTATTGGACAGGGTAAAAATGCTGCATTTTGCCTGTACTGTGTCGGTAGTGCTCCATAGTCCAGTGGGGTGAAATACGGGGTTAGAAACTTGTAGAGAGCTTTTGGCCCGATGTGTAGAGAATTGTGAATATTGGTTCTGATTGTTTCCTGTTGTAACTCTGGGAGAATGAGTAAGTTATATTTTTATACCCACCATTTTCGTTGAGGAAGAGAGCAATACTGGGTGTTTTCCTGATCAGTGTAAGTTGGAGTGTATGTGGGAGATAAAAAGCATACTGAGCTAGGAGCGGGAAAGTTGTTGGGCTAAGTCAGTAACAGGATCTGCAGAGTGGAGGGGGGCCCATTTATTACCATAACCGAGACCTGGGAAGGGGAAGTAGGACCCGAGTGAGAGGGAGAAATGGAGAAGGTAGTCCGCTAACAGGAGCACGAACCTGGGCTCGGTGAGGATTACCGGAGTCGAGGATCCAGGTCCTCTTCAGTCCCTGAACTCCAGTAGCTCCCTACCTTGCAACTCTGTGCTTGGAGTTATCTGGATCTCAGCGCCTCGGGTTTGCAGAGCTGGGGATAGAGCCAGGCTCGGGCAGTTCGACTTCTAGTGCCCCAGCTATCTGCACTGCGGGCAGGGCTTGGAAGGAGTCTTGGGATTGGGGTAAACTTTTGCCCAGTGGCCAACCCGGCCACATCTGAAGCAGGCGCCTGGCGGTAGGCGCTGGCTCCCCTGGGGAGTGCTGCGATGGACGGGATTACCTTCCGGCCTTAGGGCTGCTACCAGGACTTGGGAATGGAGGCTAATCATCTGTTGGACCCTCACCTGGCGCGTGGCCTCAGCCAGCTCCTCCCAAACGTTGAAAACTTTAAATGCCATTTTTACCAGATCCTGTATAGGGGTTTCAGGGCCCTCCTTAGCCTTCTTTAGGTTTGTTTCTGATGTCAGGGGCTGACTGGGAGGTGAAGTGAGAGGCCAAAATAGAGGCCCCACTTTTTAGACCCTGGGTCTAAACGAGTGTACTTTGTGAGTGCCTCCTGGAGGCGGTTAAGAAAAAGAGCAGGGTTCTCATCTGCCTTTTGAGTAACTTCTCTCAGTTTGTCATAGTTGACAACCTTGTTGGAGACTGTTTCCAGACCTCTAATGAGGTACCTGAGCATGAGGTTTCTATGAGGAAGATCAGGCCCCTGGCTGGGCTGATAATTCCAACCGGTGTCCTCTATTGGGATGGCATGCACCCCCAAGGGGACATTTGGGTCGATAGCGTGGTCTTTGTCCATGTAGGTTCCTCGGAGGTCAGGGTGGAAGCAAGGATCACTTGGATGTCATGCCAGGTTAAATCATACGTTTGGGAAATGTAGGTAAATTCTTTAATAAACTTAGAGGGGTCTGCCGAGAAAGAGCCCAGGCAGTCTATCTGTGACAGGTCCTGTAAGGAAAAAGGGATGTGGACTCGAACGAGTCTCTATAGGCCTGCTATCTCTCTTAATGGGCAAAGGGCAGCTGGAGGGTTGTGGGAGCGGGTATGAGAGGCAACCGGTGAGGACAGGGGAGAGCTATTGGGCAGGTGATCAGAAGGCGCAGTGGGCAGGGGGGACTGATAGGGGGGCGGCAGCGGCGTGCTGAGGAGCTCAGTTGGCTCTTCAGGGATTTGGATGGCAGGTTCCTTCTGCTGAAGGGATTGCGCTAACAGTATTTGGCAGGTGGAACAATGGCTACAGAGGTCAGGGCTGGATCGCAAGTCCAAAAAGCCTGCACATAGGGGACATCAGAATCTTTACCAGTCCTCCTGCAGAAGTTGTACAGGTCTTGTAGAACGTTGAAAACTAAAGTGCCAGTCAGTGGCCAAAGTGCCTGGTGGTTAAGGTGGCACTGGGGCCAGGCAACTTGGGAAAGAAAAACAAGTCTTTTCGTTCTCAAGGTCTGAGTAAGAGGGAGAGAGGGAGAGACTCACTAGGGCAACCGTAGACTGGTTTTGAACGCGTCCATGTGCTGAAGGCAAGCGCCGCGCCTAAAGGTCCTGGAGATATGGGGAAGATAGGTGGCTCTCAGGGGACCCCAAGAGAAGGGGGGAGCCACACACCTATCCCAGATTTTTTGCACCAAAAAAATAATGGTTATTTGGACGTGAAAACAGAATCAAAGAGGCAATTAACGAAGTTTTAGAAGCAGGCTTTATTGAGAAGCTTGCGGGCGGGTTCAACAACTCAGGGCATTGAGATATTGAAGCCGCGCCGGGGGAAAAATCCTGGCAGCGTTTTTTTTGTTTGTTTTTTTTAAACGTTTTATTAGGGGCTCATACAACTCTTATCACAGTCCATATATATACATACATCAATTGTATAAAGCACATCTGTACATTCTTTGCCCTAATCATTTTCTTTTCTTTCTTTTCCCTTTTCTTTTTTTACATTTTATTAGGGACTCATACAACTCTTATCACAATCCATACATATACATATATAAAGCACATCCATACATTCCCCGCCCCAATCATTCTCAAAGCATTTGCTCTCCACTTAAGCCCTTTGCATCAGGTCCTCTTTTTTTTCTCCCTCCCTCCCCGCTACCCCCTCCCTCATGTGCCCTTTGTAATTTATACATCGTTATTTTGTCATATCTTGCTCTATCCGGAGTCTCCCTTCCTCCGCTTCTCTGTCGTCCCTCTCCCAGGGAGGAGGTCACATGTGGATCCTTGTAATCAGTTCCCCCTTTCCAACCCACTCACCCTACGCTCTCCCAGCATCGCCCCTCACACCCATGGTTCTGAAGGTATCATCCACCCTGGATTCCCTGTGCCTCCAGCCCTCATATGTACCAGTGTACAACCTCTGCCCTATCCAGCCCTGCAAGGTAGAATTCAGATCAGGGTAGTTGGGGGGAGGAAGCATCCAGGATCTGGAGGAAAGCTGTGCTCTTCGTCGGTACTACCTTGCACCCTGACTGACCCATCTCCTCTCCTAAGCCCTTCTATGAGGGGATCTCCAGTGGCCGACACTTGGGCCTTGGGTCTCCACTCTGCACTTCCCCCTTCATTCAATGTGTTATACACACACACACACACACACACACACACACACACACACATATTCTTTTTTTTGCATGATGCCTTATACCTGGTCCCTTTGGCACTTCGTGATCGCACTGGCTGGTGTGCTTCTTCCATGTGGGCTTTTTTGCTTCTGAGCTAGATGGCCGCTTGTTCACCTTCAAGCTTTTAAGACCCCAGACACTATCTCTTTTGATAGCCGGGCACCATCCGCTTTCTTCGCCACATTTGCTTATGCACCCATTTGTCTTCAGCGATCCTATCATGGAGGTGTGCAGTCAATGATATGATGATTTTTTGTTCTTTGATGCCTGATAACTGATCCCTTTGGGATCACTCACTCACTCAGGCTGGTGTGTTCTTCCATGTGGGCTTTGTTGCTTCTGAGCTAGATGGCCGCTTGTTTATCTTCAAGCCTTTAATACCCCAGTCACTATCTCTTTTGATAGCCGGGCACCATCAGCTTTCTTCACCACATTTACTTCTTCACCCACTTTGGCTTCAGCAGTTGTGTCGGGAGAGTGAGCATCATAGAGTACCAATTTAATAAACGAAAGTATTCATGCATTGAGGGAGTGCTTGAGTAGAAGCCCAAGGTCCTTCCGCCACCTTAATATTAAACCTATAAATGTAGACAATTAGATCTATTTCCCCATCCTCATATATATATTTGCATGTACACGTCTTTGTCTAGACCTCCGTAAATGTCCCTTGACTCCCAGCTCCTTCCTCCCTCTCCCTTGACTTTCCTCCTGCCCCAACACCATGCTCCGTCCCCACCTGGGCTACGGCTATACCTCTTCTCTACGCAACCTTACCCTTGATCGTTCCCCATCAGGCCTGTCACTCCCCCATCACTACCATTTTGGGTCCCATGTTGTTCCCTTGTCCCTGTGTTTATTAACACCACTTCCTTACCCTCCTCCCCCTCCCGCACCCGGATCTGTCTGTCCCCCTGGAACTGTCTGACCTATTGTTTTTTCCTCCAGATAGTTCATCCAGCCTGTCCTATTCAGACAGACCTGTGGAGACACTAACATGCACGAAAACAAGACAGAGGAAAACAAAGCAACAGTATACAACCAGACAATAAAACAACAAAAACAAAGCACTGACAAAGAACAAAACAAAACACTTCACAAAAGAAAGGCATGTAGTTCGTTCAAGGATCGTTTGCTGGCCCTTAGGAGCGTTTTCCAGTCCAGTCTGTTGGGGCACCATGCCCTGGCCCCAAAATCCACTTTCAGCATTCCCTGGGGACCTTGCCACTCCATTCCCTTGCTGTTCCACTGCACTCCCCCAGTGCTTTGCCTCGGTGTGGTGGGATCAGGTCATGTGCAATTTCCACTCTATGTCTCCGGTGCTGTCCCCTGTATTGCCCTTAGTCACTGAGAGGCATCATGTCTCATAGTAGGGCCAGCCATGTTGTTCTCTCTGTGGACTGGCTGCTCTACTCAGGAACATCATCCTCACGGCCTCGTGGGCCAGGCTGTGTTCCACTGTCTCCTCCTGCCCCTTCATTTGCTCCCGTGTGCTCTGATCAGATATGTCCATCTCCCGGAGCTGCAGAATCAATGTCATCCTTTGAAACAAATTCTTTTCGGGGGAGGGGCAGGAATCCACTTAATTTTTGGTGCTGGGCCCTACTCCATGCCGGGATATTGCATTCACGCCTTGAGGCACTGGGTTGAAGTCTGGTCCCACTTTCCCTGTGGAGATATAAACAATACCCTCCCCTTGGGTGGATTAGTGCCCCATGCCCCCACTTCCCTTTTCTTCCTTATATTCATCCTTTTATTTTTCTTTCCCCCACCTCCTCCACTGCTGTCTACCATGTGCATCCCTGGTTTTGATCTGGTCTCTGCCATACTACACAGTCTTCACCCCAGAAATGTTTGTATACAGTAGCTTTTTCCCCTATGCCACTTTTGCATTTAAAAAAAAGTTAAAAAATGTTTTTAATTAAAAAAATTTTTAATACTTACCTCAGCGGGCTCATGTTGTACTTGTCCTTTTTTGCCTGACTTACCTGGCTTAGCATGATTTCCTCCAGTTCGTCCCCTGCCGCTATGTGCCTCATACGTTCATCACTGCTTTTTAGTGATGCATAGTACTCCATTGTATGTATCTACCACAGTTTTTTAATCCAATCGTCAGTTGATGGAAATTTGGGTTGCTTCCAACTCTTTGCAATTGTGAACTGTGCCGCAATGAACATTGGAGCACAGTTGTCTGGTCTTGGTTTGTTCCTTGCCTCTTCTGTGTATATGCCCAGTAGGGGAATTGCTGGGTCATATGGTAACTCTATTTCTATCTGTTTTAGGTATTGCCAGATTGATTTCCATAGTGGCTGTACATACTTACAGGCCCACCAGCAGTGGATGAGAGTTCCTGTCTCCCCACAGCCCCTCCAACACTTGTTGCTTTCTGATTTTTTTGAATTGGGCTACCTTTGAGGGTGTCAGGTGGTACCTCATTGTTGTTTTAATTTGCATTTCTCTTATGGCTAAAGATCGGGAACATTTTCTCATATGTTTGTTGGCCATTCGGATTTCTGTCCCTGTAAAATTTCTGTTCAAGTCCTTTGCCCACGTTTCAAGTGGGCTATTGTTTGTTTTCTTTTTGGAAGCTATCAGAGTATTGTAGATTTTAGTAATAAGACCTTTGTCTGATGTGTCATTGCTAAAGATGTTTTCCCAGTCTGTGGAATCTCTTATTACTCTCTTGGTGAATTCTTTAGATGTACACATGTGTTTTATCTTCAGTATATCCCATTTGTCGATTTGTGCCTCCTCTGTGTGTGTGCCCTTCCCTATTTCTGATAGCCTGTGTATTCCCTGCGCCAAAGTTCTCAAGTTGGTCCCAATTCCCTCATTGATGGCCCTAATACTTTGGGGTTTAACTTCAAGGTCTGTGATCCACCTTGAGTTTATTCTTGTGCATGGAGTGAGATAAGGGTCTTGCTTCATTTTTCTGCATGTGGATATCCATTTTTTCCAGCACCACTTGTTAAAGAGGGCATCGGCTTCCCATTTGATATATTTGGGGCCCTTATCAAAGATCAGCTGTGTGTATGCTGATGCTTTTATTTCTGGGTTTTCAGTTCTCTTGCATTGGTCTGAGTATCTGTCATTGTACCAATACCATGCAGTTTTGAGAACTGTGGCTGCATAGTATGTGCCAAAGTCAGGTAAAGCAAGCCCTCCCACGGTGTCCTTCTTCTTGAGGAGTTCTCTGCTAATTCTGGGTTTCTTCCCTCTCCATATGAAGTTGGTAATAATTTTTTCCATTTCTTTGAAGAAAGATGATGGTAATTGTATCAGGATGGCATTAAACTTATATAGTGCTTTTGGCAGAACTGACATCTTAACCATATTAAGTCTCCCAATCCAAGATCATGGAATATTCTTCCATTTGTTGAGGTCGCTCTTGGTTTCTTGTAATAGTGTTCTATAGTTTTCCCTATATAGATCTTTTGTTTTTTTAGTCAGGTTTATCCCTAGATATTTCAATTTGTGTTTGGCTATTGTGAAGGGTACCACCTTTTTGATCTCTTCTTCTGTGGTCTTATCTGATGTGTATAACAGTCCAATGGACTTCTGTTTGTTGATCTTGTATCCTGCCACTCTGCCAAACTCCTCTATTGCTTCCAGTACTCCCCTTGTGGAACTTTTGGGATTTTCCATACATAGAATCATATCATCTGCAAATAAGGATAGTTTCACCTCTTCCTTCCCCAGATGTATACCTTTGATGTCAATTCTTTGCCTTATGCTGTTAGCTAAAACCCCCAGCACGATATTAAATAGGAGTGGGGACAAGCAGCATCCTTGTCTGGTCCCCTTTTTCAGTGGGATTGTGTTCGTCATTTCTCCATTGACTACCACTTTGGCTGTTGGTTTTTCATATATAGCTTGTATTGTCTTGAGGAACTTTCCTTCCGTTCCTATCTTCGCTAGTGTCTTAAACAGGAATTGGTGTTGGATGTTGTCGAATGCTTTTTCTGCGTCTATTGATATAATCATGTGATTCTTATACTTTTTCATGTCAATGTGACGAATAATACTAATGGTCTTTCGTATGTTGAACCATCCCTGCATCCCTGGTATGAATCCCACTTGGTCATGGTGAATTATTTGTTTTATATACTTTTGTATTCTGTTGGCTAGTATTTTGTTAAGGATTTTTGCATCAATGTTCATTAGGGATATTGGTCTGTAGTTCTAGATTCTTGTGGGATCCTTTGCCGGTTTGCGTATCAAAGTTATACTAGCTTCATAGAAGGAGTTTGGGAGTTTGCCATCTTTTTCTATGTTCTGGAAAAGTTTGTGTAGGATTGGTATTAGTTCTTCCCTGAATGCTTGGTAGAACTCTCCAGTGTAGCCATCTGGTCCAGCGGATTTTTTTGTTGGTAATCCCTTGATAACCATTTCTATTTCTTCTTTTGCTATGGGTCTGTTGAGATTCTTGATGTCTGCCGAGGATAGTCTAGGGAGGGATTATTTTTCCAGGAATTTGTCCATGTCTTCCAAATTGTTGAATTCATTGGAGTACAGTCCTTCATAGTACCGTGTAACTATCCTTTTGATTTCATTATGGTCTGTTGTAATGACCCCTCTTTCATCCCTTCTTGCTATTGAGATTTGTTCCCTCCTTTCTTTGGTTAGGTTTGCCAATGGTCTATCGATCCTGTTTATCCTTTCACAGAACCAACTTTTAGCAATATTAATTTTTTCCATAGTTTTTTTTATTTTCCCTCTCCTGAATCTCAGCCCTGATTTTTATAATTTCTTTTCTTTTGCTATTAGTAGGGTTGTCCTGCTGACTCTGCTCTAGTTTTTGTAAATTTTGTGTCAGCGTATCCATCATGATTCTCTCTTCCTTTCTTAGGTGTGCTTGTATTGCTATGAACCTTCCTCTGATGACTGCCTTTGCTGTGTCCCATAAGTTTTGGTACGTCGTGTGCTCATTTTCGTTGGTTTCTAGAAATTTCCTGATTTCATCTCTGATCTGCACCAGTATGCACTCCTTTTGCAGTAGAGAGTTATTCATTCTCCAATTATTTGCTCTTAATTTCTTTGTCTTCTTTTTGTTGATTTCCAGTCTTATGGCACAGTGGTCAGAGAGAGAGGTCTGTATTATTTCAATGTGCTTAAATTTATCTAGATTTGCCTTATGCCCCAGCATGTGGTCTATCTTCAAATATGTGCTATGGGGACTTGAAAAGAATGTGAAATTTTTTTTAATTTGGATGAAAAGCTCTGTAAATATCTATTAGGTCAAATTGTCTAATTGTGGAGATTAGCTCCCTAGTCTCCTTGTTGAGTTTCTTTCCCTGTGATCTATCTTTCTCAGTGAGAGGTGTGTTGAAGTCGCCCACTATAATTGTCGAGTCTGTGATTTCTTTCTTAATCTTTTGGAGTGTTTGGTTCACGTATTGAGCTAGTCTCTCATTCGGGGAATATATGTTTACAATGCTTAGTGGTTCATTGTCTATGATTTCCTTGAGCATTATATAGTGTCCCTCTTTTTATGGTTTGCACTGTGAGGTCAATTTTATCTGAGATAAGGATTGCAACCCCTGCTTTTTTTGTATTGCTATTTGCTTGGTAGGTCCTTCTCCAGCCTTTGATTCTCAGCCTATTTTTGTCTGTAGCCTTGAGATGTGTCTCCTGTAGGCAGCAAATTGATGGGTTGCGTTTTCTAAGCCATTTTGCTAATCTCAGTCTTTTAATGCCTGAGTTCAGGCCATTGATATTCAGGGTTATTATCTCAATGTGCCGACTCTGTGATGCCATTTTATACCTTTTGTGTTGGGAGTTTTCCTACTTTCTTTTATCATTAGTATGTGTTTTGTGTGTGTTTCATTCTTGACTTCTTTCCATCCTTAAGCCATTGCTTTCTTGGGGCCTGTTTTCTCTTTGTTGTGGTCTGGGTGAAGTTGTTCTCTGTGTTGATCTCTTATTTGTGCTTGGTGAGTGTTGTTCTTCTGCCCATACTGAGTCTGCGAGGATCTTTTGTAAGGCTGGGTTTGTTGTAACGTATTTTTTGAGTTTTTCCTTGTCTGGGAAGACTTTTACTTCTCCATTGATCTTCATCGATAATTTGGCTGGGTACAGTATTCTTGGATTTGCGTTGTTTTCCTTCAACTTTTGGAATATGTTACTCCACTCTCTCCTTTTTTTCATAGTTTCTGCTGATAGGTCTGAACATATCCTTATGTGGTGACCTTTATATGTGATTGCTTTTTTTGCCCTAACTGCTCTCATGATTTTCTCCTTTTCCTCAAAGTTGGATAGTTTAACTATTATGTGCCTTGGTGATTTCTTCTTGGGGTCCCGTCGTGCTGGTGTTCTTTCATCCTCCTGGATGGTTGCTTGGTTTTCATTCATTAGGCTGGGGAAGGTTTCCTCCAAGATTTCTCTCACTACTGTTGCAGATGACTTCTTTGTTGTGTCTTCCTCCGGTAGGCCAATAATTCTAATGTTGTTCCTCTTCATAGCATCAGACATAGCTCTTAGGTTTTCTTCGGCTTCTCTGATGCTCTTATTAGATTTTTGTTCACGTTTATTAAAGTCTGCTTGGTTGTCCTCCAAGACATTGATGCGGCTCTCTGATTCCTCCAGTCGATTCTCAAGGAACATGATTTTGCTATTGTTTTTCGTTATTTCCTCCCTAAGCCCCTGTATTTCCCTTTGGTGTATGGCTTTTATCTCCTCTATCATTTCATCCTTTTTCTGTATTGTTTCCTTCATATCCTGCATGACTCCAAGAAGCATTCTGAGAGTTTCTTTGTATGGCTTCTCAATGTCTGCTTCTTCTATGTATGTTGCTATGTTCAGCACATCTTCTTCCTTTGTCTTTTGTTTCTCCTGTTTTTTCGTTGAGGTCCTTGGGGCTGATGGCTGTTTGCATTGAATTGTTTTTGAGGGACCAGGTGCCATTTTCTAGTCTCTCTCTGGAAGACTTATAGGAATACTTCTTTGAACTGCCTACAGCTGATTTTGCTAAGTTATTAACCTACCACTTTATCTTCCTGTGGCTTCCCTATCAGGCGAGTGCCCCAGATGGCAGGTCGGCTGCCTGTCCCAGTGTTGCAGGGGCTGGGCTGAAGTTCCTGCTATTGGTTTGAATATTGATAAGTGTTAGCTGAGCTGCCTTATGTCCCTATGTACACAGGCAGGAACTCCCTGGTGAGGAGTCAGAGGAGTATCCCCTGGAGAGCAAGCAGGCCTTTCCCTAGCCTTGGGCTATCTATGCAGGGTGGAGCTCACCTAGCTGGGTGTGGCCCAGGCGCAAATGCCCTAGGGAAATGGGAGTGCCCTGTAATTCTGCAATGGAGTGTGAGAGAGCAGTTCAGGAACAAGAGGGGGAGCAAAATTAAACAGTGAGACCGGACTGTGCCGGGGTACAGGGAAGCGAGGGAAGGAAAAGCATCTATGCAGCTGAGTCCCACTCCCTGCCTGTGGACCTGCAAGGGCCCACTCTCTGCCCCAAGCCCCAGTGGCAATCCGCAGCTGAGCCCCAAGAAGAGTCACAATAAAGCTGCTGAGCAGCCCCCAGAGAAGTGGGGGTATAGAGAGCAGAGATGTTAACCGGCACCGCAGTGTAGCTGAAGCTTGATCCCTGCAAATGGAGCTGTGGGGGTTTGGGTTCAGTCCCTGCTCAGCCCACGTGGCGTGGAAAGCTGTGGCTGTGCCCCGAAAAAGCCCCTGTGCAGCCCTCCAAGGCTGCGTGGGAATATAGAGCAGAGATGCAAACAGAAGCAACAATGCAGCTGAACACCAATCCCTGCGGGTGGAGCCTCAAGGGCCCTGTCCCTGCCCTGAGGCAGGATGGGGAAAACTGTGGCTGCGCGGAGGCCAAGCCCTGCTACAGGCTCCAAATGGTCCCGGCTTGGGCAGACACAGCGGCTAGGCTAGGGTCGAGCCCCAGCCGGCTTTCACTGAGGTAAGCCAAAAGCCCCCAGCCCCTCAAAACCCCGTGGATCTGAGCCTACTTATCTTTATGATGCGCCTCCTGCGATCCAGTGGTGTTGAATTTCCCTCTGAGCAACTCTCCTGGGCTGGATTCTGCGGAGTCCCTCTGGTATGTGTTACTCTGTCGCCATCTTCCCGGAAGTCGCTGGCAGTGTTTTTATGCCCACTGCTGGCAGGCACAGCTTGGGATGATCTGCGCACACAGGTGCTTCAGAAGGGAGAAGGTCATTAATCTTATGTATATGTCAGGGACGGGTGGAGTGACCATATCTTCAGAAAACCTTCTGGCTTTGGGACGAGCTGGTTCCAGGAATTTGGGGTTGAGCAGGGGAGGGGAGGTCAGTTAGGGGTCTGCCTTGAGAGCTAAGATAGAGGTACAGGACTCAAGAGGGAGTCTATTGTGCCAAGACCGGACACAGTGGTGTGCCACAGCTCAGGGAAGCAGGATGGCTGGGGGCGCCCACGTCCACCCTGTTGGTTTGGGCAGGACTCAGACTGGGAGACTTGCTCCAGGCTGGCTTTCAGCTAGGCCGCAACCTATGGCCACCATTTTCCCAGCCACATGACTCCACTCCCAGGCAGAATGTTGCCACCTGTGTCTGTTGTAGCTACTGTCCGTTCCCAGAAAGAAAACCACCCAGACTGCCGGCAAGTTCAACAGAACAGGTTTCATTTTCTGCGCAGGGACCGTCAGCTCTATTGAGAGGAGACTGAGTGGACCCAGCCTAATTTTCCAAAGTTTTTATACTTTTGTAATGTGCAGGTGCACAGAGCACAGAAGCAGGGTATTGCAGTTAGCCATTCTTAGTTGAACAAAAACTGCTCTGGTCGTTCTCACAAGCCTTCTGAACATCCATTTCCTTCTGTACGTTCCCTTGGGCTACGTCTGCACAGCTTACCTCCCCAATATCAGCTAGTAAATTGGCAGTTCATAGCTAGTTTATTTACCGTTCATAATGGCGTCTGTAAGCTCAAAATGGCTTCTCTTGTCAAGGCTGTTTAAGCTTCTCCCAGAGCTGCTACATTCCCTCCTGTTCTTAGCCATGTTCAAGTCATTGAATCTGCGGTAGCCAGCCCAGTGTATGGTGGGCTCAGCACTAAGAGTTTTATGGCTTGAACTTTCTGTGTAAGGAATACCACTAGCTTATTGGTTATTATTGGTCCAAATGCGAGGCTTAGCAGGAGGAGGATTAGGGGTCTGGGTAGGGCTGTTACTAGGGTAGTTGGCCAGGTTGACCAATTAAATAGCTTTTGAAACCAATTGGTTTCTTCGTTTCTTTTTTGGCTCTTTCCTCTAACCTTTTCCCAACCAGGGCTGAACTATCTTTAGTGATTCCTGCATGGTTTGCATAAAACAAGTTATTCCTAATGCCATGCACAGCACTCCTTGTTTCACAAAGAGCAAGTCAAGCCCTCAGCGGGTTTGCCTCACTTCTACAAGGGAGGCTAAGGATCTTTCTAAATGGGAAACAGGTTTTTTAAATCCCTGTAAATCGAAATCAATTTGCTGACTAAGAGTCTGATAGTTTAAGTTTCCTTGTATTAAAGCAACTGACCCGACTGCAGCTAATCCCATAATCCCAAGCCCTGTTACCAGTGGGATCGACATTGGGGCTCTTTGAACTGATCCAGAAATTGCAAAGTTATCCCTACACCTCCTTCACCAGAACACAGGTACACTGAGGAATAACATGCACTAGCACACAAATACCCGGGTCCGCTGCTAATACTGGGGAAAGAAACAGGGTGTTAGTCCTGTGGAACAAGTAAAGCAAGTACCCGTTGGAGTGGATAACAAATAAGGATCAACATTTAATTCAATAGGAACAGCTTGAAGGCAAAAATCTCGATATCTTGATAATATTAAAGGGATAATTAGATGAATAAAACACAGTCCTTGCCCTTGCAAATCTTTTACAGTGAGCTTAGAATTGAGTTCTAACCTCACCTACAGACTGCTGCTTCGTGTAATCCCTCTTTCTAACATTTTAAATTGGATCACACTCTGTACAATAGTGCTATTTGTACCTGTGCCTACATAGTAAGGGGGAGCAGGGTACAGACAAGCCAACAATCAGCTGTGAGGTTAGGATTTGAGTTCATAAATTGGAATACAGCATCCAGAGTATCAAACACAGAACCTTGAGGTGACTCCTGAATGGGAAGTGCCCTTTGAGTTGGGATGGCGTTGAACGGGAAAGTTACTGAAGAGTCTGGAGGGTGCAGCAAAGGAATCTTAATGATACCCAGCTGTGGCTCTCCAGGATTTATCACCAGGTTTGGACCTTTTTACGGATGGCAGGTTGCCATATTTTACTTTGCTGGATAGTAATTGTTGTCCTGGGATCTCTATCATTTACATAATGTTGCATTCCCCATGTTTTCCCAGTGAACCCAATAACGCTCGAATCCAATTTTTTTTTTCTTTAAAAGATCATTTTATTGGGGGATCTTATAACAATCCATACATCAATTGTTTCAAGCATATTAGTACATATGTGGCCATGATCATTTTCTAAACATTTTCTTTTTTTTACATTTTATTAGGGGCTCATACAACTCTTATCACAATCCACACATATACATACATCAATTGTATAAAGCACATCCATACACTCTTTGCCCTAATCACTCTCAAAGCATTTGCTCTCCACTTATGCCCTCTGCATCAAGTCCTCTTTTTTTTGCCCCTCCCTCGCCGCTCCCCCCTCCCTCATGAGCCCTTGATAATCGACAGATTGTTATTTTGTCATATCTTGCCCTATTCGAATCCAATTCTTATTGGGTTACATTTGAAAACCACACACGTGGTTGGATCAAACCCCTCCGACTTTAGTCCCATTCTTGTAAAAATGATAGGGTCGTCTTTAACAAGTTTCCACCCTGAATATAATAGTTTCACAAACTCAAGCTGCACAATGGCAATGTCCCTCCCTTTGGCAGTTAGGGAGTCCATCAGCCGGGCATATATAGAAATGGTTTGTTTGGAGCCTTCTTTCTATAGAAGGTATTCCGCACCTGTAGGATGGAATTCCGTTATGGGCCCCACTCTGCCCTTTACCTTTAAAGGATCCGGAATGCCAGCTATTTACTAGCAAATCAAACCAATCAAAGCGAAAACAGGAGGGTCATACCCAGTGTAAAGGTTACATATTCAATATTGGAGGTTCGAATAGCAGTCCACACATGTGTTTGTGGTTGGGGGAAATGGCGGGTGCTGTCAGCAATACTCAGACAAAAACAATTACGTTCTGTAAAGTCTTAATTTTGAGGGGTTTTCTGTCTTTCTGAGTGTCCATCTTTTCAGGATATGCTCAGGGAGGGCATTTTTTACTTGTGACTGATGTATCCACGCTCCTTTCCCCATGACTGTAGCAGCAGTTGGTGTTGTAAGTATCACCTGGTTTGGGCCAGTCCACCTAGGCTCTAAGGTGTCGGGTTGGTGCTTCTTTACCCACGTCCCATCTGCAGGTTGCAAGTTGTGGCCTGCCTCTTCACCTTTCCCTTGGTTGGGCCCAAAATGAAGGTGTTGGAGCAGATGATTTGTCTCACCTGCTGCACAGCCTGCAGGCACTTGATGAGGGAATGATTTATGACTTCCATTATTTCTACTCCTTCAGTCTTGGGAGGATTGGGGAAGGTCTCCCAAACGTAAATTCA
Organism: Tenrec ecaudatus; assembly: GCF_050624435.1. Lineage (NCBI taxonomy): Eukaryota > Metazoa > Chordata > Mammalia > Afrosoricida > Tenrecidae > Tenrec > Tenrec ecaudatus. Next base: position 79,468,042 of record NC_134546.1, read on the forward strand.
AATGGGGTCATAATTCTCACATAGGGAGTGCATTGGACTCGAAGTAGGGCAAAAGGTAAAGAAAGGATCAACCCAGTTTTCGCCAGTTTCTAAATGCAACTTAATGAACAATTTCTTTAGGGTTCTGTTTATTCTTTCTACTTGCCCTGAACTTTGGGGCCTATAAGCCCAGTAGAGCTTCCAGTTAATATTTAGAAGCATTGCTAATACTTTAGTAATTTGAGCAATGAATGCTGGGCCATTGTTGGACCCCAAGGTGGTGGGAAGGCCAAATCTACGGACAATTTTAGTTACTAATAATTTACACACAGTGGCAGCAGGTTCCTTCTTCATTGGGAAGGCTTCCACCCATCCAGAATAGGTGTCCACGAACACCAGCAAATACCGGTAGCCATACTTTCTATGTTTGATATCCATAAAGCCCACCTCCCAGAATTCTCCAGGACTACTACCTCGAGCTCATGGTTGGGGATTTCTCGTTTTCTTTTCTAGGGTTGTTTCCCCCAGCGAGCACAGTGCAAGCAATGGTGGGTGACATCTGCCACCCAGTGTCCAAGCCTGGGTATGTAAAAGTACCTGAGGAGCAACTGAGACAATTTAGAGAGGATCCCGAGTGCATATCTTCATGTAGTCCTTGAATCAGAGGATCCCAAATGCATACCTTCATGTAGTCTTTGAATCAGATCTCTCCCCAGAGATTCTGTAATGAATCTTCTTCCATCAGGTTGGAGCAGCCACCCTGGATGCTCGGAGTCTTATTGGCAGCCCAACTCTTGGATTACCTTTAGATCATTTTCTAAGTATGTAGGTTGTGGCAGTAACACTGGGGATGGCATGGTCACGGCCACTAGCTCAGGGGGATTGGTGGTAGAATCCTGGCGTTTGAGATCCACCGGTCCGGGGGACTTGTTAGGAGGGGCTCAACCATAGGTCCCCCTACCACAGCAATATCCTGTCCCAGTGTAAGCTTCCTAGCTTCCATAACTAGGATGTCAGTGACAGCCTCAGATAGCATGTAGCTTAGCCATCCTGCAGCTACAGCGTCCAATTTCTATGAAAGATTGGTCCCAGGTCAATTCCATGTCCCCAAATTCTGAGTTAGCACTCCTTTTGCTGTGCCTCTGGCCTCATAGATAGACAAATGGAAGGGCTTTTCTGTGTCTGGACGGGGAAGACAGGGTGCCCATATGAGCGACTTTATTTAAGGATTCAAAGGCTTGCTGTTCTACTTCAGTCCATTTAAGTTCTTTTTCCTTTCCCCAGTACTTGCATATAAGGGTTTGGTTATTTTTGCAAATCCCAAATTCCACAATGGACAGTACCCCACAGCTCCCAGAAACTCTTGCACCTGCCTCTTCGTCTCAGATACTGGGATTTTGAGGATCGCCTCAGTGCGGCTGGGGGACAAGGTCCGTTTTTCCTCCTCTAGTTGGTAGCTTAGGTATACAGCTTTATTGACACACAGTTGAGCCTTTCTTGCAGATACCCTGTACCCCAATTGGCCAAGGACTATTAACAGGTCCTCGGTAGCCCTTTGGCATTCCTCCAGGGTTTCAGATGCCAGGAGGAGGTCATCTGCATACTGGAGGAAGGTGGTTTTGGGGTGGTCCTCCTTGTATTCCTGTAAGTCTTCACTGGGTTGACGTACAGGGGACAAGGGTATCGAGAACATAGCGTCCTTTAAGTAAAAAACAGTATAACAAATTCAGTTTAACGGAATAGTACTCAGGAGGGTCTCGAAGTTTGGTACCGGGGGGTGGTAGACAGTTTCTACCCTCGCATTTACCTCTCCGAGATCCTTCACCGTTTGGAAGTCCTCAGTTCCCAGCTACTGCACAAGCAGCAGGGGAGCAACCCATGTGGTCTTGCAGGGCACCAAAATGCCTGTCCTCTTTAGTCTGCATATGTGAACAGCAATACCCAACTTTGCTTTCCATGGAGTAAGGTTTTGCTTGACACCAGTGTGGCTGAGCTCAGAAGTTGTACAACCCCAGGCACCTGATGTTCAGCAAGGTGTGTCTGGTCCTTCTCTGCTCAAACAAAAGGAATATCGTTTAGCCATTTATCAAGAATTCCTTTGAGGAGGTCTCTTCTGCTCTTTGATAAAACACATATCCCTCTGAAAATGGAGTGGTGAACAAAACCTTTGCTTTTTCAAGTTCAAGGGTAAGGTGGTTGCAGCAGATGAGAAAGTAATTATGGCTGCCATTTTTCATAATAAGTCACGACCAATTAGGGGATAGGGGCATTGAGACATTACCAGGAAGGAGTGTGTAACTATCTCTTGTGCTAAATCGGCTATTCAGACCTTTGTCAATGGGTGTGCTTGGGTCTGTTCTGTGACCCCTGTAATTAAAATCTTTCCTTTTGACAATGCACCTGTAGTCTTTTCCAAAACCAAGAAGGTGGCCCCTGTGTCCACCAAGAAATATACTGGCTGGCCCCCTTTTTGGAGAGTTAGCCTAGGATCCTGGGGGCCAAATGAAACAGAGCCCTGACACCTTCATTCAGCTTCTTCAAGCATTATTGTTTCTTCCTTGGGTTTTTCTAGGTGAGGGTGAGGCCCATCCTCTCTAGTGGAGGGTCGTCCACCTCTCCTGGGGTTTTCAAGGCAGTGATTTTTCCAATGTCCTTCTTTTCTGCAGTAGGGACATTGATCCTTCCACAGGGCTTGGTGGTGCCCACAGTTCAGTCTCTCCGTGAGTGGGCCATGATCTCCTTTTCCTGAGCCATGATCTCCTTTTCCTGAGCCTCATGGAAATTACTAGTATTTTAGCTAGTTTCTTTGTCTCTGTCGTGGTAGGGTCATCTCGGATGTTATACACCCACTGAGTCACTTCTACCAAATCACTAAGATGTTTCCCTTCAAACCTTTCCCACTTCTTTTTCATGTCTGAGGCAGACTGAGTTAAAGAGGCAATACTTATTGCCCTCCTGTTCTCGGGGGCCTCCGGGTCGATAGGGGTTTAAAGCCTGTAGGCTTCCATCAACCACTCTAAAAAGACAGGTGGATTTTCTCTTGTAGGAGTTGAAAATTCTCACTGATCTTAGATAAATTCATAGGTTTCCTAGCTGTTCTGTGGAGGCCCTGCAAGAGCAACTGGTGATACTTGCTTAAGCCCTCTAGTCCTTGCTAGGAGTTTGGATTCCACATTGTTCATGAAGTGGGAAAAAAGTTTCTCTCAAGTGGGGAGTGCCCGCTGGCTGACCATCAGGTCCACTGACTGCCTTCTGGGCCCCTGCCTGGAATGGCTCCCAGTCCTCTGACAGGAACAGCACCTGGAGACATTGCTGGCAATTATCTCAGGTGGCCTGATGAGTATGTAAAACCATTTCTAACAAAGAACTCAGTCCTTGTGGTTTTTCATAAAAAGGGATTATGTTGGTTACAATTATACAAATCACTGGAACAAACGGGAACATATAACCAAAAAAGGGACTCGGGGGGTCTTCCCCAGATGTTGGGGCTGCTTGCCTTAAGGGGAGAATGGCTGCTGCCGAGTGATCTTTCTCTGGGAATTGAGAAAACATGTCAGCCCTAGTGTGTGTGTTGTGGGGGAGTAGGGGGGGGGCTCAAAAAGGGGTTGTGAGTATTCCTCTCTCTCCGGTCCCTAGGAACCTGATAGGGTGGCAGCTGCACCAAGGGTTGGAAGCCAGCTCTCCTCCTCCCAGCGTCCTCTTGCTAAATGGCATAAATCTGACAGGGAAGGGAGGGGGAGGGATGGTCTCCACCTTGTTGGTTGTAGGAACTTGGACCGGTTGTTTTTCCGGTCCTGCCATGTTTCCTGAAATCTTGGAAACAAGAACCCTTTCTGTTGGGGGAGGGAGTAAGTCTTTTATATGTGCGGGCTTATTAGTGGCCATGTCAATCCACACATGAATTTAAGGGATCAGATCTGGATGTCCTGGTTCCCCATAAACGTAACTATGAACTCCGAGTAATAGGGTAAGGGAAAATGAGTCTTGCGTGGGCCAATCAGGGACTCCTTCTGCCCAATAACTTTTAAATAAATTGGGGAGTCTCCAGGCTTTAAGGTTGAAACCACATGCTCTTCATGAGCGCCTAGAGCAGGGGTCCTCAAACTACATCCTGCTGGCCACATGTGGACAGCCCGGGACAGTAATCCTGTCCATCGGGTGTTTGTGCCCACTTGATTTTTGTTTTTAACTTCAAAATAAGATATGTGCAGTGTGCATAGGAATTTGTTCATAGATTTTTTTAAAATTATAGTCTGACCCTCCAACAGGTCTGAGGGACAGTGAACTGGTCCCTGTTTAAAGAGTTTGAGGACCCCTGGCGTAGAGAAACCAGAAATCCCCTAGTTCTGGGGATAGCACTCCTATAAAGGAGGTCTCCTTTCTAAGCAGACTCAGGCAGTGGCACTCGGATTTCGGTGCACCTCGAAATGTTGTAGCTACTGTCCATTCCCATAAAGAAAACAAAGACCGCTGGCAAGTTCACCAGAAAAAGTTTTATTTCCTGTGCAGGACCGTCAGCCCTCTTGAGAGGAGAGTGAGCGGGCCCCAGTCTAATTTTCCAAAGGTTTTTATACTTTTTCAATGTGAAGGTGTGCAAGCAGGTAGAGTACAGAAGCAGGGTATTGTGGTAAGCCATTCTTAGTTGAACAAAAACTTCTCTTGTTCTCAAAAACCATCTGAACATCCATTTCCTTCTGTACATTCCCTTGGGCTACATCTACACAGCCTACCTCCCAATATCAGCTAGTTCATTTACAGTTCATAGCTACTCTGTTTATCTTTCATGGTGACTTCTGTCAGTTCAAAATGACTTCATTCGTGTCAAGGCTGTTTAAGCTTTTTCAGTGATCCTACATAGCCGCCATTGTGACCATGGGGAAACAGGCCCTGTGACCCTGGCCAAGATGGTGCCCACCACTCCAAACAAGAGGAAGGGCGCTGCCTAGGGAGCTGGTTGATTAGGCCTGGGAGCTAGCCCTGCATTGTCCCGGAAGCCAAATGTCTTCCATTTCCCCTTCATTCCCTTTGCCTTTCTCCTGGTTTTTAAAACAAGCTGCTTTAAAAGCCCTATAATGCCAAGGACAACATTTTTGTAACATTTAATTAAAATGTATCTGGTACCAAAATTATAAATATGAATATTGGCTATATTTCAAAATCATTGAAAATTTTATACTTTTAAAATATATTTTGGTTGTCATAAATATTGATAACTATGAATGTTAAGAATAAAAACAAAAGAATAATTTCCTGAATTTAAATATTGAGGCATTATAGGGTTAGTGTTCTCCCAGTGTGGGTTTGTTCCTTGTTACCGGCTGCTTTTCTGTTGCCCAGGCTTAGTCCAAAGGCCTTCAGAAAGCTAGCATGAGTAACTGTTACCTTTAGGCTTTCAGTGGTGCTGCTTCAGGCACTTTTGGGGACAGCTCTCAATACAGCTCCGCTGCCATGATGTTCCAGGCAGAAATTCCAATTTCCCTGAAGGTTCCCTGAGCTGCCAGATGTCCCTTCCCTTCAGAGCTTTCAGAGTCTGCTCATGACAGCAGGCATTGTGGGAGGCCGTGGGGCCATGCCAAGCAGTGGTCCTCCTTGCTTGTTGTCTAGAAAATGGATGGACTTAAAGTCGCACAGAGCGACTGCTCATTGACCCTTTCCCTAGGGTGGGGGCACCTGTCAGAGGCATCAGTTTAATAGCACACCAGAGGTGTTCGCTGAAGCAGGATTATTGACCTTGAGGCAGCAATCTCTCAATAGGCACCTTGTTTTTTGCTTCCTTGATGGGACTTGGCAGCTTCATTCTCAGGAATTGCCCCTTTGCATGAATCCTGCCAATTGGGATAGAGTTGATACAGAGAGGCTGGACAAACAAAAGCTGATACACTTTGGAATTCTATGTGGCCACACTATCTTTTTGAGAAAGGAGATTCCTGGCCAGAGAATGGTACACTTTCCCTTCCAACCCTGATTCAGCAGGAACAGTTCTGTAGAGTGATAGGAAAGTAGGCGGAGATGCCATAAGTTAGAGCATTTCTCCTTTTGAGGAGCAGTAGAGACCTTCATCTCCAGTGCACCCAGGACCCCCCAAGGCAGGTGTCCTCAAACTGTGGCCCATGGGCCCCTTTTGGCCTGACGAGAATATTTATCCAGCCCTCAGGGTGTGTTTGCTGCCACTGCCTGTCCTGCTAAGTAGCCAACTCATGCAGTGTGCATAGGAATTTATTAATAGGTTTGTTTTTTTTTAAACTATAGTCTGACCCTCCAAGGATCTGAGGGACAGAGAACTGACCTTCTATGTAAAGAGTTTAGGATCCCTGCCCTATGGGATCCTGGATTTAGGGGATACTATTCTCCCATCCCTGAAACCTCCCTGAACATTCTACCCATAGTAGAGGCACCAGGAGAATTTGGTCCCCGGGTAATTTACAAGCCTCTTACTCAAATTGAACCCAAGAAAATTAAAAATGACTTAGGCAGTTAATCTATTTTGATCACTGTTGACTCTCCCTGTAGTACCCCAATATTACAATTTAACCCTATAACACTGAGCATATTTCCATAACATTTGAAAATGTATATATATATATATAAAACTATGAAAATAAAAGAAACAAAAATATGCCCTCAAATTAAAAATTGAGTCATTATAGGGTTAAAAAGATGGGTCTTATCAGTGGGTGTAAGACCTTAGGCTCATAAATGAAGCAGTGATCCCGCTGCACCTAGAACTGGCAAACCCCTGTGCCCTCCTGGGGAAATTGTTAATGCTTTTATCCCGGTTCCTGTACTTACTGTGAATAAACACACATGCCTGGTATTCCTAAGTTTTTTTTTTTACTGTGACACTCACCTAACTTGAATGGCCCAACCTCTTCAGAATCTTAGCCTTGTCCCAGTTACACTATTCACCCTTTTGTCTTTTTGTTTTTCCAGAAGTTCTCAGGTTACCAAGGCCTCTGAACAACGTGTGCCAGCTGAAGGACCACGATTTCCTGTACAACCTTAACCTTATCCATCCTGAGACCTGAATAGACAATCCCTTCCAACAGAGTAGGAAGGGTATGGACCCAAAGCCCCACTTCGCCCAATTTGCCAGCAGGAAGTAGCTAGAGATATTGTCGCCCAGTACCCCAAAGATGTGGGTCCATATCTCTTCTGGAGATAAATGTTAGGTAGCTAGCATAGGGACTGGGGTGTTCATTATGCATGCCCAGAGTGCCAAGGTAGTGGCCCAAGAAGGAGTGGCACACTGTGCGTGCCTAAAGGTTCAGGTTTCTGGACAGGAAGAGGAGGTACGCCTGGGTGGGTGCTGCACTTTGATTGACCCACCTAGGCCAAGTAAATTCAATTCAGTCACTGGGGTTAACCAGGGTTGCCCACCACGCCCCCCTAACTCTCATAAAACTCACTTGGATCACAATTAGGCTTCCACGTGTATTCTTTCTCATGCAGAGCCAAGGAACGAGGTCTATCTGTCCCCAGAGAGATCTGACAAACCCAGGAAGGCTCTTTGGAGGTTGCAGGACTGGACATGAGTGGCTGGTGGATACTGTTCAGATGCATGGCTTTCTACTTGGAAGAGTATAATCCAGCCTGAGATGATCCTTGCATGAGCCCTCTGCCCAGATCTTTTTTTGTTTGTTTTATCTTCTTTTTATTAGAGGCTCATACAACACTAACCACAATCCATACATACATCAGTTGTGTAAAGTACATTTGTACATTCATTGCCCTCATTATTCTCAAAATATCCACTCTCCACCCAAGCCCCTGGCCTCAGCTCCTCATTCCCCGCGCCCCCCCTCGCACCCAATATGCGCTACACGTCGCTTATCAATCCTTGGTAATTTACCAATTATTTTGCCATATCTTGTACTGTCTGGTGTCCCCCTTCACCCAATTTTCTGTTGAAGTAAAATGTAGATCCTTGTAATCATTTCCCTGTTTCCAACCTACCCTCCCTTGGCCCTCCCAGTGTCTCCACTCATAATATTGGTCCTAAAGGACTCATCCACCCTGGATTCCCTGTGTTTCCAGTTCCTATCTGTACCAGTGTACTTTCTCTGGTCTAGCCAGATTTGTAAGGTAAAATTGGGCTCATGACAGTAAGGGGAAAGAAAGCATTTAGGAAGTAGAGGAAAGTTGTGTTTCATCGTTGCTATCTCATACCCTGTCTTGGCTCATCTCCTCCCTGAAACCCTTCTGTAAGGTATTGTGCAGTGGAATTCAAATGGGCATTTTGTCTCTACACAGCACAACCCTCTCATTCGCAATGATAAGACTTTTTGTTCTGATGATGCGTGGCACCTGATAGCATATGCTGGTGTGCTTATTCCATGTGAGCTTTGTTGCTTCTGAGCTACATGGCCGCTTGTTTATCTTCAAGCCTTTAAGACCCCAGATGCTATATCTTTTGACAGATGGGCACCATTAGCTTTCTTCACCACATATGCTTATGCACCCGCTCTGTCTTCAGCGAAACTGTGGGGAAGGTGAGCAGCATATAATGCCAATGTAATAGAACAAAGTATCCTTGCAATGAGGGAGTACTTGAATGGAGGCCAAAATCCATGTGCTACCTTAATAAGAAACCTATAAATATATGGACGTAGGTCTATTTCCCCATGCCCATATATAAATATATTTACATATGTACATGCCTTTTTTTAGACCTCCATAACTGGCCCATGCTTCCTAGCTTGCTCTTCTATTCCCTTTCATTTTCCTCTTGTGCCCACTGCCATGCTCAGTCTTCATTTGCATTTCAGTAACTCCCCTTGGTTCCATTACCCTTCATCACACCCTCCCAGGCCTCCTACATCCCCCTCACCACGGATTTGCATCACTTGTTTTTTCCCTTGCCTCTGAGTTTCTTAACACCGCTTCCTTTTCCCCCACCACCCTCTCTCCCCTGGCAAGTGTTGGTCCCATTTTTTTCTCCAGATTGTTCATCCAGCTTATCTTATTTAGACAGACCTGTAGAGGTAATAACATACACAAAACCAAGAGAAGTACCAAATGAAACAAAGCAACAAAAATCCAATAACAATAAAAGAAAACAAAATTCAACAAAAAGATCAGTTAGTTCAAGGACTGTCTGTTGGGCCTTAATAAGTGTTTTCCATCCAGTCTGGACCTTGTGGTTGTCAGAAAAAGGTATTTTGTTGATTCTAATTATAAAATTCCCTGGAAGAAAGGGGGAAATATATCCCAAAAGGGACTCGGGGTTTTCCCCAGTTGTTCTTGCTGCTTGCCTTAAGGGGAGAATGGCTGTGGCTGAGTGATCCTTCTCCGGCGTTTGATAAGATATACCAGCCATATTGTGTGCATGTGTGTGTTAGGGGGCGGGGGATGGACTCATAAAGGTCCTGTTAGTATTTATCTCTCTCTGGTCTCTGGTACCTGATAGGGTGGTGGTGGCACCAAAGGATCAGAAGCCTGTACTCCTGCTCCCAGGGTCCTCCTGCAAAATGGGATAAACCCATGAGAGGAATGGGCGGGCTCCAACTTGGTTGTTTAAGGAACTTGGACCGGTTTTCGTTCCCATGGTGCCCTATTTCTAGAAATCTTAGAAATAAGAACCCTTTCTATTGGGAGAGGAAGTAAGTGTTTTATATATGCTGGCTTTTTAGTAACAAGATCAATACACACATGAATTTAAGGGATCAGATCCGGATGTCCTTATTCCCATCAACATAACAATGAACTCTGAGTATTAGGAGAGGGGACAATGAGTCTTGGTGGGCCAATCAGGGACTCCCTCTGCCCAATCAGCTTTAAACAAGTTGTGGAGTCTCGAGGCTTTATGGTTGAAATAACATGCTCTTCCTGAGCACCTGGAGCAGGGGTCCTCAAACTACATCCTGGGGGCCACATGTGACCAGGTGAGGACATTGGTCTTCCCTGCCTGGTGTTTTTGCCCTGTTTTCTTTTTTTTTAACTTCAAAATAAGATATATGCAGTATGCATAGGAATGTGTTTATAGTTTTCGTTTTTTTTTTAACTATAGTCTGGCCCTCCAACAGGTCTGAGGGACAGTGAACTGGTCCCTCTTTAAAGAGTTTAAGGATCCCTGGCGTAGAGAAATCAGAAATCTCCTAGTTCTGGGGAGAGCACTCCTATAAAGGAGGTTTCCTTTCTAAGCAGGCTCAGACAGTGGCAGTCGGATCTCGGTGCACCTCGAAATGTTGTAACTACTGTCCGTTCCCAGAAAGAAAACAATCTAGACCCCCGGCAAGTTCAACAGAAAAAGTTTTATTTCCTGCTCAGGGACCTCAGCCTCCTTGAGAGGAGACAGAGTGGGCCCCAGTCTAAATTTCCAAAGGTTTTAATACTTTGGTAATGTGCAGGTATGCAAACAGGCAGAGTAGAGAAGTGGGGTATTGCGGTTAGTCATTCTTAGTTGAACAAAGATTGCTCTGGTCATTCTTGCTAGCCTTCTGAACATCCATTCCCTTGGGCTATGTCTGCACAGCCTACCTCCCCAATATCAGCTAATTCATTGGCAGTTTATAGTTAGTTTATTTACCATTCATGATGGCTCTGTCAGCTCAAAATGGCTTCACTCTTGTCAAGGATGTTTAAGCTTTTCTCGGTGATCCTGCATAGCTGTCATTGTGGCTGTGGGGAATGGGGCACGTGACCTTGGCCAAGATGGCCTCCAACACCCCCAACATGTGGAGGGGCGCTGCCTAGGTAGCTGATTGATTAGGCCTGGGAGTTAGCCCTGCCAATCCCGGGAGCCAGATGTTTCTTTCTTCCCCTCCATTCCCTTTAGCTTTCTCCTGGTTTTTCAAACAAGCTGCTTTAGGCCTATAACGCTGAGCAGGAATTTTTGGTAACATTTAACTACAATGTATCTGGTACCAAAATTATCAATTATAATTGTGACAATTTGGTTACATTTCAAAATCATTGCAAATTTTATATTTTTAAAATATACTTTGGTTGTCATACATATTGATAACAAGGAAAATAAAGAATAGAAACATTATTTCCTGCGTTGAAAACTTGAGGCGTTATAGGGTTAGTGTTCTACCAGTGTGGGTTTGTTCCTTGTTACAGGCTGGTTTTCCATTGCTCAGTCATAAGACAAAGGCGTCCGGAAGCCAAGCCTGGGTATCCCTTGCCTTTAGGCTTTCAGTGAAGCTGCTTCAGGCAATTTTGGTGACAGCTCTGAATACACAGCTCCACTGCCATGATGTTACAGCCAATTGTCCCTTAAGGTTCCCTGAGCTGCCAGATGTCGCTTCCCTTCAGAGCTTTGAGAGTCTGCTCCTGCCAGTAGGCATCTTGGAGGGCAGTGGGGCCATCCCAAGCAGTGGTCCTCCTAGCTTGTCTAGAATATGGTGGGACCTAAAGTCACCCACAGCGATTTTTTTGACCACCTTTCTAGGGTGGGGCTCCTGCCTGAGGCATCAGATTCACAGCACCCCAAGGGTGTGCTCAGAAGCAGGGGTTATTTACCTTGAGGCAGCAAATTCTCACTAGCTTCCTTGTTTTGTGCTTTCTAGATGGGACTTACTGGCTTGATACCCAGGAATTGTCCCCTTGCATGAATCCTGTCCAATTGAGATCACTTTGATACAGAGATGCTGGACAAACAAAAGCTGATTACACTTTGCAACATTATTTGGCCACAGAATCTTTTTGAGAAAGGAGAATCTTGGCCCCAGAATGGTATATTTTCCCTTCCAACCTTGATTCAGCTGGAACACTTTTGTTGAGTGATGGGAAAGTGGGAGGAGTTTCCAAAATTAGCGCACTTTTCCTTTTGAGTAGCAGTAGAGACTTTAGTTCCCAGTGCACCCAGGATCCCCTAAAGCTGGGGTCCTCAAACTGTGGCCCGTGAATCCCATGCGGCCTGACAAGGACATTTATCCTGTCCTCACGGTGTTTTTGCCACCACTGCCTGTCCTGCTTAGCAGCCAACTTGTGCAGTGTGCATAAGAATTTGTCCATAGGTTTTTAAAAAACAAAACAAAACTATAGCCTGTCCCTCCAACGGTCTGAGGACAGTGAACTTGGCCCCCTGTGTAAACAGTTTGAGCACTCCTGCCTTAAGAGAGCCTAGACTTAAGGGATAATATTGCCCCAACCCTGAAAACTCCCTGAACATTCTACCCTTAGTAGGAGATACCAGGGGCATTTGGTCCCTGGGTAATTTATAAGCCTTTTACTTTAAAAGAACTCAATGAATTAAAAAAAAATTGTTCGAAAGTTACTCTACATTTGATCACTGTTGACTCCTCCTGTGATACTCCAATGTTACCATTTAACCCTGTAATGCCAAGCATGACATTTTCATGACATTTAATTAAATGTATATTAATATATTCATAAAGATAGATAACTATGAAATTAAAGAATAAAAACCAAAATGTTTTTTTTTCCAAAATCTAAAAATTGAGGCATTACAGGGTTAAAAAGAAGGATGGGTCTTATCAGCAGGTCCAAGACCTTAGGATTAAAAATGAAATAGTTCTCCCACCATACCCAGGAGTGCAGTTCCCCATACCCTCCTGGGGGAAACTGAATACTTTTACCCCTGTGCCTGTACTTAGAGTGAACAAACACGCATGCCTGATAATCGTAAGATTTTTTTTTTATTCCTGTGACACTCACCTAATTTCAAGGGCACTGCCACCTCAAAAGCTTAGCCTTGTCTCAGTCAAAGTGCTCACCTTTTGGTCATTGTTTTCCCAGAGTTCAGCTTACCAAGACCTCTGAACCAAGTGTGCCAGCTCCAGGACCATCATATCCTGGACCACTTCAACCTTATCCATCCTGGGCCCTGAATGCACAACCCTCCCAACAGAGTAGAAAGGGTATGGACCCAAAGCCCTACTTTGCCCCTTTTGCCAGTAGGAAGTATCTAGAGATGTCGTTGACCAGTACCCCAAAGATTTGGGTCCATATCTCTTCAGGGGGTAAATGTTAGGTAGCTATCCTAGGGACAGGGGTGTCCATTATGCATGCTCATAGGGCCGAGCTAGAGGCCCAGGAAGGAGTGGCACACTATGCGTGCTCAGAAGTCCAGGTTTCTGGCCAGGAAGGGGAGGTATACCTGGGTGGGCACTGCACCTGGATTGACCCACCTAGACCAAGTAAATTCAATTCAGCCACTGGGGTCAAACAGGGTTGCCAACAACGCCTCCCTAACACTCATAAAACTCACTTGGATCACAGACCAGTCTTCCTTGTGAATTCTTTCTAACGCAGAACCAAGGACCAAGGTTTATTTGTCCACAGAGAGATCTGACAAACTCAGGAAGGCTCTTTGCAGACAGCAGGACTGGACATGAGTGGCTGGTGGATACTGTTCAGATACATGTTTTTCTGCCTGGAAGGGTTTTTGTCTCAGCTGACTGGAACGGAGGAGGTAGTAAGTACTTCAGGATCACATAGAATCCATGTCTACAAATGAGCTGCTCATTCCACAGTCCAAACGCTTCTATGGACAGCTAAAGCTGAACAAGGTGGAGGCAGATGAAGAGCAATGGGAGGTTGGTGTTTGGGAGACTGAATATTTGGGCTTCCTAGGCCAGTCCAGCTGGTGGTTAGAGCCCTGTTTCAGATTCCACTGAAATCTCCTAGTGTCCAAGGACCAAGTGGCTCCTAAGTCCAGATTTTCTGTTACATGTGTCACCAAAGAGGAGTTGGGCTAAAATGCATGGAAGAATAAAGCAGGAGCTTGGCTTTTGAATCAACTCTTTGATTCAGAAATTTCAAAGACCCCGTGCACAGATATTTCAACACTGATAGCACAGCAGGGAAAGCCAAAGACTTGGGCTTCCTCCTTGTCCCTCTTTTAGGGCTTTTATGGTTTTCCAAGGCGCGTCCCTGAGCCGAGTGTTGTATAGGTTATGTTTAAAGATGTCCTAGTTCCGAGGGACTTGCTGTTATGCTTTCTTTTGCAGGGGGAGGCCTAGTTTCTTGTCTTGTGGCCAAACACCAAGCACAGATGTCTGCGCACCTCCTCCCTTTCCCCTGACTTTTGCTCCCTTCTCTGGATACAATACTGACCTGTTCTCCCGTACAAGATCTGAACTGTTCACACACTTCGATGAATTTTCATCCTAGCGAGAAGCATCTGAACATCTTATTAGAGCCTGTATGAGTTCTATTCTGGAGGCCGATTTGTGCAACTTCAGGTCTCTGGCATTGAAACATCCCATGCACACAGACCCACACAGTTAATATAAACTCCAACAGAAGTTTAAGGTTTAAGGTGGTAACAGTGAATGCTGGGCCCTGTGGCTCCTGGTGAACCACACAGGCTGTCTAAAGGGGCTAGTTCCATCTCAATATAGCCATACGGGAATGTAGACCTGTTAGGTAGCAAGACAAGGGGTGTTCCTCTCCATGCTTATCAGGCCCCATACAGGTGGTTGGAAGCCAATGCAGGCTAAGGGGCATACACCACTTCAAGCCCAAGCGAGGAGAGCTTAATTGACGCCTCCCAGCTGAAAGTCCTTTAAAAGCTGGAACGTGGAGACCACCTCTCCTTTGCTTCAGCTGCTTCTCTGCCTTCCACTCAGCAGGGCTGGGTGTGCAGTGTCATGAGGGTGCCCGTGTTCAGTTTACTGTAACACCGAAACTTCCTTCTCTCCTGTATAAAAACCTATTTGGATCACCAGCCAGGCTTCGGTGTGAATTTCTTTCTAGTGTGTAGCCAAGGACTGAGATGTTTCCCACCTGAGAAACCTAACAGACCCAGACTTCCAATAAACCCATGTTTATATAGATAAGTCAGGAGGTGAACAGGTCTAACCAATAGTGGTGAAGAGCGTCCTGGGTTTGAGAAAGCTTCATAACCCTTAGATATGTGTTGGCCTTAGGGGAGGGGCAAAGAGGGATGGATTGAGAAAGCCCCTGGCATCCAGTTCTGACTTGACTTTTGGATCCTGAATCCTTCAGGAGTCATGAACTTGTAACTGTTAGGTAGCTAGCATAGGGACTGGTGTGTCCATTACACATGCTTTGAGGGCCAAGCTAGCGGCCCAGGAAGGAGTGGTACACTGTGCATACTCAGAGCTCCAAGTTTCTGGCCAGGAAGGGCAGGTATACCTGGGTCGGTGCTGGACCCTCATTGACCCACCTAGGCCAAGTAAATTCAATTCAGCCACTGGTGTCGACCAGGGTTGCCCACTACGCACCCATAACTCTCATAAAACTCACTTGGATCACAAACCAGGCTTTGGCGTGAATTCTTTCTCATGCAGAGCCAAGGTCCGAGGTCCTCTTTGCAGGCAGCAGGACTGGACATGAGTGGCTGGTGGATACTGTTCAGATACATGTCTTTCTACCTGGAAGGGTTTTGTCTTTGCAGACTGGAACAGAGGAGGTAGTATGTCTGGATCACATAGTTTCCATGTCCACAAATGAGCTGCTCATTCCACAGTCCCGGCCGTCCCTTTTGAAAACCCTCTGCTTTGGAATGTCACTCAATGAATAAGGCAGTGGGAGGGGCTGGGACCAAGGAATGCTGTCTCTTACTCCCAGTGGCCAGTTTCTGGATCCTGATTGTTTCTCTTACAGGACCAGCTAGTGAGCTTGTTGTCTGCCTCAGACTTGTTCACCGAAGTTCTCCAGCTAGGTGGTGGTGTGTGTTCATGGGCAGAGGCTTCCTGCCAATTCCCCTTGAATTGTAAACCTCCCATTATGAGGACTCCATGAAAGAGGTGCCCCAGACAGCAGGATTATAAAAGAGCATGGGCCCTGCAGGACAGGAGGGCCATTCCCCCTGTGGAATGACCTCAGAGCTCCGCCTCCCTCCCTGTTGAGCTGCTGGGGCTGTAGGGACTAAGCTTCCTGCCTGACACAGGAATAGACACAGGGTGAGGCGACTCCAGTAGCTGATTTTTCTGGTCTAATCCAGCCTGATATCATCCTTGCATGAGCCCTCTGCCCAGATCTCTTTTTAAATATCATTTTATTAGGGGCTCATACAACACCAACCACAATACATACATACTTCATCTGTGTAAAGCACATTTGTACATTCATTGCCGTCATTCTCAAAATATCCACGCTACACCCAAGCCCCTGGCCTCACCTCCTCATTTCCCCCCCTCCATGCGTGCTACCCCTAGCTCATCAATCCTTGGTAATTTACTTATTATTTTGTTATATCTTGCACTGTCTGATTTCCCCCTTGACCCCCTTTTCTGTTGAGGTTAAATGTAGATCCTTGTAATTGATTCCCCCTTTCCAAACTGCCCTCCCTCCAGTCTCCCAGTACCTCCACTCTTAACACTGGTCCTAAAGGGATCATCCACCCTGGATTCCCCGTGTTTCCAGTTCCTATCTGTCCCAGCGTACATTCTCTAGTCCAGCAAAATTTGTAAAGTAGAATTGGGATCATGATAGTGGGGGGAGAGGAAGCATTTAGAAACTAGAGGAAAGTTGTGTTTCATTGTTGCTATCTCGTAACCTGTCTTGGCTCATCTCTTCCCTGAAACCCTTCTGTAAGGGGATGTCCAGTGGACTGCAAATGGGCTTTGTGTCTGTACCCAGAACTCCCCCCTCATTCGCAATGATATGATTTTTCTGTTCTGATGATGCCTGCTACCACATCCCTTTGGAACCTCTTGATCTCACAGGCTGGTGTGCTTCTTCCATGTGGGCTTTGTTTCTTCTGAGCTAGATGTCTGTTTGTTTACCTTCAAGCCTTTAAGACCCCAGACACTATATCTTATGATAACTGGGCAACATCATCTTTCTTCACCACATTTGCTTATACACCTGCTTTGTCTTCAGTGATCATGTAGGGAAGGTGAGCATCATTGAATGCCAATTTAATAGAAGAAAATATTCTTGCAACAAGGGAGTACTTGAGTGGAGGCCCAATGTCCATCTACTACCTTAATATGAAACCTATAAATATATGGACATTGATATATTTCCCCATGCTCATATATTAATATATTTACATATGTGCATTCCTTTTTTTTACACCTCTATATATGACCCTTGCTTCCTAGCTTGCTTTTCTATTCCCTTTGATTTTCCTCTTGTGCCCACTGCAATGCCAAGTCTTCAAATGGGTTTCAGTAATTCCTCTTGGTTCCATTTCCCTTGAACACTCCCTACCAGGCCTCCTACATCCCCCTCACCACCGATTTGCATCACTTGTCTCTGGGTTTCTTAACACCACTACCTTTCCCCACACCTTCCTCTCACCAATGTCTCCCTGGAAGTGTTGGTCCCTTTTTCTCTCTTCCAGATTGTTCATCCAGCCCACCTTATTGAGACAGACCTGTAGATGTAATAACATGCACAAAACAAGACAGAGCAAGACCAATCACTAAAAGTAACAAAACAACCAAAATCCAATGACAATGAAAGAAAACACAACTCAACTAGAAAGAAAAGCTCTAGTTAGTTTAAGGACTGTTTGTTGGCCTTTAGCAGTGTTTTCCAATCCTGTCTGTTAGGGCACCAATTCCTGACCCCAAGGTCCTTCTTTGCAATCCTCTGGGGAGCTTGCTGCTCTGTTTCATAGCTTTTCTGCGGCAACCCCTTAGTGTTATGCCTCGGTGTGTTGGGAGCAGTTCTGCGCATTTCCCACACTGTGTCTCCAGTGTGGTCCCCTCTAGCGCTATGAGTCTTTGAGGGATGTCGTGTCTCATCGTGGGGCTGCCCATGTGGTCTTCTATGTGGACTGGCTTCTCTGAGTGAGAACATAATCCTCAAGGCCTGGTGGGCCAGGATGTGCTCCACTCTCCCCTCCTCCCCATTCATCTGCTCCGTGTGCTCCTATCAGATATGTCCCTCTCCCACAGCTGCAGATTCACTGGAATCCTCTGAAATAAAATATTTAGGGGGGGGCAGGGAGAGAATCTGCTAAGATCTTTTGAGGGTCCAGGAGAGAGGGACTGCTTGGCTGGGCACAGGCATGTGGGGCTCAGAGCTATGGCTCCAGGCACTGGTTGTGAATATGGCTTTGTTTTTAACCAGTTGTGTGCCTGTGGGTCATCACCTGTGCCTTTTTGAGTGAGTTTTCGCATCTGCAAAAGAAAGGTACTCCATTGTCCTGACTCCCATGTCAACAAGTGATCGAGAGGGGCTATCCAGAGGCTGAATCAAATAGTGTGTACCTGTCAGTCGCATTCTAGACCTGGGGTGGCGATTCTGAGCCCAGGACAATGATAATGTCCAAGAGGTGATGTAGGTGGCTCCATGTTGAAAGAGGAAGCCCACTGTGGAGATTTTGTCCTTCCGCTAATGTCCACCGGCCACCCCCTGATCTCCTGCAAAAACAGTTTCCCTGGCTCAACAGCTGAGCGAAGAGCCAGTGCCATGAAAATCATATGGCTAACTGGGACAAAGGGCAGATAGATATTTTTTATCTTGATGTCTTGGGAAACACACCTAACCGCCATGCAAACTTTCTGGTGTGAGTTATCTTTGGAAGCAATCATATAAACTGAGTGTAATTAAAATCTTTCCTTTTGACAATGCGCCCGTACTCTTTTATGAACTGGAGAACATGGTCCCTGTGTCCACTAAGAAATTTAGTGGCTGGGCACCTCCTTGGAGAGTTAGCCTGGGATCCTGGGGGCCAAGTGATACAAAGCCCTGACACGTTCATTCAGCTTCTTCAAGCATTATTGTCTCTCGCTGGGGTTATTTTAGGTGAGGATGAAGTCCATCCTCTCTAGTGGACAGTCGTCCACCTCCCCTGGGGTTTTCAGTGCACTGATTTTTCCAATGTCCTTCTTTTCTGTAGTAGGCACATTGATCCTTCCTCGGGGCTTGGCGGTGCCCACAGGTCAGTCTTTCTGTGAGTGGGCCATGACCTCTTTTCCCCGAGCCTCTGGGGTCTCGGATAGCAATTACTAGTATTTTAGCTAGTTTCTTCGGTCTGTTGTGGTAGGGTCATCTCAGTTGTTATACACCCGCTGAGCCACTTCTACCAAATCTCTAAGATTTTTCCCACTCCTTTTTCATGTCCGAGGTGGACTGAGCATTAAAGGCAATTCTTATTGCCCTTCTGTTCTGGGGGGATCTCTGGGTCGATACGGGTATAAAGCCCGCAGGCTTCCATCAGCCATTCTACAAAGGCAGGCGGGCATTCTCTTGTAGGACCCTGAAAATTCTCACTGACCTTAGATAAATTCATAGTTTTTCTAGCTGTTCCACTGAGGCCCTGTAAGAGAAACTTGTGATGCCTGGTTAAGCCCTCCGGGCCTTGCAAGGAATTTGGATCTCATATTTTTTGTGCAATGGCAAAAAGTTTTCCTCAAGTGGGGAGTGCCTGCTGGCTGATCATCAGGTCTATTGACTGCTTTCTGGGCCTCTCTCCGGAAGGGCTCCCGTTCCTGTGTTGTGAACAGCACCTGGAGTAGTTGCTGGCAATTGCTTGAGGTGGGCCAATGCATATCAAAAACCGTTTATAGCAAAGAAATCAGACCTTGTGGTTTGTCATAAAAAGGGATATTGTTGATTCCAATTTTCAAATCACTGAAATTAAAGGGTACATATACCTACAAAGGGACTCGGGGGTCTTCCCCAGGTGTTGGGGCTGCTTACCTTAAGCGGAGAATGGCTGCTGCCGAGTGATCCTTCTGGAGGGGTTGAGAAGACATGACAGCCTTGGTGTGTGTGTTTGGGGATGGACTCAAAGGGGGGTTGGAATTATTTCTCTCTTTCCAGCCCCAGGAACCTGATAGGGTGGCAGTGGTACCAAAGGTTCGTATGCCAGCTCTCCCACTCCCAGAGTCCTCCTGCAAAGTGGTATAAAGCCAACTCAGAGGGTGATGGGGAGGAGTTGAGGAGGGACAGCCTCCACCTTGGTGGTTTTAGGAACTTGGATCTGTTGTTTTTCCAACTGCCGTGTTTCCTTTCTGTTGCAGGAGGAACTAAGTCTTTTATGTATGCTAGCTTATTAGTGGTGATGTCAATACACACATTAATTTTAGGGATCAGATCAGGATGTCCTGGTTCCCCATAAGCATACTGTGAACTCTGAGAAATAGGGGAAGGGAAAACGAGTCTTGCATGGGCCAATCAGGGACTCCTTCTGCCCAATGACCTTTAAACAAATTGTGGAGTCTCCAGGCTTTAGGGTTGAAACCACATGCTCTTCGTGAGTGCCTAGAGGAGGGGTCCTCAAACAACAGCCAGTGGGCCACATGCGGACAGCTGAGGACATTGATCCTGTCTGCCGCGTGTTTGTGCCCCGTTTGTTTGTTATTCTTAACTTCAAATTAAGATATGTGCAGTGTACATAGGAATTTGTTCATAGTTTTCTTTTCTTTTTTTTTTTTTAACTATAGTGCGGCCCTCCAAGGGGTCGGAGGGACAGTGAACTGATCCCGTGCTTCAAGAGTTTAAGGACCCCTTGCCTAGAGAAATCAGAAATCCCCTACTTCTGGGGAGAGCACTCTTATAAAGGAAGTCTCCATTCTAAGCAGGCCCAGACAGTGGCAGTCGGATCTCAGTGCACCTCGAAAGTTGTAGCCACTGTCCATTCCGAGAATGAAAACAACTCATATCCCCGGTAAGTTCAACAGAAACAGTTTTATTTACTGTGCAGGGTCTGTCAGGCCTCTTGAGAGGAGACTGAGCAGCCCCCAGTCTAATTTTCCAAAGGTTTTTTTGTTCTTTTTTTTTGTCCACAAGTTAGGTGTCCCATAGGTAATGTAGCTTGCAAATGGAGGTGTTCCTTGGTCTGATGATCAAGGAATGAGAAAGAGTGAGAGAGAGTGAGTGAGAGTGAGAGTGAGAGTGAGTGAGAGTGAGTGAGAGTGAGTGTGAGTGAGAGTGAGTGAGTGTGAGTGAGTGTGAGTGTGAGTGAGAGTGAGTGAGAGTGAGTGAGTGAGAGAGTGAGAGAGAGAGAGCCCAAAGGTTTTTATACTTTGGTAATGTGCAGGTGTGCAAGCAGACAGAGTAAAGCAGCGGTGTATTGAGGTTAGCCATTCGTAGTTGAACAAAAACTGCCCTGGTCATTCTCGCAAGCCTTCTGAACATCCATTTCCTTTGGGACATTCCCTTGGGCTACATCTGCACAACCTACCTCCCCAATATCAGCTAGTTCGTTTACAGTTCGTAGCTCCTTTGTTTACTTTACATGGTGGCTTCTGACAGCTCAAAATGGCTTCACTCTTGTCAAAGCTGTTTAAGCTTTTCCCAGAGATCCTACATAGCCGCCATTGTGGCCATGGAGAAACCGGGCCTGTGACCCTGGCCAAGATGGCGCCCACCAATCCAAACATGTGGAAGGGCACTGCCTAGGGAGCGGTTGAATAGATCTGGTAGTTAACCCTGCTGTATTCCGTAAGCCAAATATTTCCCTTTTCCTCTCCATTCCGTTTGCCTGTCTCCTGGTTTTTCAAACAACAGCTTTAGCCCTATAACGCTGAGCACGGCATTTTCATAAAATTTAATGAAAACATATCTGGTCCAAAATTATTAATTATAAATGTGACAATTTGGTTACATTTCAAAAACATTGCTAATTTTATATTTTTAAAATATATTTTGAATGCCATATATAGATTGATAACTATGAAAGTAAAGAATAAAAACAAAAAAAATTATTTCCTGAATTTAAAACTTGAGGCTTTATAGTGTTAGTGTTCTACCAGTGTAGGTTTGTTCCTTGTTACAAGCTGGTTTTCTGTTGCCCAGGCTTAGGCCAATGGTGTTTGGAAGCCTAGCCTGAGTAACTGTTACCTTTAGGCTTTCATTGATGCTGCCTCAGGCACTTTTTGGGACAGCTCTTAAGACACAACTCTACTGCCCTGATGTTCCAGCCAGAAATTCCAATTTCTCTGAAGGTTCCCTGAGCTACCAGATGTCCTTTCCCTTCAGAGATTTGAGAGTCTGCTCCCTCCAGCAGGTGTCTTGGAGGGCCGTGGGGCCATCCCAAGCAGTGGTCCTCCTAGCTTGTCTAGAAATATGGTTGGAAATAAAGTCGCCCTCAGCAACTAGTCTTTGACGCCTTCCCTCGGGATGGGGCATCTGCCTGAGGCACCAGATTCAGGGCAACCCAGGGATGTGGTCTCAAGTGGGGGTTATTGACCTTGAAGTAGCAAGCTCTAAATAGCCTTGTTTTGTGCTTTCTAGATGGGACTTAGCAGCTTGATACTCAGAAACTTCCCCCTTGCATGAATCCTGTCCAATTGGGATAGAGTTGATAAAAAGAGGCTGGACAAACAAAAGCTGATACACTATGCAACTCTATTTGAGAAAGGAGAATGGTGGCCAGAGCATGGTACACTTTCCCTTCCAACCCTGATTCACCTGGAACAATTCTGTAGAGTGATGGCAAAGTGGGCAGAGATGCCAGAACTTAGAGTATTTCTCCTTTTTAGGAGCAGTAGAGACCTTCATCCCCAGTGCACCCAGGAACCCCTAAGGCAGGTGTCCTCAAACTGTGGCCCATTGAGCACATGTGGCCTGACGACATTTATCCCACCCTCAGGGTGTTTTTGCTGCCACTGCCTGTCCTGCCTAGCAGCCGACTCATGCAGTGTGCATAGGAATTTGTTCATAGTTTTTTTTTTAAAAACTGTAGTCTTGAGCTCCAATGGTCTGAGGGACAGTGAATTGGTCCTGTGTATAAACAGTTTGAGGACCCCTGCCCTAAGGGATCCTGCACTTAGGGGTTACTATAATCCCAGCCCCGAAACCTCCCTGAACATTCTACCCATAGGAGAGGCACCAGGGGATTTTGGTCCCCAGGTAATTTACAAGCCTTTTACTCAAATTGAACCCAAGAAAACTAAAAATGACTTAGGCAGTTACTCCACTTTTGATCCCTGTTGACTCCCCCTATAGTATCCCAATATTACAATTTAAGCCTATAACGCCGAGCATGACCTTTTCATAACATTTAATGAAATGTATATATTATCCACAATCCAGATAAAAATGTTAGCAAATATGGATATTGGACATTCTGTTGAGACCACTCACCAACCTGCTCAACCCTGTGCAACCATGTTACTTCCACAGCTTGTCCAAGGATCCTCCTCTCAGGTATGTGGTGATGACACAAGATTTTGGAATACCTCCTTTATTGCCTATAATTATTCTGCCTTCTTCATCCTGATCACCTGTCTTTGTGAGCCCTTTCCTCACAGAAAAATATCCCATGACACCAAGTGAGTATCCATTTTGACCAAAACTGACCAGACAAACATCTCCATTAACATATTCCCAACCTTCTGGTCACAAATCAGCTGGATCAGAAAGAATTTCTTCAAGGAACCAAAAATCACCACAAAGACATCACCAGACAAAATAAGAAGACATTTGGAACCAAGAAGTACAAAGCACCCTATCTTGTTAAGAATCATAACCCCACCCTAAAGCATATTCATGACTGCCCCCAGTAACTGGGAAATCTGTTTCACTTCCAAATATGATACATTTACTTATTGGCACACTTGTCTAAAACTCTAAACCACACCCACATGTTTCCCAGGAGTTTACCCTGGGGAATCTTCTGACTCAGTCCTGGCTTGATGTAAGTAAATCAGACCCCATTCACTTTCATATACCTCTGTCTGTTTCTCAGCAAGACTCCTTCTGTTAACTTGTTACACGTTTACTTTTGTTTGTTTTTTCAGCAAATTACAGAAATACTCTGAGTCAGAATCAACTTCATGGCAGTGAGTGTGGTGTCAGTGTTATCACAAAGAAGATGATGGGGTCAGACTCTCTTTGGTTTCTGAGAAGACTGGGAACTTCTCTACTTTATTCCTGGGGCTTCTAATATACCAAACACCTGATCAATTTCCAGGCAAAATCTCAAACCTAGTGAAAAATTTATCCTCATGGAGAGGGTTCTGTAGGATCCACAGGCCTTGTCCATCGTCATGAATTTCCTGTGAATATTCTTCTTTCTACTGGTCACTTCTCTCTAGTGTCAAGATTTTAAAAATGAATTGTCATTATGAGGTTTCCATTATTTGTCACCAGTGATTACTTTCCTCTTGCTGGTAGTCCAAGATTTGGGCCCAGGAGTGATAAACCCTTCACAGATCCTCTACCTAAGCTTAGCTGTGTCTCAGGACTCCGTATTGCCAGAGATGGAACTGCCACAGTCTGCAGAAGAGGTTGGACTAATTGTTAGCATTGTATTGTAGTAGCAGAAAACCCCCTCCCGCCCCTAAGGAACTGATGCTAAAGCTCCAGAAGAAGATCCACAGTCAATTCTCCTGCATCTGAGTTCAACAAGAAGGGGGGCCAGCTGTCCTTCACTGTGTGAGGGAAACAGTGAGAGTCCTCAGTGCTGTCACAACACAAATGTTCCTGCAGTAATGACATTGGTCTGTAGGGATCCCGTGGCTTGTGGAAAGCACAAGGGCAAGACTTCTGGGGCCAAGACAAATGACCATCCTGTCATCATCTGGGATTTCCATTACCTTCAAATTATGATTTCCAATTATCCCCTCTTCCTAAATGTTTATTACAAGACAGTACAGATAATGAAATATCCATTCCTTTGTAGACTTTATGCGTACACACAATTGTATGTATGTATGCATATCTGTTTTATGCACAAAGATAAATTGTGTATCCTCGATAGCTATGACACATGTTTAATGCTTTGTAAACCTGGATGGCTGTATCGGAGTGAACAAGATTGAAAGCACAACATAACACACTGTGGGATTCAACTGAAGAGAACTTCATGGGGGATACATAGCCACAAACATCTATATGATGTAGAAATTCGACTCTGGAATTAATTGTCTCATTTTCCATCTAATCATTAGCAGGAAACAGATGAGCATGCCATATCACAGGTTAGCAGGGCAGGGGTGGGCGGGTAGGAACTAATAAATATAAAAACTCACAAAATGAAACAAGAGGCACACAATAAGTGAACCAATTAAATGAAAATGGAGAAGACAAATTAAAGAGATAAAGATCTACTTTTTCTGCTCATGACAAAAGAAAGGGGACCAGAATCTCCCAGTCAGAAACCAGAGAAGAGATACCATTCCACAGTTCTTATGGGCATGTTTTAGGAACAGCTTCATACACAGTTTAAAAATATCACTAAATTGGGGAAATTCATTGAAAGGCACAAATGAATCTAATAGTGTCCCCACACAAGAAATGGATCATAGAGCTTCTCACTATCACCATGTGTATCAAGCTCTTGAGGGGAATGAGAGGGGATGCACTGTGGACTCAGATGGCAACGGCTGTTGTGTATGTCATATAACAAATACAGCAATGCTTGCTACAGAACCTGTTTAAGAGCTCTGTTTTCCTATGAGAATGCTTGTCTGTCTCTGGAGTCTGAGGGAGAACAGATGCCCATAATCTCTACTCAATTGCTTCTAATTATCAGGGAATATGCAAATGCAGCTCTCTGCCTGTTGGTAAACCAGTCACAGCCCCTGGTCTGGGAAATCTCAGAGGCCAGTCCAGTCTCCGGGTCTCTGTTGTTACCATTTTGTTCCAGGAGCTAGTCCAGAGGACACATCATGAATTTTGCAGCAACCTTGGCTTTCATTTTGGCCATGTTACGTGGTAATCATTGTAGACTCTGGTGTGTGTGCGTGTGCGTGTGCGTGTGCGCATAACGGTGAGTGTTTAGTTTGTATGTGTGTCATCTAATCACGGTGCCTCTCTGTTTGCAGGTGTTCAGTGTGAGGTGCAGCTGGTGGAGTCTGGGGCGATCTGAGAAAGCCTGGGAGGTCACTGAAACTGCCCTTTGTAACCTCTGGATTCAACATCAATAAGGATGGCATGAATTGGGTCTGCCAGGCTCAAGGAAAGGGCCTGCAGTGGGTCTCCACTGATGGTGGTACCACACACTACACTGACTCTGTGAAAGGCAGATTCACTATCTCCAGAGACACTGCCAAGAACTCAATCTATCTTCAAATGGACAGCCTGAAAGCTGAGGACACAGCCATGCCTTACTGTGCAAGACACACAGTGAGGGGAAGCCAGTGAGAGCCCAGACACAAACCTCCCCTGCAGGGAGGAAACTGGTCTCCAGGGGGCACTCAGGACCCAGAGAGCACAGAACTCAGACCCTGGAGCAGGTGCAGCTGGCTCTTCAAGGCTGATTTCCTGTGTTGATCTGTGGATTCTTCTAAATATCAGTTTCCCTAGGAAATCTCTCTAATTTAAAAATATTAATTCTGTGCCTGCTCCTGGTATCTGTGAATTAAAAAAAATATTGCAACAGGAGACTATAGTCTGTCCTACAACAACAAGCAGTCTGTCCCTTAAGGACAGGAAATGACTCTGTCAGTGGTCCCTGCATAAGAGTTATCATGACACTCAGATAAATACTTTCCAATCAGACTCTGGAAAAATCTGGGCCTGGGTAAAGTTAACTATTAAGTGTTACATTCATGGCTGAAAATGTAACAGTATTTTCTTCCATCACTTTGTGAGGTTTCCTGACAATCATTTTTTCAAAATATAGAAATGTCAAAACATGCACACATTAGAATGCTATACATGTCTAAAAATACTAGAGGGATCACAAAGCACATTATGACATAGACATGAGTGAAACTAGAAAATCACACACAGAAAAACAAAAGAAACAAAACAAATAAAAAAAAAAAAAACACCTGCAGTGGAGGCTCCACTCAAATTCGGACACTTGTCAGGTAGCAAGAATTGGGAAATGGCAAATAGCTTCTGACATTCAGCAGTGTCCCAGGGTTTCTTCAGTTCCATAGGGTCTCCTGCAATGGTGTTCTCAAAGGAACCAAACTACTCTGTTGAGCTTAAAGCTGAAAATTCCCATATGGGAGACACAGGTGATTGCTATTCCAAAATCATGGGCCTCAGGGTATGATCAAATGATTTCAAATGGTAAAACCAAGATGAGAGGGGGGAATGGTATTAGAGGTTCAATTTAGGGCTATCTTCATGGAAGTTCTGTTCTGGACACCAAAGATTTCCAGCCTCTAGGGATGCTCTGTTTTCCTTTTTCTCTTGGCATTGGTCTGACAAGGGGAAAAACAACCCTGCACTTGCCTTTTCAGCACCTCGGGGATTCCAGCGTTCTTATATTTGGTGATTGTAAGTTTGTCTGGAACTCTGCTAAAGCGAGAGGTGATTAACTGATCTTCTGACTGCAGCATTCTTAGGGAAACATTGCGAACCGAGGTCTGAAGTGTGGCCTTACAAACATCCACGTTTCTTCCTCAAAGTCAATATGGTCCCAGGAGAAATCCCTGACCCCCTTCCAGGATAGGCCTTCTTCTGTTTTTACCTCATCTGTTTCCCCCAGTTCTATAGTTTATCACATGTGACCATAACTTCCTGTTTTGGAGTCTTTAGCTTGTATATCTTGGTATTTGTATCCTAGGGAAAGAGGGGCTATATTCTGGGAGAAAAAAATGTCATAAGTATTCATCTGTTTCTATTGGTCTCTGTGTGACTTAACCACTACAGTTACCTACAATAAAAAGAAATCATATTTTCCCACACATTTAGTGGTCAGCTACTTCACCCAGGACACTCATATCTGCCCCTCAGCTATTTTTATAGTGAATGATACACACAGTGGCACGTTATTCTACTTATGAAAACCAGACTAGCCCATCCCTTCAACCCTAGGAGAGAGGACTCACCCCATAGGATGCCCAGGTCTCCCCATTCACTGGAAAGGTATGATTGTTTATAATTCACAGTGGAATTTTTGCTGACCTCAGATTCCCTTGTGGCAATATTACAAAGGAAAAGAAAATATGTTGAACAAGAGAGCAAAACAATGTGTGATGGTTTACCTGATCAGGATGTCTTTGTGTTTGCATGCTCCAATGCAGCTGGTGGCTCTGGGAGACTTGAGGCAGACTAGAGAACCTCTGAGATTCTCCTGTGAATCTGTGGACCCATCCCCAGCAGTGATGGAATGGATGTCATCAGCCAATTCCATGAAGGGCCTGAAGTGAGTAATAGTTATTCCATAGCCTACCTAAACACTGTGAGTACCTGATTGACAGTCTTCAGAGATAAAGCCAAGAATATTCTGCATCTTCAAATGGACAGCCTCAACATTGATAACACAACCTTCTATTTCAATAATGGAGACACGGAAAATATAATGTGTAAGAGTCTGTACATGAAACTCCCTAAAGGGAGGTATGTATTTCAGAGATTGCTGACTCTCAACCACAGGCCTCAGTTATGGCAGACAGTGTGGAGAGGAGTTAAGAGCTGGCTTTCTGTCAGTGTCTAGGGCTTCCTCTCCATCTTACAGTTTCCCTTGGAGCTTCTCTCGATGTGAGGGTTTGTATCAACCATGGAATTAGAAACATTGCATTGTAAGGGGAAGAAACGGTCTCCCATTTCCAGGGAGCAGAAGTACACATATGGAGTCAGATACACACAGAGGGATATGGTAAAGATGATGGATCTCTCAGTCATGATGAAAATCTCTCCCCAGTAAGGGTATTGGGAGGCAAGGGTGGCTGGGATTTCCCTAAAGTTTGCTCAGTCCAGGATGAACCAGAGAACACATCACAGCATCCTAAAGCCATAGTTGTGCATCGGGGCTCTCCTGTGTATCTCAAAAACTGACTTGTCTTAATGCCCTTGACATCCTCAGACACTGGATGGGAATCAGGACAAAACAGGTGATGGGTTTGGAGGACACATTTGAGGACCTGGAGCATTGTGCTACCTTGTGTAGAGTAAGGAGAGGTGCTTTACTTGAGCAAACATCTTGTCTACTGTTTGCCTTGTGTTTTGATTGCAAATTGTCCCCACGACCCCTCACAAACATTTAAAAATCCACGTGTCAGAATGTTATAGGTGCATATTAATTTAAATAGTTGAATTTAATTATTCAATGTAAATACAAATGTATTTCAATAATTAATATAAATTAAATTTCACTTTATTTTATTTTAGCTTTCAGGAGATACCAAAGTACCATGCTGGGAGGAAGCTGAGTGGAAAGTAGAGATCGAGGTGCTAGAACAAGTGCTTGATCCTCAGCTCTAGATGCATTCCAGGCTTCCAGGCAGGGGCAGCTTGCCAGACCTATTACAGTGCTTTCTAGAAGCTGATGGTGCCCGGCTATCAAAAGATACAGCATCTGGAGTTTTAAAGGCTTGAAGGTAAACAAGCGGCCATCCAGCTCAGAAGCAACAAAGCCCACATGAAAGAAGCACACCAGCTGGTGCAGTCACTAGGTGTTGAAGGGATCAGGCATCAGGCATCAACAGAACAAAAAAATCATATGATTGTGGATAAGGGGGAATGCGGAGGGGAGACCCAAAGTCAGCTGTAGGCAATTGGACTTCCACTTATGGAAAGGTCTCAGGGGGAGGAAATGAGGCAATGAGGGTGCAGTGTAGCACCTATGAAACATACAGCTTTTCTATAGTTCCTATATGCTTCCTCTCCTCCCACTATGATGATGCCAATTCTACCTTACAAATCTGAGTAGACCAGAGGATGTACTCTGGTACAGATAGGAACTGGAAACACAGGTAATCCAAGACAGACGACCCCTTCAAGACCAGTGGTGAAAGTGGTGATACCTGGAGGGTAGGGTGGAGAGGGGGGACCGGTTACAGGGTTCTACGTATAACCTCCTCCCTGGGAAACAGACAACATGAAAGTGGGTGAATGGACACATCACACACTGTAAGATATGGCAAAATAATCACTTATAAATTATCAAGTGTTCATGAGGGAGGGGGGAGCGGGGAGGGAGAAGGGAAAATGAGTAGCTGATGCCAGGGATTTATGTGGAGAGCAATGTCTTGAGAATGATGAGGGCAACAGATGTACAAATATGCTTTACACAATTGATGTATGTGTGGATTGGGATAAGAGTTGTATGAGTCCCCAATGAAATGATTTTAAAAAAAGAAAGGAAATGCCTTCTTGGAAGAAGGGTCACCATCCATCCACTAAGATTTTCAAAAAGGCACTACATGGGTTCTGGGATGAAAACCTTTTTTTCCCATGCTATATGTCAGTTATAATATCCAAACAAAAATAACTATCTGTTATTTTAACCTACAAAGTTTTATACTGTAGAGATTTACTCTACTACACAGTTTTATTATACAACAGTACACAACTGGAGCAAATACATTTCTATTTTCCTTGGAGCCATACATCCTATCATTTCCACATTTCAGAATGTTAGGATTACTTAGTGGCCAAAACATCTGAATGTAGAGATCAATGTGTTGCTGCTTCAGAGTGTAGCGAGAATTTATGAGCTCATTCAGCATATGGGCAATATAATTAGTATGAAATTTATGTGTACCGGGCTAATGTCAACAAATTTCCATTTAAGAAGGACCATACTAACCCCTGTCATAGAAGCTTAGACAATCATGGCATTCACCTTCAGAGTTGGAGGTGACCTGGTCTAGTATGCAGCTACATCACAGTGTGATCCTTAACTTGTCCTGCCAACCAGCAGCAACAGATGTTATGAGTGTGTGCTGGAATGACCAGGTTTACTTAATGCCATACCAGTCTGTATGTGGAAACTGAATGACTTCAGAGATCTTCAACTGAAAATTATCATCATATCATTTGCTTGAAATCCTGAATTTTAGTGAACCTCATGAGTATTTTTTCCCCCACAGCATTTGCTTATTCTCCTCAGCAAATTCTGACTCAGAAAAGTGCAGGTGACCACCACCTTGTGCTTGGATTTCCACATTGATAAAATAAATATCAATTTTGAGATATACATACAGTTTAATCATTCAGCAAATGAGTGGTGTCAACTGTAAGACTGGAGAAAATGCTTGTCCTGGTGGATATGAGAAAGAAATCTTAAGGGGAATTGAATTTTAAAAATGCAGTGCTCGCTTCGGCAGCACATATACTAAAAAATGCATGTTAAAGATTGTGCTACCCAGTTTATGATCAATAATATGCAAACGACTCCAAAGTCAAACAATTTGTGAGTTGGGTAATAAATTCAAGGTTGAGATTCCTGTAGTTATCAAGGGGTCACACAGAAAGTACAAATAGAGAGGCAGACTTTGGTTGTAAATGCTCAAATTTCAGGTGAGCCAGAGTCACCTGGTTAAAGAATAGTTAAAACTGTCTATGGTCCTTCCTAAAATTTCAGGACCTGAATGAACCTCATTTAATTCAGAGTGCCTTTGTGTCTCACACTGGCGTATTTTGGTTCAGGGTCTGAAATACTGTTTGGGGATCTTACTCTTATGTTGCCCTGTCTATTAAACACCTCTTTTCCCCTCCCTGCTCTGCTGTATCTCTACACATGAAGTCATGACACCTGACTGGTTTGCACTCTTCTGAACGTTCCTGCCAAACAAAGGCCTCTCTTCAAATTGTGCATTTCTTAGAGACCACAGAGTTAAAACCTTGTCTTTTCTGGGGACCAAATTTTCTAGTTGGCTACTTCTTCCCTGAAACACGATGACACTTGACTCACTTGACTTACACTGAGATTGACCATACCAATCAGGCACTGTGATGCAGTGGTGCTGTTACTTGTAAGAGTGATGGGGGAGTGAGTCCTATGGGGTACAGATTGATGATAAATCCTGGTTAATAAAATAAAAATAGCAATATCCTGGTTACAACAGCAAATTCAACAATATTATTAATTACAATGTTCTGATCTCCAGAACATAAGAATACATTTTAAAATCAATTACTAGTGAGACTTTCTGTGATGGGAGGGTGAAAGATTTAGGTCATTCAGCAGTCAAAAAGATGGCGTGATTGTAACTAGTGAGAGTCTGTCTCAGAAGAACAGATAATAGAAAAAAAGCATGTTGAAAATTCAGTTGTGAAATAATTCTTTATTGTGAATTGCGTGTGGATTTTGTTTGGGCTGGGTCCGGACCAAGGCAGCCACTTGTACCAGCTTCTCAAGAAGACAAATGACCTGGTTGAATTTCAAAGCATCTGCTTCCAGCATTTCACAAAGCTTACCTCCTGGGGCAGAACACAACCTCTTCTCTCCAATGTTCCAGGATGCAAGTTTTCTGAGAACAAGATTATTTACTCACAGGCCCCATCCTGGCTCAAATCCTGCAGCTACAGCACTAAAACCTCTCTTCCACTTATCAACACATATGTCCTTGGCTTGGACCCTATATAAGTCCCACTGCCTCACTGCCAGGTGTGATTTCCCTGACCTATGGTCTCAGACCCTGCCCGGGGGGTCAAGCTGCCACCGTCCCTTTCTCTGCTTTCCCTTCCCTCCCGGGAATTCTTTCCCTGCCTCAATCAAATCTTTCTCAACTTCACATTCCTGGCTAAATTCTATCTCTGTTCTGTACCTGCGTTAAACCTCTCATATTTAGCCATCAGTTCCATATTCAGTAATTTAAGTTATTTATCAAATTGGCAAATGCTTGTAACTATCCATAGCCTATAACCCCTCCTGAAATATTAATGTGCTGCCACCCATGGCCAGAGTGTTCATTAGAGACAAGAATGGAAATATTTTGTCAGATATCCTTTGGACATATTGTCAAGAGCGACCAGTCCATGAGAAGGACACCATGCTTGGCAAAGCACAAAAAGAGGAAGGAGTGACAGCACAAAGGAGGAAGGCCCTCACAGTGGTGAATTAACACAGTGGATACCACAATGGTCATACACAAAAGAACAATTCTGAGATGGCTCATCCTCATGAACCTTATCTAAAACAATCCAATATACATTGGAAATGAGAACGTATTGAAAATTAGGTTTGTAAACAGAGGTTAAAGTTGAGAAGCAATGACATTAGCTGTCTATGTGTATGATGATTGTATCCCACTGTCTGTTCGGACTGCTCTGAGCAAAACTTTGACAGAAAGGCTTGTAGACTTGCAGGGTCACCTTAAGCCCCTAAAGTACCTCTGCAAGAGTATCCTGGCACAGAGAACCTCAATGGCCCTTGGAGCAATCTCTAGGGACGGAGCTCCAGAAGGGAGAACTTGCACAGTGGCAAAGTATGATAACCATAGAGACTGTGTTTCCACTCAACACCAAGGTGCTGAGCATGGAACAGTGGCCCAGAGCAGGCTGCATGTCACTAAGCTGAGAGTTATCAATGTCATAGCCTGCAAAGATCGGGTAGGTCAGGGTAGCTGAGAAACTCTCTAGCAGACTGAAAAGGAATCCAGGTCTTAAGTGTGCAGTGGACACACTACTCAGATCCAGGGACCTGAGGTGGCTGGTGCACGGTGACAAGCATAGGCTTGTCATATCAGAGTCCAAAGGAATGCAGGACACTAAGGCAAGGGACTTCAAGGGGGTCAGCAAACACATGAACAGCTGCAAGCATGTGTAAGTGTTCTTTTACAGAAATTATCATCTGAATCTTTTGGTCTGTGTCAATGTAATGTTCCTCAAAGAAAGCAGATAAGGTAGGCTATACGTACATTTTATTTTCAACCAATTATTATTTTTTTGCCAAAGCTGAAGTTTCATTTGGAATCATTGTATCTTCTCAGACAATTCGAAGCATGTTGCACTTGGTCTTTACAGGGATCAATTTAACTCATTATGATGACAAACACATCAACCAAGTAAGGTATATCTGCAGTTACTTTTATCACTGAAACATCCTTGGAACTGCGGTCTTGCTATCTGATTGAAAAATGCTTTGAGTTCATCACAAAGCTCAGAAGCACGTTGTAAAACACTTCCTCTCGACTACCATCTCACTTCAGTGTGAAATATCAGACCATTATTTGGCATATCCAACTGGTTACACAGCTGGGAAAACAGTCGACTGTTTAAGGTGCTTGCCTTTACAAAATTGACAGAACTCATGACTCTTTTCATTACTTCTTGTAACCCTTGTGGCAGCATCTTCATTGCTAATATTTGCCAATGAATCATACAGTGAGTTCCTATGAATTCTGTTGACTCATTCAGTACCAAACGTTAAAGTCCTGATCGACATACTAGCGTAACTGGAGCCCCATCTGTGCAAACACCACAAACCTTTTCCCAAGAGATCTTAAGCTCTTTCAGAAATGAACCAAATATATCAAATACTTCAAGTGCAGTAGTTGTCGTTTCAAGAGTTTTACAAAAAAGAAACTCATCTTTAAAGTTGTCGTCATTCATATATCTCACATAAAATAGTAACAGTGAACAGTTTGCAATGCCTGTAGATTCATCAAGCTTTATGCTAAATATTGGACGTGGAGCAGATTTAATTTCCTGGATTACCTGATCAAGAATATCAGCAGACAGGTCAGCTATTCTTCTGAGGACAGTGCTGTTAGATAAGGAAATTACACTCAATTTCATAACAAATTCATCTCCGATCAGAACCAACAATGTCTTTGCCAACTGGCAACAGTAAATCCTCAACAATGATGTTGACTATTCTCTGTGCCACCAAATATGAAGATTCAAAAGTTGCTACTTTTTCTTTGTGGTACTTGCTACCAATATCAAATGTGACTTTCTTGAGTCCATCATCTTTGCTTCTAAAATAGTTGGTATCCTTGCTGGCAAGGTTCCGATGCTTGTTATCAAAATGGCATTTTAGTTTGTTTGGCTTCATGGATTTGGCTGATAGGACTTCACAATAAATACCATATTCCAGTTTCTCAATTCCTGCTTCAATGATTAAGGTAAAACCATACTGTAAAAAATCCTCACTCTATTTTCTTTTCTTAACGTTCTTCTCTCTATACAATCCTTTGTCATGTAATGGTTTGCGAATGAAAATAATATATAACAATAGCTTTAATTATACACAAGATGACAAATGGCATAGTTCAGTCAATACAGTTCATTGAAGTTTCCTATGGTTCACGATTCTGTCTTGTTTTCTTTACATACCTGTTACAATCACAAGGGGGCAGTATTCACATCAACCACAGCTGAATATAAAAAGACCGATCTAGATTAAGCTCCCATGGTACAGATGTATATATTTTTTGTAGTTGTTGATGATTTTACATTTACCCAGTAATTGTAATTGATGAAATGTTGTTTTACCTTCAATATTGCTGCTTTTTACACAGGAAATGCTTTCAACAGAGTAGCTGCTTTTAACACAGCAGCTGCTTTCTACACAGTAACTGCTGTCTACACAGAAGCTGCTCTCTACACATGTGTGGCTGGTCCACATAAGTACATTATGGCACCAACCCTGTCTTATACACCTGTATTTGTATGGGGTGTATGTAATGGGGTTGGCGAGATGATGTCATCACACCGGGTTGTGGTATGTGGGCGTATCTGCATATCGGCAGTCCTGCCTGGAGATAGACAGAGGAGCTGTGTCTTGGTTCCTAAGAACATAGAAATATGTGATTTCCGATGGTCTTACACCACACCTGTGAACATGTCATTTGTCTCCCAAAGGGGTCGTGACCCACAGGTTGAGAACCATAGCTCCAGCACCATATAGGCTTCCTATTACTTATCACTGTTGTAGACCAGAAATATATTAATGAATGTTAATTATATCCCCACCCAAGTGCCCTATAGAGTTGAAAGCTGAAGCCATCTCCCTGAGGAAGCATAAAGCAAGGACATTGCCGTATAGGTTGCTCCTAAACCACCAATAACAGAGTGCACTCATGAAGGAGTAACTGGAGTTTCATTTTCCTATTGATAGTTTCAGGTAAGATAACATATGGGGATGGAGAGACTGTGGCAGCTCCAGAGCCCTCACCTTCTGGTTTACTTCCTCACAGGTGTGCATGCACCTTCTGGTTTACTTCCTGACATGTATGTATGTCCAAATGAAGTTAGTGCAGTCTGAGGAGTAGGTGAAAACGTTTGGAGATTGGTGAAGTTGTTCTGTAAGACTTCTGGAAACACCTTCGCCAGCTACAGTATGAATAGGGGTTGACTAGCACCCAGAAAACGCCTTCCGTGGAAGGGTTGGATCAACACCTACACTGGGCACACAGGGCTATGTTTTCTCCTTGAATGCCTCAGTCAGCACAGCTCATCTCAAGATTATCCGTCTGAAGTGTGAGGACACTGCCACCTATTCCTGTGTGAGGCACACGCTGTGAAACCCACATCCTGCGAGCGTCAGGAAACCCGGGGAAATGGCAGCTGTGCTCACTGAGGCAGTGACTCTGAATATTTTGCTGAATCCTTTATTTACCAGTAATGCACTTAGAAATGACAGACCCCCCAAAAAAGAAAGGAAGGACAGACAAAGAAAATTACTTCGTTAGATTGGCCTTACTTTCCTGTGACATTAAATCACCCCTCAAGACAGGCGGGGAAAAAATATCTCAGTATGTAGCCTTTGTTCATCTCTCTGTGTAAATTCTGCCATTACACCACTAAGAACAATGCAGACTCTATGAAGGACTCATTCATCATCTCCAGAGACAATGACAAGAACACAGTTCATCTGCAAATGGAAGGTTAGAAAATAGAAGACAAGACCCTCTGCTACTCTGTGAGAATGTGAGAGGAAGTCAGTGTGATCCCAGACACACATTCCCTGCTGAGAGAGAGCTGGGCTGCAGGGGGCGTTCAGGACACACAGATCACAAGACACACTCAGGAGCAGATGTAGAGTGACAGTTTCAGGGCTGGTTTCCTGTTGTGGTCTGGGGATGCTTCTCCATCTCGCTGTTTCCCCCAAGGGATTTCTCTATTTTTATGACATAGTAATACAATATAAGAAATATGTAAAATCAAAACTATTCCATGTGGCATGTATAATAATGGAATTGAAATCTCAACAGCAAAAAGTGGGGAGTGAGGAACAAATTAAAATACAATTTTTATTAGTATTATACATTACTTATTGATATTCTAAACTTGGCAGCAATTGCATTGTTCAAGTCATGTTTGATAATAGTTGTATTGATTGGATTTCCTTGAAGGCAGATATAATCTTATCACAGACAGTACTGTGTTTCATGATGGGTTCTGACCATGAATGCCATGCCATTCTCTTGACTGTGCTGTTCCCGGCATAGTAAATCCTATGATTTTATTATTCACATTGGCCAATGCCAGTCATTCCATTTATGCTCACTAATGCCTAGGAGACCAGTCAATATTCATGCATCTCATTTATTTTGACCACTTCCAAGTTCCCTAAACTTGTATTATGCAAATTCCAAGTTCTGGTCCTTAGAAGACTTCCTCAGCTGTTTCTCTTTTCCTTGAGTCATGCCCCATCAGTAAATGAAGATGCTGAGGGCTCCACTCCCAGAGGCATTACCCAAATCATGTTATCATGGCCGTCTCCCCTCCAAAAAATCAGCCTCTCTTCGGTCACATTTTAGGGCCCTCGAACTTGAGGGGCCCATCCTCTGGCAGTAGCTTCAAAATTTTCCTACTTCCTTTCCGTAAGCTTTCAGTATTCAACAATGCTTCAAAGTTATGCATCAGGTTTTAGCAGCTTCTTCCTCTGAAGAGAGGAGGGGGGTCCTTCTGTATTCCCTGTTCCTAGCCTGGAATCTTTGTTGAAATATCCCTTTGGGTGGCCCTGCTGGCATTACCTATTATACTGATATATTTCCAAGCATACCAGCAAAACACAGGTCACCACAGTATGCTGAGCTACTGGACAGGTGGTGAGAATATAACATTATTTCTTCAAAATATATAAAATAATTTCTAGCTAATATTTTAAATACAATAAATAAATAACAGCATAATGCAACCAAATAGTGGAGTATTTAAATTCAACATTTTCAATTATGGACTTAACATTGAAATAGAAGATCCATAAGGACACCAAAAATTAAATAATTAAATAAATGAGTCTAGCAAACTAGAATCAATGACCAATATATAGCCTACTCCACCAAGAACAAAACATATTTGCTCCCATTAAGATGGGGTTTATTTCAGAAATAAAGTTAAGCATGAAATAGATGAAAATAGAAACAGAAAAATAGATACAGATGTCAGCTACAAGGTATGGACAGGATATATAGAGAAAATAAATGATAGTTAAATCGATAGTTCAGTAGATTGATAGACCAATTAACATATTTATGATTGAGAGATATATAGCAGAGATAGGAAAAATATATAGATCCATAAGAGAGAAAGAAAACCTTGTTAAACAGACTCCAGTGTCATTGTATATTCAGGTTCAAGGGTTTTGGCTGAGTCCAGGAAGATGGTGTCCAGACAACACTCTTGTCTGTCCTGACATAAATTGGAGAATAAATGCACGAACTACAACATGAGGTGTTTCATCAGGAGTAAGGTGTTATACATGGCTTTGATAAAACAATGACTCACTCTTCAAGAGATTATCTCAAGCACCTGAGTCCCCACAACAGGGATATATCACATATTTGATGCATGTGGTGATGCAGATAAAGTAAGTGAAGTTGTGTGAGACCGGATTGTAACCACCATGAAGGGAAGGTTGGATCTATGCCACCGGGTCTCAGGCCAAATAGACACCTGACCCTCACTCAAGACTCAGTGCACAGGGAGCAAGATACAGGATTCCTAGCAGAATTTGGAGCCTTCTCTAACCCATTTTCCCCTGTGTCATGGTTTTTAGTCCTCGTCATGCCTCTGAGCACCGAGATTTAGATGTTTTTAGCATAACCGTCAACCTCTGAGAACAGGGAGGGGAACGAGGCATGGACGTAGGACATCTTCTCTGGGTCCTGGCTTGCTGCTTGGGAGACACCAGTGCACACGACACAACCCGAGGTGCCCTCTGCCCACCAGAGGAGACTTGAGGGAAAGGCGTTCTAATGTTATTTTATCTTTACTTTTTCTGTGGATTGTGTGAAGGTTTACCATGAAGATTAGTGTTCATTCAACAATTCATACACTTTTGTTTCATTTTATTGACTACAATACACAAACTCCTGTTACAAATACATTTTCTTTCCAAACATTCTGAATTTTCCCTGACTAAATGATGCCCTTTTAAATTCAGACGTTTGATCATTCTAAGGGAATTGTATCTCCCCAGGAGTATTGCTCCCTGGTAGGCTTGTCAATTATTTGGCTGGAAGTTTTTCGAAGGGGTGAGTTTGGTCCCATACCTGAAGGGATGCTGACAGCTGTAGTCTCAGGACTTCCACAAGTCTACCCAACCAGTAAGCCTAGTCTTTGTATTTTTCTTTTCTCTGTGTGTGTAGGTATATTGTTTCACATTTTATCCAATTCTACCCAAGACCTTTTAACGCTATCTTTTCCACAGAAGTGGGTACTGATATCAAGGCACCACCTATTACATCTGGTCATAGAGTTCAGAAGACTCATATCCATGATTCATTGCAGCATTGGATGAATGGTTTCCATGTGTCTTCAATGATCATCACTCTGGAAAGGGGGAAACAATAAGCTGCAGCTCATGTGGTTTAAAGTCCCCAGTCACTACTCTCAAAATCCAGATGTAGGACATTGTCTTTGTGGGCTGTTATGTCAGCGGTTCTTGGTGTTCCCTGAACCCCAAGGCCTTCTCCTCAGAGAGAAAAAGTTAACACACTGATGGTTTTCTTTAGTTTAGATCAGAGTAGACCAAAGAAATGTTCAAGGACAGATTATGAAATTGATGGAGGTGAAATGTTCTCCATATTGGACTTTTAACGTCTGAACAGAGCTCCACTGTCAGAGAGATGGTGACAAGGGCCAGGTTGACCATGAGTATTCAGTGATACACTCACGTTTAGCTTTCATCTGCACAGGTTTGTCTGACAACTCTGGGTAAAACTTACATTCCCCGAGTTTTGTTTTCTCTCCGCAGGCAGCAGGAAGCACAGGGCAGACCTTGGTGCTAGGATACACCTGAGAGTCTGTTGAGAAGGGGCCATTCAGGAGATCGGATTCTTCAAAGTCTTCACTAAGTAAACAGAGGTGCTTTCTGTCTTGGCCATATTTCCCCACAGCCATTACAAGGTACCATCTGTGTGGGACCCAGGCTTCTTGAGCTGCAGATTCACACTGGGTTTGAAACTACTCCTCCCGGGTGTGGACTGACATATGCACTGAGTGGAGAGCCACCGTTCAGTACTCTCCATGATCAAGGCGACAGTGCCTGTGTCTGTGTGTGTGTTGCAGGATATTACTAGGATCAGGTTCTGTCCCTCCCATCAGTCTCAAGACCCGCACCTCCCCCTGCCTTGGGTTTCAAGGCTGGAGGAAGGTTATAAGGCTGGAGGAGTCTGACATGGAGGGCAGGGCAGAAATATGCAAAGTGGAAGAGAGGGGAAGCACCCTCATCACCCAGCTAGGGACTTCAGTGTGATTCCTTTCCATTCTCCTTGCAAGATAGGTCTGCCCCCCTAGCTCTCCTCCTTTCTCTTCTCCCAAGTCAGGATCGCCACAGGGTTTGAGATGAATGGAGGGTATGTGTGTATGTAGGAAATCTCTGATATCTGAGTCTTACCTCCACAGGTGTCTGTGCTCAGGTGCAGCTGGTGCAGTCTGGAGCAGAGCTGAAGAGACCTGGGGAGTCTTTGAAGATCTCCTGTAAGACATCTGGGTACAGCTTTACAGGAAGCTAGATTGGCTGGATTAGGCAGACACCTGAAAAGGGCCTGAAATGGATAGGGGTGATTCATCCCAGTGACTCTGACACCAGGTACAACCCATCCTTCCAAGGAAAAGTCACCATCTCCACAGACAATTCCATCAGCACCATGTCCCTGCAGTGGAGAAGCCGGAAGGACTCAGACACGGCCATGTATTACTGTACAAGGGACAGAGTGAGAGAAATCCCTTCCTGAGAGGGGCAGAACCCCTCAGCCTGATGCAGCTGCAGAGC
This sequence comes from Tenrec ecaudatus, assembly GCF_050624435.1. Taxonomy (NCBI): domain Eukaryota; kingdom Metazoa; phylum Chordata; class Mammalia; order Afrosoricida; family Tenrecidae; genus Tenrec; species Tenrec ecaudatus. Next base: position 79,508,657 of record NC_134546.1, read on the forward strand.
AGGAGTCTCAGAGGCATCTCAGTCCAGCACCAGAGGACACACAGTCTGCTATCTCATAGAAAGTGAGAACAAGAACACAGGCCACTGACACGACATGGAGACATCTTCCCATGTGGGGGCCATGACGCCTCTTACTGGATCGGGGTTCTCTGGAGTGGCTCACTCTATGACTTCTGAATAACTGCAGGGCTACAGAGCAGATGATGTAAGTTTTCTTTGTTAAATCCTCAGAGTTCAGCCCTTTCTTCCCTTGAAGAATGAGCAGGTGCATTGTCATAATAGGAAAGAAATTCCTCAGCTCATTTTTTCCCCTCACCAAGACCATTCCCTGTATTACTAGAACTTCTTCCTAATAAGTATTCCAAATGAACATTGTTGCTTTCTAACTGGATTCAGTTGCCTGCATTCAACTTGATTCAGGAAACAATTTTGTAGAAACACCTGGTGGAGTGGTGTCGCTGTGGCATTAGCAAAAGTCTCATGAATCCCAGACCTTATGCCGGTCAGTTACACTCAGGAAAATGGTTGTTTGGTAGAGTTTCCTTGTTAAAAGTGGTCTCCCCCCGGAGGAAACCCCGAACCCTCCTGAGCCAGGACGACCTTGGTTCAGAAATGTATACCTCCTTTCTCCCCATGTTTCTCCTGAAGATCCTGGTCCTACCATGAGGTCACTGTCAGGGAAGGGTATTTTGGATTGATTAGAGTCAGGCAGGACCCAGGGAGAGTCCATGGTTTACAGGGATCTTCTACTATAAGTCACTGTAGTGCTGACCTTGATCCTTACCAAAAACAGTTCTCCCTACCCCTAGCCCCTGTGAGTACTGAGGACACATATGTGTATTACTGTGCAGGTGGACACAGACAGGGAAGTGGGGCCCTCACATAAACTATCCTGCAGGACCGCTGGGGTTGAACTGCATGGATCATTCAGACCAGCAGGTGGCGCTCAGGACAAACAACACAGGCCCAGGATCCAGGAGTAGCTTCAGAGATGAGCACAGGTGGATCTTTCTGTGGGTTCTTCAGTTGGTTTTGTTCCCACAGCTCTCATACAGGTTCAGTGGAAGCTCTTTTTACAATTGTAGGGAGTGTACTAGTGTCTCCTTAATGGTAACAAAGAAACTCTCACTGTCATATAATTGATTGCAAACCAAAGGTTTGAACTACCCCTGTAAAAAGCATTTGCATAGAAGTGTTTGGTCTTGAAAAATTCTGCAATGTGATCTGCGATTTTACTTCTTGGTTTCAACTTAGTTAGTTGAAAGTATAGAAAATACGAGTGATTTATATGAACAAACCTGGAGTTTGTATGAAAGTACCAGCATGATAGCCAGTGAAATAGGCCCCATGGGGCAGAGATACAAAGAGGGGTGGTGATGTTGAAAACTAAGTATTGGGCTTCTAGCCACAAGTTCACTTAGTTGAAATCCAACACCCTCCCCTCGGGGTCTTTACTATCTTCTCTTAAATTCTAACAAAGGGAATGTCCCTTGACAAAGGGCAGGAAGACAGTAAAACCACTACAAGTTGGTGTCTTATGAAGGTGAAAACTTGTCACAAAAGTAAATGGAGATCCCCTCATAGAGGGGTTTAGGAGAGGAGATGGGTTAATTAGGGTGTGAGGTAGTACCGATGAAGAACACAGCTTTCCCCCATATCCTGGATGCTTCCTCCCCCCAACTACCATGATCCGAATTCTACCTTGCAGGGCTGGATAGGACAGAGGCTGTACACTGGTACATATGAGGGCTGGAGGTACAGGGAATCCAGGGTGGATGATACCTTCAGGACCAAGGGTGTGAGGGACGATGCTAGGAGAGTGGAGGGTGAGTGGGTTGGAAAGGGGGAACTGATTACAAGGATCCACATATGACCTCTTCCCTGGGAGAGGGAAAGCAGAGAAGGGGGGAAGGGAGACTCCGGATAGGGCAAGATATGACAAAATAACGATGTATAAATTACCAAGGGCACATGAGGGAGGGGGGGAAGGGGAGGGAGGGGAAAAAATAAAGAGGACCTGATGCAAGGGGCTTAAGTGGAGAACAAATGCCTTGAGAATGATTGGGGCAGGGAATGTATGGATGTTCTTTATACAATTGATGCATGTATATGTATGGATTGTGATAAGAGTTGTATGAGTCCCTAATAAAATGTAAAAAAAGAAAAGAGGAGAAAAAAATGATTAGGGCAAAGACTGTAGAGATGTGCTTTATGCAATTGATGTATGTATATGTATGAACTGTGATAAGAATTTTATGAGCCCCAATAAATTGTTAAAAAAAAGTAAAATACAAATATCACCCACAAAATAAGAGATTGGAGAATGGTAAACTTATACCCTGTCAATGGTGGAAAATTTGTGAGTCCAGTGGGCTGAGGATGTAGGGTTCTCAGGCAGCCCCACTGGGTCCTTGCTCTCACCAGATTCATTGTAAGTTTATTCACTGTACACGGTGGTATCTATTAACAATATTATATCCTCACAGCCTAAAAATTGAATGACTTTCTAAACTGTTACTGTTATGATGAAGGTAAAACCAATTTAGTTTACTTTTATTTTGACATTTAATTAGAGAACTGTGACTCTTTTTCATATAGTGAATTTTTGAATAAATTTTGTTTATGAAAGTTATTGCAACCTGATATCAGAAGTCGAGAGTGTTTAAGAATAGAAATATGTTTTATTGAATATCTAGAGAGTAGAAGTCCAAATTCAAGGCCAGCCCTAAGGGAAAGTCCTTTGATTGTTTAAAAATTAATTTGACAAATGATAATCTATTCAATCAAAAGTAGAAAAAAAGTGTAAAACAAAGAAAATTTATTCAGAATTTATTCCTATTGAGAAAAATTATATATAAAAGTGTTTAAATGTTAAACAAATGCAAAATCAAAAATATTCTAAAATAAAATATTGGACATTATATCAGTTTTTGCGTGTATGCCTGTATGAATGTGAGATTTTTAGATACAAAAATAAAACTTTCACTAAAGAAAAAACAATAAGTTCTATAGAATTTGGACTTTTTCCCATTGTAAATGTTAATTAAAGCTAAATATGCTTAATAAACTACGTATAACCTTGGAAAGAACTGGAATTCCAGAACACTTCGTAATGCTCATGAGGAACTTGTACACGGATCAAGAAGTAGTTGTGTGAACAGATAAAGGGAATACTGCAAATCAAGAAAAGTGTGTGACAGGTTGTACCCTCTCATCATACTTGTCCAAGCTGCATGATGAGCAAATAATCAGAGAAGTTGGTTTCTATGAAAGGAATATGGCATCAGGCCTGGAGAAAGCCTTATTACGACCTGTGATATGAAGGTGATGCAATCTTGCTTGCTGAGAGTAGCGAGGACTTGAAACACTTGCTGCTGATGATTAAGGATTGAAGAGCTCATGATGGATATGAGTCCATGTAAAGACGACCAAAAGTTGCAGGCCAGATTCCAATTCTGTTGTTCATGATTAGTTTATTTTGAACGACTTTCAAAAGTCAGCATAACTCCTCCCACAACAAGCTGCCAGGAAGAACATTCAAACTCTCTCCCAATATCTAAAATCAAAGCAAAACAAATAAAAATTGTTACATGACTTGATCTTTGTATAGCGTCCTGTCCATTTGAGCCAAACATAGTGAAGATCAAGGGATTGGAATATTCTTCTAAGCCCTGGGATCCTTCTGCATTTAACCTCTGAAAATTTACTTTTACTGTGGGACTTTGTGAATCCTTACAATTATTATTGTCCATTCCTGGATTGTTTTGCTCCTTAATAAACTCTTCAATTTGTAACTGAAGCTCCAGTTTGATCTTTGGAAGGAGGAACAAAAAAGGAAAGAATATATACATTTCTTGCCAAACGATGTCTACAAATCACTGCCAAATTCCTAAAAAAGAAAAAACAAACAATAAATGACAATAGACTTACCATTTCTAGGGAAAAGTAATCTTCATTAACTAATGTCTTGTGGCAAGATTATATTTGTTGTGACTATAGTAGCTAAGAGGACTCTGAGTACAGTATAAGATGAACATTGGACATTCTGTTTGAGATTATTCCCCAACCTGCTTAACGTTGTGTCACAATGTAAACTCCACAGCTTGTCCAAGAAAACTCTCCTTAGGATATGAGATGTTGCCACTGTATGTTGGAGTGCCCCATTTATTGCCCATAATTTTTCTGTAATTCCCTTTCTGATATCCTGTCTCTGTTGAGCCCTTTCCTCACAAAAAATATCCCACTACACCAAATGAGTACCCATTCTGACCTAAACTGGCTAGACAAACTTGTCCACAAAGACATCCCCACACTTCCAGTCACATGTCACATGGAACAGAAGAACTTTGGTCAAGGAACCAAAAGTCACAATAAAGGCCAAATAAGACATGGGGAACCAAGAAGGACCAAGATCTGTATCTTGTTAAGGAACTTAACCTCACCCTAATGCATATTCGTGACCATCCCTGTGAAATACGTTTCACATCCAAAATCCTATAATTTATTTATTAGTAAACTTTTTAAACTTTAAACCGTGGTCACCATTTTTTTCAGAAGCTTTCCTTGGGGAATCTTCTGGCTCAGTCCTTGCTTGATCCAAGGAAAGCAGACCCCTTTCACTGTCATGCAGCCCTGTGTTTGTTGCTAGCAGGAGTCATGTTGGTAACACAGTTCCTTCGCCGAGTGTACTTTTCAACACAATAGTATGCACTGTCTTATAGAGTCTCTATGAGTCGGGAACCACTGATGGCAGTGAGTGTGGTGTTGGTGTTAGCACAAAGAAGATGATGTGGTCAGACTTTCAGTTTCTGAGAATCCTGGGAACTTCTCTTCTTTATTCCTGGCCTTCTAAAATGCAGGGCACTTCATCAATTTCCAGATACAGTCTCAAACCTAGTGAAAAACATTTCATCATAGACCAGTTTCTCTAGTAACCACAGACCTTTTCCATCGGTCATCAATGTCCTGTGGAGATTCCTCTGCCTAGCCATTACTTCTCTCTAGCAGTGTCAAGATTCCAAAAATGTGCTGGCTTACTGAGGCTTCCATTACTTGTCATCAGTGATTATTTTCCCTGTCATAGTTGTCCGAGATTTGGGTCCAAGAGGGAAGAATCATCACAGATCCTCTCTGTAGGCTTTGCTTTCTCTGATGACTTCATGCTGCTGGAACAGGAGCTGACAAGACCTTCCCGAGAGTTTGGAGCAGCTGTGAGCGATATAAATCAGTAGCAGAAAACAGCCTCCCATCTCTAAGGAGGTTATGCTCATGCTACAGAAAAATATCCAGAACAAAAGGCTGTTCTCCCTGCATCTGAGCTCAATGACATGAGGACACGGCTGTCCATTAATGTGCAAGAGAAACAGAGGACTCACTACCATCTCAAACACAAACGTCCCTGTGATGATGCCACTGGTCTATGGGGATAACTTGGGTTGTGGAAAGTACAGGGACAAGAATTCTGGGGCCACAGCAATGGGGGAGGCATGAGAGCAAGGACCATCCTATTAGCATCTAGGGTTTCAGTTCCCCCCAAAAGACTTTCTCCTAAAAGATTATTACAAAACTTCACAGATATTGCACTGTTCATACATTTGTAGATTTTATGCTGTGGTAGATGTAAGATCTCATGTTAACCTGATAAAAGCCTAAAGGGGTGTAGTCTAGCCTATCAATCAGGTCACAGCCTGGAGATCCCTCCTTGTGGGTGTGGCCTTCTTATGAGGCTTCTCGGAACTGTTTTTTGATTCTGCCATTCGAAGAGCCTGATATCTCTCTCTCTCTCTCTCTCTCTCTCTCTCTCTCTCTCTCTCTCTCTCTCTCTCTCTCTCTTTCTCTCTGTTTCTCTCTCACACACCATCCTATGGACAAGCCAGCCACATGGAGCCACGGTGATGGCAGCCAAAACCCTGGAGATGTATCCATTGTAATTGGATCCACAAGACATTCCATGCACCCGCCTGTGATCATCCTGCGTTCAGCATCATTGCGTGTGTTGTGTAAATCTGAATAGGAATTCATGGACTAATATCAGACAAATGGGCTAATATTGAACTTATAGACGATCTGGACTGGCTGGGATGTTTTATTGATGATTAGCAAATTCTTGATATAAAGTTCTATTTTACACAAATATTCCTTTGCAAATTATCAGAAGCAAAGCCTGAGCTCTTAACAATTAAAAAGCAAGCCAATAAACAAAGAACAAATAAACATATTTTGAAATGCTTCATTATATTGTTTGTACTTTTTCTGCCATTTCTCCTAGATAATAAATTTTAAAATGCCAGGTTTTCCCCTCAGAACTTATGAAGAAATTTCTTTCTCATTTGTCCTTCATTATCTGTCCCCCAGACAGATCAAGCATAGGATCTTGAGCATGGATGATGCAGTACCAGACACTGTTTTGTTCTGCTGTGCACAAGGTCCTTGTGGGTCAGAACTAACTCAATATCACCTATCCACAACAACCACATGACCCAGAACTCCAACCCTGCCTTCATTCAGGACACGATGCTTTAATGGGAAGAAGACATTCTAACTGCCCAATAACTGGTCTACTTCCTGTCAGGACCCCTGTCCTGTAGAAAAGTTTAAAGGCTTCAGGATGATAACCAGGACTCATGATAAAGTTTTAAGAAAATGGAAAAGTGCACAGGTGAGGAAAAAGGGCAATGAATTTGTGCCACTTTTCATTCTTCTGTTTTTACACTATTTAAGGCTTTTACCTGCTTGTTCTGCAAGGGTAGCAAGAGTTGTCCTGAGAATTTAACTTGGAAACTTTTGCTCATTCATCCTACAACACTGATCTTTTTAAAATGACTTTATTGTGAGCTTGTACAACTCTTTACACAATCTGTACATACATTCATTTTGTCAAGCACATTTGTGCATTCGTTGCCATCATCATTCTCAGAACATTTTCTTTCTACTTGAGCCCTTGTATCAGCTCCTCATTTCCCCCCTCTCTTCCCACTACCCCCTCCCTCACAAATCCTTGATAATTTATAAATGATTATCGTCATATCTTACACTGTCCGATGTCTCCCTTCACCCACTTTCCAGTTGTCCAGCACCCTGGGGGAAAGGGTTAGATGTAGATCAGTATGACCAATTCTCTTTTCTCCCCCACCTTCCCCTTGCCCTCCTGATGTGGCTACTCTCATTATTAGTCCTCAGGACAACCCAGATCTTACCTCTACCAAAATCTCAAAGGATATTGAGAAGGAAATGCTGTGAATCCCTTATAGATATAAACACCATTTTTACATTTCTATATGTAGTATTATTCCTATAAAGCAGAAATATATAACTATAATCTCATGTATTCTGTGTTCATAGAAAATAAAATAATATGTGATAACAATTTAGCATAGAACAGTCACATAATACATGTTACCAAGGATATTGCCATCGTGCCCTTCCCAACACACCTAAAACACTCAGATCTGTTCTAGGAACAGAACCCTCAGATCTCTGAAGTCATGCATCTTCATTTATTCCTATGCAGTAGGAGGGCATGCAAATCCACCCCTCCCTCTGCTGATGAAAGCCAACACAGCCCCAACCCTGCAGCTATGGAAGTGCTCCTGGATCCTCAGGAGCCCCCACTCAGTGATCAGGACTGAACACAACACAGACAGCATGGAGTCTGTGCTGAAAGGGGTTTGTCCTGGTTGCTATTTTAAGAGGTAATTTTGTCAAGAACCATTTTGTGTGCTTTTGTGTGAGTGAGAGACACGGTGAATATGTCTGATGGTTTTCCTGCCCAGGATGTCTGTGCTTGCAGATGTCCAGAGTGAGGTGTGGCTAGTGGAGTATGCGGGTCCCTTTTGGGGGGGTCTCTGAGATTATCCAGTGCAGCCTTTAGATTGCCCTTCAGTAGCTATGCATGATTTGTGTCCTCCAGGCTCCAGGGAAGGACCTGCAGTGGGTCTCAAGTATTAGTACCAGTGGTGATGGTGCACACTACAAAGACTTCTCCAAGGTGTCTTTGAATCTGCAAGAACATGCTGTGTCTGCATATGAAAAGCCTGAAATGCGAGGACACGCCTTTGTATTTTTGTGCTGCTACCATCACGGTGAGGAGAATTCCGATTGAACCAGGACACAAACCTCCCCTGCAGGGAGGAAACATGCCCCTAGGGGACGCTCAGGACCCACAGAACACATGCCTCAGGTCCAGGAGCAGGTGGAGATGGAGATTGAGAGCTGCTTTCCTGCTGTGGTATTGGCATTCTTCTCCATCTCACAGTTTCCCTCAGAGAATCTCTCTATTTTTATACTGCCAGTTGTACCTACCCCTGAGTGAGATATTTGAATTGAATCAGAAAGACTGGTTATTCAAATTTACCAAGGATGCCTGAAGAGAAATACTTGGTGATGTTACTTCTGAAAGGACAGGCTGACAGCAGAGGCTTTCATAGAATTCCCGGATTGTGACATTGAATACCAGTTTAGAGTTATGCAGGTGGTTAGTTAGGGAACTAGGCACATCAAAGCAGATTATGGATCCCATAGGGCTCTCAACCTCAGTGGGAAGTGTGCAGGTCAGACTCACAACTTCTCTAAAGTCTCTTTCTGTCTTTATCAATTTTCAGTCTCTCTTTTTCAGCAAGATGACATGATTCTGTAATGTTTATGCTTCCCAATGCAAGTCTGTTCACATTCTCAATATGCCATGTTCATTGATAAGGACCCTCAATACCAAGGAAATGTCAAAGCTACACAATACTGTTTCTAAATACAATGTAATTGTGATTCTAAATGCCAACTTAACCCTTTAAAGAAATGGAAAACAATATTTACGCACTTTATATGGAGAATCCTAGGATAATGAAGGGACCCAAAAAGATTGAGATCAAGTTAGGGACCCTCACACAGACTAACCTGAAAACTATTACACTGCCACAGTATTCAAAAAGCCTGGTACTCATACAATGATAGGTTTGTTGACCAATGGAACGGACTAGAAAACTAACAAATAATCCATCCACATACAGGCAACTGATCTTTAATGAGGCACAAGGAATTTTATAAGGGAGAGTGACTTTCTTTTCAACAATAGGGCCAGCACAATTGGATCACCACCCTTAGAAGAATGAAAGACAACCAAAACCTCAGCTCATGTACAAAAATGAGCACAAGATGATCAAAGGCCTAAATATAAATCCAAAAGCTATAGAGACAATCTATAAGGAAGTAGGGACATACATGCTACACAGGGCACTCATACACTATCAAACACAGCAAAGGAATTACACACAAAGTGGACACCAGAGATGAAAGTGATATTCTAAAAATCAGACATTTGTTAATTAAAAGAGTAAAAAGGGAAGCCAAGCCAAAAATTTAAAAAATCAAACAAAAATTTCTGGTAATTTTAAGCTGCAACTTTGCATGTCTATTCCATGTACAACAATAGACAACTGGAGCAAATATGATTGCATTTTCCTTAGAGTATTAGTTTCTATCATTTCTACCTTTCAGAATTTTGAGAGACCGTGATTAAGTAACCGACCAAGCCCAACCCCAGGAGATAGGGGAATGCAAAGCAAACCCAGAACATCTGTGACAAGAGCACAATGTGTTGCTTCTTCAAGTTCAGGGTGCACTCAGTTGCTCATTGAGAACATGTGTACCAACCGTTAGGAAAATGATGTGCAGATGGATAATGTCATGAGATTGACACTTAAGAAGGGTCCTACTAACCCACTGCTATGAAATTATCTGAGACGATCATGGCAGTCAAACTCAGAGATGGAGGTGAGCTGAACTTGTGTGCAGCTATACCACGGTCTCAAGCTTAAATTGGTCAGACAAGCACCAAGAGCAGATGGTAAGATGGGGGCTTGGTTAAATGAACAGGATCAAATGATGCTATGCGAGTGTGCATATAAAAAGGGAACTAACTCACTGATCTCCAGTCGAAAAATGCTAGAGTGTCCTGTGATTGAATACCTGAATTTTAGTGAAATCAATACATCTTATTTCAAAGCAATTGCTTATTTAACTTCAGAAAATTCTGGCTCAAAGAAGTCCAGGTAACCGACACCTTGTGCTTGGGTTTCCCAATTGTAAAAAGATATATTAATTTGGAGATATACAGATTCTAATTCGCCAGGAAATGAGTGGTGTCAACCCTAAGTCTGGGGAAAATGTTTTAACTTTGTTAGGAGGAAGAAAACTGAATAGAGATTGAGCTTTAAAACTGCATGTTTAGAGAGAGTGTCATAGCTTCTATAGTCAATAATATTTTTGAACATTTTTTTCAAAATTAGACAATACTTGAGTTTAGGAAATAAATTTAAGGTGAGATCCATAAGTAGTTGTGCTGGGGCTGTGCCCAGAACACACACGGAGAGGCTATCTTTGGTTGGAAATGCTCACTCCTCAAAAGAACCAGGGACTTTTTAAAGAGTGTCTGTGCTCATTCTCTAAATGTTGAGGATCAGTTGCATGAATGGACCTAATTCTAATGGAGAGTGCCTGTTGGGTCTCAAGAAAATGTCTTTTGCTTCAAGATGTAAAACACTGTGCTTGGCTCTTATTCGTATTCGGATCCTTTTTTTTTTTTAATGATTATGTTCCATTTACTGCTCTCCTGAATTTTTGCATTTGAAATCATGGCTCCACTGAATTTGCACTCTTGTGGATATTCCAGCAAACAAAGGGTGGGGGGAGTGTCTCTATTCAGAATCTTGCATTTTTAGAGGCTACAGAGTTACAATATTGTCTTGTCTGGGGCGCAACTTTTCTTGGTTGCACGCTCTTCCCTGAGACCCTCTGACACTTGAATCTCTTTACTTACACTGAGGTTGACCTCAGTCATCAGCTCTGGGATATAGTCTGTGTATTGCATGTAAGAGCAGTGGGGTTGGTGATGACCATGGCCCAAGGTCGGGAAACCTGGTTATATAAGATTAGTAAAGGGACAATGCCCACTGGAAACCTTCTGCCAGAGGCTTCAGGTCAGATGTACATAAATACAGTGAAAATCTAGCAGGGCAGCATGTCCTTTGCACCCAATGCCTGGTTTACTCTTTCCTGACCTTCGCAATTTGGACTGAATAGAACCCTGCACAACGTGATTCATTTCCTCAAATTTTCATGAATTTCTGTTGGACGTTGCAGTGATTCTTGGAAATCCAAAAGAATGAGGGGATCTCCTCAAGGGAGGAGGGGGTGGGAATTGGAACTTAATGGCTTTGTAGAAGAGTTGGACATTTGAGGAATTATCAATCCTACTCCTTAGGACTAATCTGGTATGCATGCTTCTCAAAGATGTTGCTTCCACACAAGGAAAACTACTAAGTACTATGAGGAGTTTAATTGGGAGGTATCAGGGTATACAGGGAAAAAATAAGGGATCTTGAAGTGTGTGAGGTTTGAAGGTATCTTGGGGTCCAATTTCCAATTGATGGTTCAATCATACTCTATCCTGCCCACTCTCTAGGGCACAGGACAGAGAGGAGCCCAAGGCAGGCCAGGGCTATGACGGGCTGGAGGGAGAGAGCACTGAACTCAGAAATCCTTGAATTGCCTTTGATTTTACATGCAAATTATTCTCACATGCAAATTATTCTCGGGCACTAGGGTACAATTTCACCCTTGGCTGGGAAACCTATCAGTTCTCTTCAGACAGGGCTGTAGGTCTCTTGGGAAACAGAGCTGTGGTCTCAGGATGCTATTGCTGTGTGTTCTCCTGTGCCTGGTGACAGTTCCCCAAGGTGGGAGGTTCAGATATCCAACATGGGTCTATAGGGATGTTTGTGACTTCAAGTATCTGACAGGGACCATCCGTTTTTGTTTGCAGTCGTCCTGTCCCAGGTGCAGCTTCAGGAGTTAGGTCCAGGACTGGTGAAACCCTCCCAGAAGCTATCCCTCACCTGCACAGTCTCTGGTTACTCCATCACCAGTGGTTACGGCTGGAGTTGGATCCACCAGCCCTCAGGGAAGGGGCTACAGTGGATGGGACACATATGCTCTAGTGGCGGTACAAATTATAACCCGTCCTTTCAAAGTCGACTCTCCATCACCAGGGACACATCAAAGAACCAGTTCTCCCTGCAGCTGAACTACATGACTGCAGAGGACACGGCCCCGTGTATTACTGTGCAAGGGACACAGCGAGGGGAAGTCTGTGTGAGCTCAGACACAAACCTCCCCTGCAGGGGAGACACTGGGCAGCAGGGGGCGCTCAGGACCCAATGAGCCGAGACACCTAGCACTTGACAGATATAGATGGATGAAAGGGAGGATATCCTGTTGGAATCAGGACCTTTTCTCTTTGCTCTCAGCATCCCCAGAGACAATTTTGCCTTTTTCTTTTTTCTCTTTCTCTAAATTTTCTCCGTACTGCAAGAGGGAAAGGAATAACTAGCACTCTCTGTTTGCAGTACTAATAATAAAAGTGACGCTGACCCTTCATTATCATCCTCTATGCCCCATTTCCCTTTGTGAGAAACAGACTCTCATCCTCACACTATCTGTGACTCAAAATCTGTTGACAACAAAATACAGGCGTGTGCAGATTCATGCGTGCAGTGCATGATTTTAAGTGTCCTGAGCTCATTGCTGTATTACAGCACACAGTCAGGTCTCTGGAGGTGGCTCTCTGCACTACTCCCTGTGCACTGTGGGTAGTTATTGACTAATGTTCTGTGTCTGAGAAAATAATTGTGGAGGCATCTGGGTCTAAACGTGTGACCTGTCCTTAGTGATGTTTGCTACCCATTGTCTCTGTTTATGCTGAAGCAAGGGATCCAGGCATACGCAGACCCCTGACACTGACAAGGGGTGAACTGCAATGACCTGTCTGGTGGGCAGAGTCATTAATAAAGTCATTTATTGGAGTCACAATGAAGGGACCACTAATTGGAAGAACAACTTTGATTCCAAAAGATAGCAAATGAGTCAAGAGGAGGAAATTTGCAGACTAATATTTCAGAATGCACTTTATTCTCATTGAGAGCTGCGAGACTTCTCACATATTTGGATCAGGTGATCAGGGGAACCATTTCCTAGAGAAAGGACGTCGTGATTGGCAGAGTGTCACCAAAATAGAAGAAAATAATCAGTTAGATGCACGGACAGATTGGCTGCTAAAATGTTCTCAAACTTAAGAGCAAGTGAGGATGGTCAGGACTTGGCAGTTTAGTTATTTTTCCTATTGTACACAGAACCATTGTGGTTAAAACTGACTCAAAAACACCCAACAACATATTTTATGGAGTAAGGTGCAGAAAATTGAGATTAATTTTGGTCAGTAAAGTGTAATTACCATAATTTATGATAAATTACACAATTTTAAAATTTAATTATTTAACACTTAAAATACAATGAATATACCATTTCTAATTAAGTTACAGCTATATGCTTTGCATATAATTAAAAAAACAAAGTGTAATAAATAAATAATAAATACTATAAATAAACAAATGTTATGTAAAAGTCCACTCTCCCTGGTGGCATAGAGGATTTCACATTGGGATGCTAAGTGCAAGGTCAGCAGATAAAATCCACCAGCCATTCCGAGGGAGACACATGAGGCTCTCCAGAGTTTTACACGGACTGTAAATTACATAATCCAAATCCAAAGGAGGGAAGATTGTCAGAGCTTAAACTGTGAGACTCTGACATGCAGAAGGCTGTGGATGACAGAGAAAGCTCAAACACATTTGCAGGATCTTCACAGGGAATACACCTCCAGTGATTTCCCTCTCACCATAACTGATGGATGGAACAAACTGGCGGTCAGAGAGAAAGATTGGAGCGATGACTATAGTAGGTCAAATTGACTCATCTGACTTTGATGGTTAAAATCTTGTCATTTGATCTTCCTTTTGATATCCTTTGTGATTAATCTGGATTTTAATATTTTCTGGTTTTGTTTTATACACTTAGGGTTTATTTCTGCTGTGTTCAGTCATTGTTGGTAGCATTTTTGACTCTCTTGATATCTTTTTCTATGTTTTTCAATTCACGTAGTGCACAATGGGTGAATCTACAGAGACAATAAGTAGAATAAGGGTTCTCTGGGGCTTCAGCAAGAGAGGTGGGGAGAAAAGGGAAGTTAATAGAAAGGAGTTCAACTAAGAAGAACATGTTTTCTAAGTGAATGTGGTAGTGATTGTACAACACTACTTCCATGATTGAACTATGGAATGGTATGATGTCTAGATTAGCTCTTAATAAAATTATTTTTTAAAGAAATGAAATGTTAAAAAAAGATATTAGTTGTAGGACAAATGTTTTAAAACATTTTTATTTTGAATACTGGTAAAAATTATTTTAATAAAATAATATTGCACATTAAATAAGAAACCTAACATTGATATAATGTTATCTAATATATCTCATTTAAATTTTTGCCAATTTCTCAGTTAAAAAAATTTACAGTGCCTAAAACCCTAATGAGCAGATCTACTCTGCTCTAGATGGTCACTATGAGTCAGAATTAACTTGGTGCCAATTATGTCAATTGTGTTTCCAATTTGTATCTTATGTTGGTTGCTTATCTCCATTAGTTTGTTTTCTGTATCTTCTGTATTTTGTTAAATCATATTTAATACTATTGCCAGGATTTGTTCTATTTTCGCCCATTATCTTGGTTTCCATAGAATTTCCTTCATTGTGTTTTTAGGCTAATGATGCCATCTTTTTCTGTGAGATCATTTATGGTATTATAATATCTTTATTAACATTTTGATGGTTTTCATTTTAAATATATTTTTTCTGGTTGTGCTTCAATTTACAAGGTAGCTTAATAAAAATAACCTTATTCTTCCTTCCATTTGTATGTTTCCCCTCTTTTGTAGTGTAAGGACATTTTAACAGTATATTTCAGTTAAACCAATGTCCGAGTTTCCAGCAAAAGCACAGCTTACACACAGGCATTGTATACAACAGTATGTTTTTTCACACAGAGAAGAGACAGAGCCGGCTCTTCATCTGGAGTGGGCACCAATCTCCACAGCCAGCGGTTTCACACTGTGGCCAGTGCAGGAATGGAGGTTTGCAAGCATCCCTTGTTTGTGCTGCAGTTGAAGAACAGTGTTCCCTCTTCAACAGCAATGATGGAGAAATAGGATTGTGCTAGGAGGTGGAATCTCCTGGAGGACAGTGAGGTGGTTTGGTTGTTGTTGTTTTGTACAGTCCATGTAATGTGTATAACAATCGGTTTGGGGAATATTAGTATGTGTTCAAAAGAAGGTAGAAGAGGTATGTTGTAGGACGCCAGTGACTAAAGAGTGTTTTTGGATGCAGAAGTCTTGGGAAAGGCAGTCAGACAACAAGGTCATCACTTTACAGCAGCCAGACTGACAATATTTGACCCAAGCACACCTGGGTCTGTTATGGACTCTGGGGAAGGATAGCAGACGGCACTTGAACTTCCTGCTTTCTTAATTTCCAATTCCTATTTGGGTTTATCTCAGATATATTTTGTCATTGGTGGTAACATTCTTGAGTTTTTGTTCTTTTGTTTTGCTGTTTTACATTAGATGAAACCCGAGATTGAAGAACATATAGAGATAGCAAAAAGAATAAGGGTTTCTGGGGCCTACAGTTGGGGGTGGGATAAAAGGGAGCTGATGCCAAAGAGTTCAATAAGTAAGAGGGTGTTTTGAAACTAATTTTGGTGGCAATTGTATAATACTGCTTGATGCACTTGAATGATGAATTGAGATGATTATTATGACCAAATACTATAGTTTTGAAGGGAAAAATGAGAAAATAAATTAAATATTAAATAAAGGCTATGCCATTGATAGCAAATTTTGATTTCAAATTTCTGGCTTATGAAATAATCTCTTTTCCAGTTCAATATTTTAGCTAGTTTTTTGAAGTTTTGTACCAGCAAGACTTTCCATAAGTTTCTGATTATGCATGAAGAAATTATCTTCCATTTATAACTTATTTTTTCTCATAGTATTTTCTCATGAATAGGCAAAAAAATATTTTCAACATTCTTCTCACGCATCATGTAGTGGCATTAGATTATCATCATGTTCAACAATTGCCAACAGCTGTAAAATTTCCTATCACACACATCACAGAAACCCGTAAAAAATAACTCTGACTTGACAATTTCCTCCTTAACATGGAATAAATAACTATTAATTTCTTGCTCTAATTATTTGAATCGAAGTCTGCTTTAAGTACCTTTCTCTTCCTGTGAAAAGAATGAACCCTACACTGTGTTCAATGCCTTCATTGTCTTTTAGGCAGAGTTCTTTCATAATCAGTATTTCATTTCAATCATTTTATTGGGGCTTGTACACCTCTTATCACAATCCATACATACTTCCATTGTGTCAAGCACATTTGTCCATTTGTTGCCCTCATCATTCTCAAAATATTTGCTTTATGCTTGAGCCCTTGGGATCATCTTCTCACTTCCCTCTCCCCCCACCTTCACAAACCCTTGATAATTTATAAATTATTCTTATTTGGTCATACCTTACCTACTCCCTCCACCCACTTTTCTGTTGTCCATCCCCTAGGGAGGAGGTTATATGTAGATCCTTGTAATCGACTACTTCTTTCCAACCAACCCACCCTCCCTTCACCCTCCACTCTCAGCATTGTTCCTGAAATGATCATCTATCCTGGATTCCCTGTGTTTCCAGTTCCTATCTGTACCAGTGTACATCCTCTCATACAGCTGGATTTGTAAGGTAGAAAAGGGATCATGATAGTGGGGTGGGAGAAAGCATTTAAGAGCCAGAGGAAAGTTGTGTGTTTCATCATTGCTACACTGCACCCTGATTGGCTCATCTCCTCCCCATGGCCCTTCTATAAGGGGTTGTCCAGCTGCCTACAGATGAGCTTTGGGTCCCCACTCCACACTTCCCTTCATTAACAATTATATGACTGTTTTGTTCTTTGATGCCTGATACCTGATCCCTTCAACAGCTTGTGATCACACAGGCGGTGTGCTTCTTCCACCTGGTCATTGTTGCTTCTGAGCTAGATGGCTGCTTGTTTACCTTCAAGTCTTTAAGACCCTAGGTGCTATATCTTTTGATAGCCGGGTTCCATCAGCTTACTTCACACATTTGCTTATGCACACATTTGTCTTCAGTGATTGTATCAGGAAGGTGAGCATCATGGAATGCCAGTTTAATAGAACAAAGTATTATTACATTGAGGGAGTACTTGAGTGGATGCCCAATGTCCATCTGCTACCTTAAAACTATGTGGGAAACAGAAAGATTTCTCACAAGTCGTCTCCCCCAAATATGTTAAACTGCTTGCAGCTAATCATAAAAGTTACTTCCTTTGAGGCAATCAGCTGCCAGACTGCTGTCTCCTCCCACCACAGGTGGGCCTGCTCCCTGCTGCCAGGGACAATGGGTTACTTCTCCCTTAAGCTTGTGACCATTAGCTTGGTTCCTTTAGGTGGGGTTTACACCTACTGATAATGGTTCCTATGGAGATCCAGAGAACAGATCAAACCCTGCTGTGACATCAAGTTAGGCTGCCATCTTGAATATAGGATCTGCCTCTCTTGTCACATGGATACCGCCAATCCCTCCCCTTCCTATTGTGTGTATACCCAACATTGTCCTCCTCTCATTGCTGTATAACTTATATTACAAACCCTTCCTGTGACATGTCTTTACCTATATTTAGTGGGCTTGCACACTCCTCTCAGAGGTATATGTGCAGGGTTAGTAAAGAGCGCCCTCTCTCTCGGATCCTCCCTTGATCTCTCATCAGCTCCCCCTCTCTTCTCCCATCCTTGCTCACCTGTTCCCTTTCCCTTTGTCCCCCTTCCCTTCCACCTCTCTCCAAGTGGACCGCCAAGCAGAGCTTAGGTAAGCATACTACCATGGTGAGGGAGACTGTGTGAGTCCAGACATAAAACTAACCTCAGGGATAAAGCTGACCTAAAGGGATACTAAGGACCCACCAGCTCTGAACCAAGAGAAGAAAGAAGTGAGGACAGGAGCCTGGGTCAGGACTGCAGTGCCTGTCCAGTTAGAATGCTGCACTGACCACTATGGTAGCACTACTGCCTACAGCAGGAAACCTGCAGAGACAACTCCAGGTAACACTCCTGACAATAGTCTGAATACTTAGGGCCAGAGAAAATGTTGCTGTGTGACCCACAGAAGGTGGAAGACAGTGTAAGCCCGGGAAATACCTCTCCTGTCTGTGATGGAATGCTGTCACCAGGGGACTCTCTGAAGATACTGAGCCCAGCACCCACCCCCAGTACTGATTCATGGAGGAAAACTGAGCTACTTATTTCTGTGGTTTCTTTTAGCCTTACAAATAACCCTGTTGTTAGGAAACCTTTTCATTCCAACTCTAAATATAGAAGATAACATTGAAGTAACTTTTAATTCTTTCCCAATATTATGAAATGTAATAGGGGAAAGAAGAATTTGGGATGACTTACACTTGTTTCCATATGTATTCATATGTATGAAATGATGCAGGTTGACCTTGTCTTGATTCCAAATGTGGTGAGGATAGAGTTTGTCATTAATTTCAATTGATCATCTATATACTTTTGATGGTAATGGACATAAAGTTACATTGAACATGAAATTTGCACAGATGTTCATGTGATTGGGAGAGTGAAGACCTCAGAAAGAGGACTGTGTTCTCCCAAGGACTCCACCAGCATTGCTTTTCTAGTCTGAGTCCCAGAGCTATGGTCTCCACTTAGCCCTCTCCATCTTTACATTCAAATGTACCTACCAGTCACATGCAAATACCAGTCCCATGAAACCACAGTGTGCTTGTACTTAAATTTGCATTCCTTCACACCCTGGAGAGCATTTTCTGGGTGTCATGAATCTTATCCACATGAACATGAATTGGGTGTGGGTTTTCCTCTTTCTGGTGGCATCTCCAGAAGATAAATGCTTCAGGGATTCACACATGAAGTCTGGGGATGCAGCATCTGATCATATGACTCTTTGTGTTTCTCTTTATCCCCAGGTGTCCTAGCCAAGGTGCAGCTATAAGAGTCAGGCCCTGGATTGGTGAAGCCATCACAGACCCTGTCTCTCACCTGTGCCATCTCTGGATTCTCTTTAACAAGCTATAGTATGCACTGGATCAGCCAGGCTCCAGGAAAGTGACTGGAGTGGTTTGGTCCAATATGAATTGGTGTGAGCACAAGATATAATCCAGCTCTCTGATACTGGGTCAGTATCACCAGGGACGCCTCCAAATGCAACTTTTATTTAAAATTGAGCTCTTTGAATCCTGAGGACACAGTCATGTATTACTGTGCTAGAGACACGGTGATGGGAAGTCAGTGTGAGCCCAAACACAAACTTTAGTACATCAGGTCATGGTTTCAGCAGATGTGAAAGAGACACATCAGTGATGTTTTCCTCTCAGAAGCTGCGGTTTCCCCACCTTGTTAGCACTTCTCTAGGGACCACCAAGCACAGACTCTAGGGAACCTTCATGTATCTGAACCTGCCTTCTTTTCAGTGGAATGGCCTTTGTCTGTATTTCACCAGTTATCCAAAGGCAGACTTCAAAGTAATAGGTATCAATGAGATCTCAGTTTACAATTCCGGATACTACCTATTGTTGTTTGTTGCAAAAGTTAGAAATATTCCAAGAAAAACAAATTCACTGCCATCGAGTTGATGACAATTTATGATGACACCACTGTAGGTTTCTAGGATTGTAACTGTTGTGGGAGTAGAAAGCCCCATCTTTCCTCCTTGAGAGGCTGAGGGTTTCAAACTGTGGATATACACATCTCAGCCCAACAAATAAACAGTACGCCACCAGCCTCATTGTAAAAACATCAATGCAGCAAAATATTCTCATGTGAGCCCCACATTTTCTCCAAGCCATCAGATGGGTGTCCAAAGTTTTCATTCCAGTGAATGCTGACAAATGTATGCGTATGTAATAAATTTAACTTAGAATGACCTGGATAATACTTTTGATATTGTTAGGTACCCTTGAGTTGGCTTCAACTCCCAGAGATCCTGTGGACACAGGATGAACTACTGCCCTAAAGTGCACTCTCCTCAGTCATTCCCCAGTTTGGATTCATCATTGCAGTCTTTGTGACAATTAACCTCCTTGAAAGCCTCTCTTTTTCAATGGCATTCCAATTTAGCAAGCACAAGACCATTCTCTGGGTTCTGGTTCCTCATGATGGTATGTCCAAATAAGTGAGATAAAGTCTTACTTGAATGCTTCCAAGAACCATTCCAGATGTGTTTATTTTGAAAGAGACCAATTGTCCTGCAGGCAGCCCGTGGTATATTTAATATTATTCTCTAACACCATAACTCCAATGCATCAATTTTTCTTTGGTATTTCCCTTTTTTTCTTCTTCTTTGCATGTGGGTTGAATATTTTATCACTTTATTGGGGGCTCATATGGTCCTTATCATACTCCATCTATCCACTGTGTCAAAAACATTTGTACTTGTGTTGCCATCATCATTTTAAAAAACATTTTCTTTCTACTTGAGCCCTTGGTATCAGCTCCTCATTAAAAAAATTCTTATAGGGTACTTGGCCTTTACTAGCGTCATTCCTAGCCAACACCACTGTGGCAGCTGTTTCTGGCACTACAGATAGAGTCCAGGGTTGCTACAAAAACCACACAATGTATAGGAGAGCATCCTCCAATAAGTACTCAAGGAGAAAAAAATAGCAGTAGTGCCAATGTTGAAGAAATTTATATAATAACTTAATACCAGTCAACATGAAGAGAAATGTTCATCTGCAGAAAGTAAAGGTTGTGATGTATTTAAGTTATACTTAGAGGAACCTGGATCACAAAATCATGTGGCACAATGATTAAGTAATCAACCTTAAGGCAACAGGTTGGCAGTTCAAAACTACTCAATGATGACTCATTTGGATAAAGATCTGATAACTTTCTCCCATCAGAATTAAAGAAAAGAAAATCCTCTTCAGATAGTTCTCTTCCATGAAGGCTCTCTATGAGTCTCTGCACCCAAACAACCTTGGATGCTTAAAGTTTTTTAAATATGTGGACAAGAATTTGGCTACCAGTAATTAGCCAAAGTACAGTGAACGTCAACATGAGAACACTTATAAAGACATTGTAGTCTGTTACATATTTCCCTTAGCTAGATGTGCTTTTCTGCATAAAACATGTACTTTTTCCCCAGCACTGCTATTCAAACCAGGAAGAATGGTGTGTGTTTTGTTATATTTTATTTTTGATGATGCAAAGTGCCAGAGTGCGTTCCAAATTCTAAGTGATTCAATGTACAATAGAATGAAATAATGCCTAGTTCAACATCACAATCACAATGAATATTTTTGAGCTCATTGTTACAGCTACTGTGTCAATCCACCTCATGATGTGCCTGCTCTTCACTCATCTACTTTATCATGGTTGATATCTTTCTCAAGGGACTGGTATCAACACTTTACATGAAACAGAGTCTCACCTTCCTTGATTCTAAGGACCTCTCTGGCTGTCCTCCCTTCAAAACAGATCTGTTTTTTTGCCAGCCTGCCCCACAGTACTTCCATCATTCTTTTTGAACCACATAAGTCAAAGGCAAATATTTTCCCCATGGCCTTCCTTTTTTACAGTCCAGAGTTCATATGCATGTAGTAATATTGAAAATATTATGACTTGGCTTTTGAAAGTGACATTTTTGAATCCCTGTAATATGGACCTGTCATTGCAGAGATGTCAAGGGCTATGGTGGTGCTGTGGGATAAGATTTGCTCACCACAAGCAAGGTAATGGATTCAAACCAGCCAACGGTTCCTCCTGAGTAAGATGACATTGTCTGTTCCTCTACATAATTACACTCAGCAAAGCCTAACAAGTAGATCTAATCAGTCTTCTAGGGTTCCTATGAGTCAGAGTAGATTTGCTTTTGAAAGAAGAGATTGTTCAATTTTAGCTCAATAACTTGGTTTTCTGATTTTCCCTCAATCAGAAGAATGTCTGGTGTGTTCCTAGCTCTCAGACCTCACAAAGAAAAATTAACTCATGAATTAGTGATGACTGTGTTTAAACCAAACAATACTGTTGCTTTGGAACTCTGATTTTGTAATTTCAAATGTTGGAATCTGGGGAGTCAGCTAATTCAATATGCTTGTGGGTCATATCACTCCTCCCTCTGTCATCCAACTTGATTCAAGAATCAGCTCTGGAGACACTTTCTTGTGGAGCTGTGGTGCCTGTGCATTAGCACACTGTTCATAGTCACCACCTTGTGTAACAGCCAGGAACACTCCTCTGCAAATACCTGTTGTGGTTTCTTACTTAATAAGACCACCATCATCAATGCCCTGCAATCAGGGGGTTCAAGAGCCTTCTGAGTCAGGGAGCCTTTGATGCAGAAATGTTTGCCTCCTTTCTCTTCCTCCTCCTGATGGTACTGGGTCTCCCATCAGGTCACTGGCAGGAAGATGCAGTGGATCATAGCACATTCAAAGACATATGGGGCCTTTAATACTTGTTTCTGAAGTCTCCGGGGGCCCTCTCCCACATGCAGCTACAGGAGTCAGGTGATCAAGTGGTGAAGTTTCTCAGACCCTCACTCTCACCTCTACCATCGCTAGGGACTCTGTCTCCAACACCAGTGCTACTTGGGAGTGGATCAGACAGAGCCCTGGGAGAAGCCTTAAGTGAATGGGAAAGACTTTCAATGGGTTAGAGTGGTTTAGCGAATACACACCATGTCTCAGAGACCATCTAGTCACATCCATGAACCAGTTCTCCCTGCACCTGAGCTCTGTGACCACTGACAACCACTGTGGAAGGAGATAAGGAGAGGGAAAATCAATGTGACCCCACACACAATCCACCATGCAGGACAGCTGGGGGCTGAACTAAGAGAGCTCTTATACCAGCAGGGGTAGCTCAGACCCAGGAACCAGAAGCAGGTGGGTGTGTGAGCACAGATGAGATCTTCTGCTGTGTCTTGGGTTCGCTTTGTTCCCACTGCTTAGGAGCAGATTGAGAGGAAACTCCAGTAGAAACTTCCTGAGGAGAGTATGGGGGAAGGGGTAGTTTTGTCACGGTATGCTGAATTTTTTCTTTTCTTTTTAACTTCATGAGTAATTTCTTTTAAAATTTGGTCAGTAGTTTCCATGTTCTTAAACATAGACCCTGGGATCTTCTTCAGAATTACATTAAAGTTATAGATTGCTTAGAGTGTGTAACTTTCACGTTAAGACTTCCTCTTCAGGAACATGACCCGTTATTCTAATTATGGGTGTGTCTTTTGGTATATTGGAATACTGTTTTCTTATAATTTTCTTTCTACAAGACTTTAGTTTCTCTTCTTGGGCTTACTCCATTCTTCTTCATATTTTATGTGGTTATTGTAAATTGTACTATTTTCTGATTTTCTTTTCAGTGCTTTCTCTATCGGTACTTGGGAATCAAACTGATTATCTGTGTTTCCCTTATAATCTGTGAAATTGCTTAACCTTCCAACTGGTTTCAATAATTTTCTTCTAGAGCTTTTGGGTTTTCTATGTTTAGTGTGATATCATCAGCAATTATAGAGAGTTTCACTTCTTTATTACCATTTTGGATGCATTCGTTTACCATTTGTTGATTTATAGTTATAGTTAAATTTGCAGCATGATATGAAATAATATTTGCATTTAATGGTATCCTCATCTGGTTCCAATTTGAAAGTGAATGCTTTTACTTCCTCTCCATGGAGTGCAATGTTTGACATTGGCATTTATGTTGCTTTTTTATGTCCTATCAAATCAGTTTGAACTCATAGCAACACTAGAGAAAATAGAATGAAACAGAACCGTCCTCACAAGCATCATGTATGAGGCCTTTGTTGAAATATTGTGCCAGTCTATGTTCTTAAAGATCATCCTTTAAAAAATGACCTTATGTTTTATCAAGCAGGATGTCTTTTTCCAAGTTCTGATTTACTTGACAGTGTTCAAAGTATTTGAGATCAAGTAATACTATGCTCACTTCTTTCTATTAAGCATCACAAGTGTACATTATCCAATATAGGATTGTTTGTTCCTCTTACAGTCCACCACATCATCAAATTATTCACCAGTATCATGATTCACATACATTGTTTCGATCTTTCTCATTCATTGTCAAACTTTCATATGCATATGAGACCATTGAAAACTTCATAGCTTGGGCCAGGTGTATTTTAGTCCTCAAGGAAACATTCTTGCTCTTCAATCTTTAAAGAGGTCTTGTGTTGCAGATTCACTGAAATGCATCATTTGATTGACTGCAGCTTCCTGAACACTGACTGTAGATCTAAGCAAGATGAACTCCATCACAGCTTCAATCTTATCTCCACTTACCATATTTTCTATTGGTTCCATAGTGAGAAGTTTCATTTTCTTTGCATTGATTTTAATGTAGAGTCAAGGCAGCAATTTCTGAACTTCATCAGTAAGTGTTCAAGTCATGCTATATTGGAACATGTAGTTTTATTTCACCTGCAGATCACAGATTATTAGCGGGGTTTACTGCATGCTGGTGTTGTGTTTTCCATTTAGTACAGCTTCTCATGTTATTTTTTCAGTGTAGCATGTTGCACAGTGAAACTCTGACGTTTCCAATCATTCTATATTGCTGTGAAGCACAATGAATACCCATGGAAGCAACAAACAAGAAACCACACCACAGATGGCATTGAGCAGAGATATGAAAAATAACTTCATGAAAGTTCTTGGCATGCTTTCCAGAAAATATGGCCATTCTATAACCACCTATTCCAAGAAAATATTTCACACTCAAACAAGGTCAATCCAACAAACAATAATAGCACCAATCAATAATGTGAGTTCATATATTTGAATCTTTACAACTTAAATGTCTCCTTCAGTCAAGTACCATTTCATGTCCTTTGCCCATTTTGAGATTCAAACCTCTGTACATGTTCCACTGTCATTCATGACTGATATTAAGTGAGATGGCATGATAAGGAAATAGGAGTTAACTCACCAGAAAATATGCAGAGAAATGAGAAAACATCATAGAATAAATAACTATTATTAATTGGGGGTTTTTAGTAAAATCAAAATCTGTTAACATTCTCTATGCTTTATGTGTCCGCAGTTTCTTTGATTTCTCAATAGATGGAGGCAAATCTCAAGGAAAAAGGATGAAATTAGACTTTTTCTTGTCAGTTTCTGAGAAAAGACTGGAGGTTTCTCTGCTTTTTTTCCTTTTTTTCTTCTGGGGTTTCTAACATACCGATCTCCCCTTCAATTTCCAGGTTAAATTTCAAAACTTGGTGACAAGCATCACTTTTGGGGAAGAGTTTTCTAAAAATGACATAATTGTCCATAGTATTGATTTTCTTTTGGCTATTCTTTGGCCTAGTCATCACTTCTTTCTACAAGTATCATGAGGTTCTAAAAATGTATAGGCATAAAAGAAGTTTGCAACAGTTATCGTCATTGATTATCTTGGATATCCTGCGACAAGTTCAGCATCATTATTTGGACCCAGGAGTGATGAATCCCTCACAGACTCACCACTTAAAATTTGCTGTCTCGTATTTTTGGCACTGGGTCTACCAAAACCTGCAGAAGAGACGGGAGTCATTGATGTCAATATGTTTTAGTAGAAGAAAACAATTAACCATCACAATTGAGTTGACTCTCAAGCACAAAAAGCATGTCCACGAATCAGTTCTCCCCCCAGCTGAGCTCAATGACAACTGAAGGCACAGCATCCATTTCTGTGTGAGAGGAACAGTGAGAGGACTCAGTGCCATCCCATGCACAAGCTTCCCTACAATAATGACATTGGTGTATAGGAACACGTGGGCTGCACAAAGCACAGGAGCCAGGCTTCCGGGGCAATGGGAAAAGCATGGGGGCAAGGACCTCCTTGGTGGCATCTAGGGCTTCCTTTCCCTCCAAATCATTTCCTCCAAGAATTCTCTCTTCCATAATGTTTATTACAAAACACATCAACTTCAATGTCCATTCATATGTTGTATAAATAAACACAATTAAATACGTGGATGCATGCATACATGAACCCTGTGGTGTTGTGGCTTCTCTTTAATCTGTGAGTTGAAAGTTCAGGGGTTCAAAACCACCAGCTATTCCACAGGGAAACATGGAGCTTTCTGTTCCCATAAAGTGTTACAGTTTCAGAAATGCTCAAATCTGCCCTTTCCTATAGGGTTGCAATGTGTCTGCATTGACTCAATGCAATGAGTGAGTCAGAGTGATAAATACATCAATAAATACAAATATTGTTGAAATCATTAACATGAATTCAATGGGTTTCATGTCCTTGATGGCTGTTCTGAATTAAAATTAAAATGTAATACTAAAAAATGTGGAATGCAATAGAAGAGAATGTAGTGGAGAATTCATAACAACAAACATGCAAATTATAGAAACAAAATTATGAAATGAATTACCTTAGTTTCCATCTAATGAAACTAGATAAAGATGAAGTATGCCATATCATAGATTAGTATGGGGAATATAATAAATAAAGAAACTCAAATAAATGAAATAGCAGGAACAAAGGAAGTAAGCCAATTAAACAAAAACTATTTGAAAAGATGAAGTTAAATGACAAATATCCGGTTTTCCTGATCATGACAAAAGAAAGAGGACCGGAATCTCCCAGTTAAGAAAGCAGAGCGGAAACACTATTGTGAATGGTGTGTGGGCATGTTTTATGAACAACTGCATGCACACTGTATAAAAATGTCACTGAAATGTGAAAATTCTTGGTAGGTAAGGAAACCAATAATGTTTCCAACAAGAAAGAGATAGTAGAGCCATCCAGTATATGCACCTGCATCCACATCTTAAGGGGAACAAGTCAGAATGCGCTGTTACCTCTCATGCCATAATGGTTATTGTGTATGTGATATAAAGTTCATAAATGTAAAACGACTTCTAAAATATATTGATAACACATAACAAGTAAAACAATGCCTGATAAACAGAGTAAGAGCTCTGTTGTCCTTTGAGAGTGCTTGAGTTTCTGAGTCTGAGGGAGAACTCTTGTTCATATTCTCTACTCCTCTGCTTCTAAATATCAGGGGACATGCAAATTCTGCTCTCGGCTTACTGATAAACCGGCCACAGCCCCTGATGTAGGAGATCTCAGAGCACAGTCCCAGTTCTGGGGTCTCTGCTGTTTCCAGTTTTGCACAGTAGCTAGTCCAGAAGACACATAATGAATTTTTCCCCAATTTTGGCTTTCATTTTGGCCATTTTACATGGTAATCATTGTAGACCATGTAGAATGGTCTAATTTGATATTACTGTAAGTATAATTGTGAGAACATTAGCTTGAATGTGTGTGAGCTAATCATGATGCCTCTGTGTTTACAGGTGTCCAGAGTGAGGAGCAGCTGGTGGAGTCTGGGGGTGATCTGAGAAAGCCTGGGGGATCTCTGAGACTCTCCTCTGTATCTTCTGGATTCACCTTCAGTAGCTATGCCATGAGCTGGGTCCGCCAGGCTCCAAGGAAGGGCCTGGACTGGGTCGCAACCATTTATAATTCTGGTGGTAGTACATACTACACAGACTCAGTAAAGGGCCGATTCACCATCTCCAGAGACCACGCCAAGAACACGCTGTATTTGCAGATGAACAGCCTGAAAGCTGAGGACACAGCCACGTATTACTGTGCAAGAGACACAGTGAGGGGAAGTCAGTGACAGCCCAGACACAAACCTCCCCTGCAGGGAGGAAGCATGTCTCCAGGGGTAGCACAGGCCCCACAGATCACAGGATCAGTCCCAGCAGCACAAGGTGGTTTCATCTTGTGGAGTGTGTCCCATCTCACTGTTCCCCAGGGAATCTCTCTATGTTTATTTTGTGATTATGTACCCGCCCCTGATATCTCCTAATTCAAACATTTTATTTTAGAAATATGAAACATTCTCACATGCAGAAAAAGCGGTTGTCCGTTATGGGGTGGGGGAGACCTTGACAGGCGCCCCCAGCATCAGGTATCTGCTAAAGCCCAAGAAGAGATTTTACAATTAGATGCAGGGAAAATGCAGTCCCTAGGTAGTGCTAATTGTGAAGAGTACACTCATGTCTGAGGGGTTAGTTTGAGCCCACCCAGTGATGCCTTCTTTAGGACACAGGACTCATGATCTGCTTCTTGTTGCTGTTTGGAGCAATCAAATTGCTTCCAGTCCATAGCGATCCTATGCACAACTGAACCAAATACTGCATGTACTCTACCACCTTCACAATTTTTCCCAAGTCCGAGTCCATTGATGAAGTCACTGTGTCACTCAATCTCGTTGAGAGCCTTCTTTTTAACCACCCATCAACATTATCAAACATGATGTCCTTCTCCAGGCCCTACTCTCTCCTGATAATATGTCCAAAGTATGTAAGTTGAAGTCTTGTCATCCTCGCTTCCACGGAGCATTCTGGCCTAACTTCTAAACATACAGATCTGGTTGTCCTTTTAGTAGTCCACGGTATTTTCAATATTCTTCTCCACCACAATCCAAATGCATTGATTCTTCATTCTTCCTCATTCAATGTCCAACTTTCACAGGCACATGATGCAATGGAGAATATCATGGCTTGGGTCAGGAACACCTTATTCCTCAAAGCAACATCCTTGCTCTTCAGTACTCTAAAGAAGCCTTGTGCACCAGATTTATACAATGAAATCTGTTTTGATCTTTGACTGTTGCTTCCATTAGCATTGATTATGGATCCAAATAAGACAAAATGCATGACAACCTCAACCTTTCCTCCATTTAGTGTGATGTTACCTATTGGTCTAGTTGTGAGTATTTTGGTCTTCCGTATATTGAGTTGTAATCTATACAAAAGACTAAAATCCCTGATCTTCGTCAGCAATCCCTTCAATGCCTCCTCACTTTCATTAAGAACGGTTGTCTCATAGCATACCACAAGTTGTTAATAAGTCTTCATCCAATCCTGATACATTTATTCATACAAACCAGCTACTCTGATGGTTTTCTCAGCATACAGATTAAATAAGTGTGCCGAGAGGATACAACCCTGATTCAATCCTTTACCTGCCATATCTATGCTCACTTGAGGCTCCAGCCCAGTAAATGCGATCTCCTCATGCTGGACCTTCTGGGCCAGACCATTTCAATCCTCAGTTAGCAGCTGCACACTAGCCTGGGGGCACCTCCCCTCCTGGGTGTCTCCAATAGGACAAATTGCTGCCCCATGGCCAGTTTGTTTGCATTGATAACGTGGCCCTCGTGGTGGCCTATTCCCATTAGGGCAATCCCTTGCCCAGTGACCTGGGCGACAGGACACATAACACCTAGTGCCTTGTTCAGGGGTCTTGAAAACCTAGGAGGCAGTCCATGGGCATTGGTTAGCAATAGCAGCCAGTACCTGCACATGCCTAATATTCTTCCTTCTCTCCTTCCCTTGAACCTGGGCTTCCCAGTCTTTGTACTTATTGTAAAAGTTTGCTTTGGCATTAGTGGCCATCTCTTTGCGGGTAACTCCGTCTCCCTTTTCTTTTATGTTTTAAATTAAAAATGGCTTCTCTATATACATCAGAATCCTTCTGGCTGCTAAAACAAAATGAATGACAACAAGTAATACTGTCCGGTCAGAACCTAAGCTGTGAGAGATACTTTAAGTCCAGCCTCTTGAGTTGAGCTCCTCCAGCTCCTCCACCAATTGTTTAGTCATGTTAGAGGTAGGGGATGTTTTTAACCCAATCTTAAATGTACAGAACATATCTTTCAGCTGTTTGTTATCTAATGATATGTTTCACTTAAATCCTTGCAAATGATTTATAATTGGAGTACAAGGAAGGTTACATTATAGGGATAAGGGTATATAAAAATTTGTAATGTTAGAATCACTATTGAACATCAATTGAGTTTGCAAGTCCATGATCTGATATTCTAGTAATTAAACAGCCTGTAACTCTCCAGTCACTTTTACATAAAGTGTTCAGTTTTTGAATAGGTCGGGAGTGTCTCTCTGGCAACATCAGCAATGTTTGAAATGATTATAAGTCTA
The DNA here is from genome assembly GCF_050624435.1 of Tenrec ecaudatus. Classification (NCBI taxonomy): domain Eukaryota; kingdom Metazoa; phylum Chordata; class Mammalia; order Afrosoricida; family Tenrecidae; genus Tenrec; species Tenrec ecaudatus. The sequence goes on from NC_134546.1 coordinate 79,538,624, forward strand.
AGAAAGGCAAATATTGTTTATTTTATTGTAAATATTCTGTATGTTTAGAAGTAAGGCCAGAATGCTCCATAAAAGCAAGGATGACAAGACTTCATCTTACTTACTTTGGACATATTATCAGCAATTGGAACGAGGTCTCCACGTCATGCTTTCAGCAACTGCTTCTTCCTGGATCACACTCTCAGCCAAGGAATCTGCCTGTAATTTGTCTTACCTGCTAAGACGCAAAGCCAAAGCCTTTCCCAAGAGCAATTAACAATCTGGGATTGCAAACACCTTTGTGGTTGCTCCGCCAGACTCTCTCCTGTTCTGCTTTCTCTATAGGGGCACAAATCTGTTTATCTGCACTGGTTTTGTTAGAAGCTTTGGGGGCAAAGAAAAAAAATGCATTAATGAAGCTAAATGAGGTGCATTCCACATAATTGCCTCTCATCTCATCTGTCTGTGTTAATAATGAAGATTTTAAGGCACTGTGAGCAATTTCAGGGAGTTACTTTGGTTTGGAATGTGTTCAGGTAGATAGGTAACATCTTATGCAAAATCGGGCTGTTCTGTGGACTTCAATATGACTTCTGGGCTGCTCTTGGACCGAGGCATACAAAGCCTGTTCTTTCTCTTTATAAAGGGCTCATTGGGTCCTTTGACTTACAATGTAGTTTAATGGGTTCAGGACTGAAAAGAGAAGTCCCAATTAAAAATTTCAATATCCTAGGCCCTGGCAGTCATTTTGGGGAGTGACCTCGATTGGAGAAAGGTCTCCATGTTCATTCTTTCTGAGGCCTCTTCCCTTATGACCCATATGTTTCACCATGTTCTGCACTATGTAGATTTGTGGAGTAATCGGGGCCGGGGCGAGAGGAGTATACAAGAAAATGGAATTTTTTTTCTTTTTTTTTCCCACAAAGCAACCTTATCAATTTCAAAGTACTTTCCTTTACATGTAATACCTGTAATAGCTGTGTACTTTCCTTTATACTTCATAACTCTAAAATTGTATTTCACTCTTGGAAAACTTTTTCAAACACGTTTGGATGACTGAAAGCACCTCTCTCGTTTTTTTCCCCCTCACCTCTTTTATGTATTCAAATCCCTGTCTTTTCATGTCCCTCTGCAGCCACAGAAATAAAAAGAATTCACATGGAATGAGTCCAGGTGAGTAAGGTGTGTGGGGCAAGAGAGGCATGCTGTTTTTACCCCCAAAAACTGCCACGCTGAAACGGGTGCATGAGCAGGTGCATTGCCGTGGTGGCAGAATCAGTCCCCTATCTGCCAAAGATCAGGCCTTTTTTGGTCACAGATGTTACAAAATCTTTTCGGAACTTCTGAATATAAAGCTTGATTAACAGTCCGATCTGGTTTGATTAACTCCAAGTGCACGATGAGCTGACATTTTCATCCGTTCGGGAAGTTAATGGTGATCAGAACAAGGTTTGTCATCCATCAGCATTTCTACTCTTTTGAAATGAGAAAACCACCCACACACTTGAGTTTTTTTCCATAGCACAGTCCGTGGGAGCTGTGTTCAACATCACAAGAGTGTCTGCAAACTTCCCCCCTCCCCCCCCCCCCCCCCCCGCCTAGTATGAAACAACATTTCACCTCCACACAGCGTTCTTTTAAATCTGCCATCACACACAACGAGGCTCCAGTGAAACAGTTTCACAAAAAATTCACTGACCAGATAGAACTTTCCAAGGCACTTGGAGCACTAACTTTGAGCGACTTGCTTGATGCTAGCCTAGCGGGGTGGTGGGTGGGTGCGTGGGGATGTGTACTATGTAAGGTCTGCCCAGCAGAGCTTTCCCCATTTTGTTTCGTTTGTTTTATGGAAACCCCCGTGTTCACAATCTAGCGCTCCCACTGTTGCAAGAGATTCCTCCCCCTACGTTAATAGGGGTAAAATTCACTACAGTTTTAATTGAACCAAACTACCCTTGAGGCCCCATGCACTGTAGGATCTTATCACGATGTCATATCTTATCCTGGTCAACTTCTTCATTCCCCCATGCTGAAGCCAGGGGTGGGTAAGGACCATGCTTTTAACATTGTTTATGGATCATAACTGTGATATAAACTCCTGAATCTAAAAGCCCTGAAAACCTTTGCCTTCAATTCTCAATTCTATGTAGGGACACGCTTGCTTAGACAGAACAGCATTCCAAAACACTCCACTAGCTATGGGCACATTTGACACCTCTGGTGCTCTTTCTCGAGTAGTATCAGTTTTTATCAATAGGACCAGAAGGAACTAAAAATAATTGGCCGATGCAATCACCTTTTTAAATATATAATCTGTGGTATTTCAGATTAAATCATAGTTCAAAATTCACTTTCATAATTCTGCTCAACAAACCCCGTAACAATTTAAACACCCTGAGCATTTAGGGTGGATTTCCTAGAAAAACCTGTTGATCCTTTTGGCAGTGGTCCCCAAATACAGGTCCTAATAACTGCTGATAGTTCTTCTGGTAAAGCTGAACATCTTTTTGCCTAGTCAAGTATTTCTTTGAGCTCCGTCTGGTGGCAGAACTCAGTGATAGGTTCTGACCGAGGTTCAATGCAGTGTGTGCTGGCTGGGTAGGAACTATGTTCCCCATGTTTGTTGGGTGGGGCTTCGAGCACGCCCATCTCCCGCTTTCCTGGCTGGGTAGTGTTCACTGACAGAACCCCCTCACTGCTTAATTTTGAGTGGCATTCTTTGCTTAATGGTTCCCTTTTTGCAGCAGTGGCAAAGTCCAGTTTCTCTTCAACCCAGCTGGGCCCTGACCCGGTGCCACCTTTAGTTGCCTGTTGAATTGAAGGGCTTTGCTGGTACTCTCTTTGAAAATATCAGACCTTTTTACAGTTAAAACACCCTCCCCCACCTTAGGCTTATTGTAATTATGCCTAGCAGCCCTAGAAGGCCTTCTCTTTGTACCTAGGACCCAACTCCTCTTCAAACCTTAAGGAAGTCTGAAAGCATGCTCTACTCTTTGCTGGGACAGACATCAGCATTATCTTAAGCTAGAATCTGTATTAGACTATCCACCCACCGTATCTTCATTATTGAGGTTCTTACGAACAACATCCTGAAAAAGGGACATAAAATCTATATGGGGCTCCTCATTACACAGGCATATAGAAGTGTGGCTGGGTCGCTTCTTCCCAAATGGCACTAGCTTTCCCCAGGCCTGGAGACAAACATAACATATCTGTGACAATGCTTATTCTGTAATCTGCCATTGCGCTTCCAAGGCGATAATATTCCCAGTCCCCAATATCTGCTCTGCCTCTATGTTCAAGTAAGCCTGTGTTTCAGCAATTTCAAATAACCAAATTTGGTATTGTAAGTAATGTTATGGAGAAAGGCAAGACTTGGTTAAAGTGTTCTTTTTTGGTGGTGACTAGACACCCAACCGCAGCTAGTGACTTAATTACCCTAAACGCAAAGGGGAGTCAGCACCTTCACCTGCAACTGCCTGCTGGATGTCTTTCAGCAGCTCAATGGGAAAGCCACTTGAATGGCGCTCCTCGTATACTTTGGTTTGTCTGCATTCGGCTGTCTTTCCATTACAGGAACAGGGAAAGCTAATCTGGCTTCCTCTGTTGTTTTATGGCTTTTGAGCTCCCAGGGCAGCATTACTCAGGGGGCGCAGAAGCTCTGGCCATGAGGTTCTCCCTAGAATCAGATTAGGTTCTTTCAGTCTCTGCTAAAGCTTCCTCAACTATTTCATACTCATTTGGAGTGACTTAGTCTGCTTTCAAGAATTTGGATAACTCACACAAGACTTTGCACTACACTGGCTAGCCTTTCTTTTGTGTCTCTGTTTGCAGAGGTTCGGAAACCATTTAAAATTTTGTCCACACATCCCAGGTCTCCATAAGGATATGTTCTCCCTGCCTGTGTATTTTACTTAAATTTGTAGCAACCTTTTGCCAGATTCGTAGATATCTGCCGCCTCCCCAACCCCCGCCCCAGAAACCATGGATTATACATTTCACTACTTGCTGAAAACCCGGGATCCTTTTCTTTGTTACTGCTGCACCTTGTTCATTTGTTTGTTTGGTCAGTAAGTGGGTGACCATAATACCATAAGTTTTTAAAATTTACTTTCATTTTGCCCCATTTTTGTTTAATTTTTTACCAATCCCCCAACCAGTTTCTCACTTCAAAACTATTCTCTAAACGCACTCAAGCTTCAGATGGGGTTGCACAACCATCGCATAAATTTGTGCTCTCCTCTGGGAGAGTTTCCTCTAGATCCCTAGCTTAGGGTGCCATTTATAAGGTCCAGTCTCACAACCAAATGGTTCCTGAGGAGCAATTGTACAATTAAAAGGAAATAATAAAGGCAGTAGACAAAGCGTGCAAGGGTGTACCTCTACTGTGAAGCCAGGAACAAGAGAGGGAGTTTGAATTCCCAAAAGATTTAAATAACTTGGTGCTAGCAAACTTCAACAATCATACACATAACAACGTGGGTGGTGTCTTGCCCTAGATATTCCTGAGCTCATTGTGGGTGGAACCCAATATCAGTACTGGGGCAGGCAGAGGGGATTTGACCACCCCTTGATCAGGGAGAACAATAGAAGCATGTCTGCTCCTATATATAAGAGCCTTAGACCACATAAAGACCAGCCATGTGCTTTAAAAAATATTTTTATAATAGTATTATTGTTGTAGAATATTATGGGGAGATGATATTTCATTAGGAGACTATGACTGGGATTAATCTCCAACTCACAAATGTGAAGGCCTTCCATCACCAGCGTTTTGGCTTTCCAAAATCTTCATTATGAGCATAGAGAATTTATCTGCATACATCCTCTTCCCGATCCTCAGTTTCCCACACGCTGGTCTTAGCATTTTTTTGGTCTATTGTACATAATGTCACTGAGTCTAAATCAATGTTTTCCAAAGTTTTCACAGTTTAATAAAAAAATGTTGGAGGTTGAAAATCTCTGATAGCTCTGAGTTCAAACTTTCTATCCTTTTATTGATTCTATTGAGAATTAAAAAATCAAAGGCACATAAGCTCATGCGTAAGCCACAGATAATTCTAGCTCTATGTACAAACTTGTTTGCTCCACACAGCATATACTTTGTTTGATAAATCTACACACTCTGTTCCTATTCTATTTCAAGGAGCTGTTAGTAGGTTTTCATCTGATAATAGTATTAACCAAACTTAAAGCGGAGATATCTCACTCCAACATCTTTAGTAACTTCCAGGACACTGCTCATATGTGGAACATATGGATAAGCTCCACCAACCACCAAGGGAGACCCCAGGATTATCTTCCTCAGTGTTCCATTTGTTGACTTGTAAACAAAAAGATAATGTAAACAAGGATACACACACTAACTAAAGCACTATTTTGTTCTAGCTGATTTAGAAGTATTATCAAGTCCCAGTATCAGAGACAATGACCATAGTATCCACATTATCAGCAGTGTATCATCAATTATTTATGTCATCCCAGGTGATCTTTTCCCAGAAATTATCAGGATTGAGAAACAGCCATTTATTTTTTATACCAAGTGTCACTTGATTGTTCACACAAAGGGACATTTTCATTCAATTTTTTCCATAAACACAAAGCACCATAGAGGGGTCCCTTTAGATAAGTTCATCAAGGGCTGTTATAGGAGAAATTGGAACAAAGCCATCATGGCCTTAGAAACCTGACACTACACCCATGGCAAAGAAGACAATTGGGTTTCTCAAATTAGCAACAAACACTTAGCCTTATTTGAGAGGGCAGTGATTGACAGCCTTAAATGAAGCACGGACGACAGTTGGATTCTCATTTACTCTGCAGACTCTAACTAGATGTAATTGGTGATATGCGCTCACACTATGGAAATACCAGACAATGAACACATTATCTTGTTCACAAGTCTGCAAATGAACCGTGACATAGACTGAGAGTTCCCCAAGCCTGTCCTGCAAAGACTCTGATAATCTTCTCCCTTTCTCATTGGTGCCGTTTGCATTTATCTTTTCTTACCCATCCTACTTTCTATATGTTGTTTTGGTGAAAGCACTTCCTTTCTACTTCTATGTGGTCAGTAGAGCAACAAGCAGAATGACCCTGAACATAGAGTATCAGGTCTCCAGAATCCATGGTGGGTGGTTCCTAAATGTCTATTGGAACAAAAATATGCAAATGCAGTCCCTCCTCCTCTGATCATGAGCAGCACTTGATGCTCTCTGTGTACAGGTCCAGGAGGAGCATTCCTGGTCTGTTCTCTTTCCCACTGTCCACATCATGGCAACAGCTTTAATCTGGGTTTCTAGCTTCTCATCACTGTCAAAGGTGATGTCCCTCCGACATCAGGTCTGCTCTAAATGCTGCAGTTTAGATTGAGCTTAGTCTCTGCTCTCTTTGTGCAGGTGTCCGGGGTGAAATGTATCTTGTGGAGTCTGCACAGGTGAGGGATGTGACACAGCCTGTAAAGTAATAAGCCTTCACTGAAATTATTCTGTAAAGCTTCTGGATTTACCTTCTCTTATTATGCCAGGAACTGGGTGTGGCAAGCTCCAGAGACGGGGCTTGATGGGTGACACCAGTGAATCAACCAAGTGAGAGTACTCTTCAAGGGAGACTCACAATTTACAGGGACAACCTCACAAACACAGTCTCTCTATCATTGATAGACCTGAATGCAGAGGACACGATCATGTGTTATTCTATAAGGAGCACAGTGAGTGGAAATCACAGTGAGCCTAGAAACAAACATTCCTTTCAGGAAAAGAGTGGACCTGCAGCAGGTGCTCAGCTTGCACATCGCGAAGAAACCTTGTAGGAGCGGCTGCAGAGGAACTTCAAGCTCTCTTTTGCATCTCATGTTAAGTCTTCCCACTCAGCAAACGTCTTAGGCAAGAACATTACTTCTTGTCCTCTGTAACTCCAGGTTATACTTAAGCAAAAAGAGTTATCATAGAACAGCGATTCAGTTCAATATTTAAACCTTCATTTTTTGAGCAATAAATTTTAGGTAAATTTTTACTGATTAGGAAATCATGTTTCCTCAATCCAAACTGAGTCAGATGTCATTGAATTGATTCCTAATCATAGCGACCCTATGCACAACAAAACACAACACCGTCTGGTCCTAAAGCCATCATGATATTTGGCAAGTCTGACCCCATTGTTACAGTGTCAATCCATCTTTTTATCCCCTACTTCGAAATAAACATTCAGGAGGGCTGGTCCCTCCTGAAGTTTTGTGCACACTTTGTTTTTTTGTTTTTTTCTTTATCTATTTATTTTGTTTTAACAATTTATTGGGGCTGATACAATTCTTTTCACAGTTCATACATATACATACATCAATTGTATAAAGCACATCGGTACAGCCTTTGCCCTAATCATATTTTTCTCTTTTCTTCTTTTACATTTTATTAGGGACTCATACAACTCTTACCACAATCCATACATATACATACATCAATTGTATAAAGCACATCCATACATTCTCTGCCCCAATCATTCTCAAGGCATTTGCTCTCCACTTAAGCCCCTTGCATCAGGTCCTCTTTTTTTTTTTCCCTCCCTCCCCATTCCCCCCTCCCTCATCTGCCCTTGGTAATTTATCCATCGTTATTTTGTCATATCTTGCCCTATCCGGAGTCTCCCTTCCCCCCTTCTCTGCTGCCCCTCTCCCAGGGAAGAGGTCACATGTGGATCCTTGTAATCAGTTCCCCCTTTCCAACCCACTCACCCTCCACTCTCCCAGCATCGTCCCTCACACCCTTGGTCCTGAAGGTATCATCCACCCTGGATTCCCTGTACCTCCAGCCCTCATATGTACCAGTGTACAGCCTCTTTCCTATACAGCCCTGCAAGGTAGAATTCAGATCATGGTAGTTGGGGGGAGGAAGCATCCAGGATCTGGGGGAAAGCTGTGTTCTTCATCGGTACTACCTCACACCCTAATTAACCCATCTCCTATCCTAAAGCCCTCTATGAGGGGATCTCCATTGGCCGATACTTGGGCCTTGGGTCTCCACTCTGCACTTCCCCCTTCATTTAATATGATATATATATACATATATACATATACATATACATATATACATATACACACATATACACATACATACACACACTTATATCTTTTTTTTTTTGCATGATGCCTTATACGTGGTACCTTGGCACCTCGTGATCGCACTGGCCGGTGTGCTTCTTCCATGTGGGCTTTTTTGCTTCTGAGCTAGATGGCCGCTTGTTCACCTTCAAGCCTTTAAGACCCCAGACACTATCTCTTTTGATAGCCCGGCACCATCAGCTTTCTTCACCACATTTGGTTATGCACCAATTTGTCTTCAGCGATCCTATTATGGAGGTGTGCAGTCAATGATATGATTTTTTTTTCTTTGATGCCTGGTAACTGATCCCTTCAGGTCCACTCGATCACACAGGCTGGTGTGTTCTTCCATGTGGACTTTGTTGCTTCTGAGCTAGATGGCCGCTTGTTTATCTTCAAGCCTTTAAGACCCCAGTCACTATCTCATTTGATAGCCGGGCACCATCAGCTTTCTTCACCACATTTACTTGTTCACCCACTTTGGCTCCAGCCGTTGTGTCGGGAGAATGAGCATCATAGAGTTCCAATTTAATAAAAGAAGGTATTCATGCATTGAGGGAGTGTTTGAGTAGAGGCCCAAGGTCCTTCCGCCACCTTAATACTTGACCTATATATATAGACACATAGATCTATTTCCCCATCCTCCTATATATATTTGCATGTACATGTCTTTGTCTAGACCTCCATGAATGCCCTTTGACTCCTAGCTCTTTCCTCCATCTCCCTTGACTTTCCTCCTACCATACTACCATGCTTCATCGCCACCTGGGCTAGAGTATACCTCTTCTCTAAGCAACCTTACCCTTGATCATTTCCCACCAGGCCTGCCACTCACCCTTCTCTACCATTTGGGGTCCCATGTTTTTCCCTTGTCCCTGTGTTTGTTAACACCACTTCCTTACCCCCCCTACTCCCCCACCCCAAGTCCCCCCGGAACTGTTGGTCCCGTTGTTTTTCCTCCAGATAGTTCATCCAGCCTGTCCTATTCAGACAGACCTGTGGAGTCACTAACATGCACGAAAACAAGACAGAGGAAAACAAAGCAACAGTATACAACCAGACAACAAAACAACAAAAACAAACCACTGACAAAGAACAGAGCAAAACAGTTCACAAGAGAAAAGCTTGTAGTTAGTTCAGGGATCGTTTGCTGGCCCTTAGGAGCGTTTTCCAGTCCAGTCTGTTGGGGCACCACGCCCTGGCCCCAAAGTCCACTTTCAGCATTTCCTGGGAACCTTGCCACTCCATTCCCTTGCTGTTCCGCTGCACTCCCCCAGTGATTTGCTTCGGTGTGGTGGGATCAGTTCAGGTGCAATTCCCACACTGTGTCTCCGGTGCTGTCCCCTGTATCGCCCTTAGTCACTGAGGGGCATCATGTCTCATAGTAGGGCCAGCCATGTTGTTCTCTCTGTGGACTGGCCGGTCTACTCAGGAACATCATCATCACGGCCTGGTGGGCCAGGCTGTGCTCCACTCTCTCCTCCTGCCCCTTCATCTGCTCCCGTGTTGTGCACACTTTGTAATATGACTGTCAACATCCAAAATTATAAGGAACATTGTTATGATACATCCTTAAGACAGATCTTTTTAATTCTTCTGGTAGTCAGTGATATACTCAATATTCAGCCCAACACCTAATTCAAAGGATCAACTCTGTGTCTTTCTTCCTTATTCATTGTACAGTTTTCCCGTGCATATGAGATCTTCCATGCAGCTCTATTGCTTGGATCAGATTCACCTCAGTACTGGATTTGACAACAGTGCTCTTTAATGCTAAAATCTTTCCCTTGTCCCAGTGTGTCAGAAAGACAGAAGCCCTGAGTCCATGTACATATTGGCCTTGAATGAGAATATGTATACGAACAATATTTTTATTTAATAATCTTTTCTGTGCCCTTGCAGTAATTTTGTTCATATATATGTGTGTGAACATTATATTAAATAAATATCCTGTCAATTAACATTTTCATTGTTGTTGTAATGTGCCACTGATTTACTTCAAATATCGTGCTCAATGGGGAAAATTGATAGCATTCTCCTTGCAAACCTTGGCAAACATTTTTCCTATCACCACTCTTATTTGCCTTTGTGCTGGAAATCTTAGTGAGAATTATTACATGACAAAACGACTTAAAAGGAATACAAGTGGTCAAACAAAAAGAACTTCTCTCATTATTCAGATATAATTTTATATATAGGAAAAAAAGACAAAAGTTTGTGTGAAGTAATAAAAATATTCAACAGTGTGGCAGGCATGATATAAGAGTAACAGAAAAAAATAATCAAAAGGATTCCTCTATACTAATGAAGAGAACTCTGGGGAAAAGCAATGAGGTAAATAATATCATTTACAGGAGCCACACAAATGATGAAGTAACCAGGAGCAAAACAATGCAGTGAAATAAAAAATATGTGTGCAAAGAAAATCATAGAATACTGAAGTCAGAATGTTCCCTAGAGGCCAGGATGACAAGACTTTGTTGCACATATTTTGGGCATGTTATCAGAAGAGAACAGTTGCTGGAATAAAATGCCAGGCTTGGTAAAGTATAGGGGCAGCAAAAAAAGAAGAAGGCTCTCAACAGAATGGATTGACAGTAGTTTCCACAATGGGCTCAAGCATCAGAACAAGTACGAGAGTAGCACTCTGGGCAGTGATGCCTCCCACTTTTTAAAAAATTTATTTTTAAAATTTTATTTATTTTTAATTTATTTTATTTTACTAGGCAAAACATTTTACTAACCTGTTTCAAATTTTATTCCCAGGCTTCTTAAGCGTATCTGGCTGCAAAGAATGAGTCATGTATAAGAAAAAATGTAAAAGAGCTGCAAAGTCCGAAAGGCTTGGGTTTAAAAATATTAGAGATCTAGATTTTATCAGATGCATACACAAAACAAATTTAAAAAGCAGTGATATAAAATAGTAGCTCCAAGTCATTTCCTAAAATTTCATCTTCCCCAGAAGCAGACTCAAATCAGTGAACCTCATTCTTGGATGCCTCATCAAAGTTCTCCACAAGTTCTGGAACCTCCTCCTCATCATCATCTTCTCCTGTAGCAAGTGGGGCCTTTCCATCCATAGATTGTTTTGGGAGTGCTTCACCCAGTCTCCATAAGCTAGTCAGGCTGTCTGTGACCAGCTGGTTCAAGATGCTGGGGAGCATCTCTGTCAGCTGCTTTGTCTCAGCATGGCCGGTGATGGTGAAGGTGTTCGCAGCCAGTGATGCTTGGACTTTGGGGTTGTTAAAGTGGATCACTGTTCCCTGGTTTGTAAACATATTCACCTCTTCAATACCAGAGACATCGTTTACCCTGAGCTTCTTGAAGGAGCACTGTAGCTTTTTGTCATCTGCTGTGGCTGTTCTGGGAACCACCATCTTCTTTCTGCGGGCAGTTCCTGTCCAACCAATGCGCACTTGTGCCTGCAGTTTGGAGTGTTTCTCTTGATTCATGATCGTCTCTTTCATCTTGTTGGAGTGGAAATGGGGCCGTGCGGGAAACTAGGGCTGGCACTCAGGGGGTCTTTGCAGACCAACTGAGATTAGGCGCGCACACGCGGGAACGCAAGATGGCAGCTAGAGGGACTTGCCTCCTGTTTTGCGTGGGGTCGCTATCAGTCAGAAACCAATTTAATGGCACCTAAGAACAACAAGAAACCCAAAGAGACCTACACAAATGGAAGAATAGTCCATGTTCATGGATATGAGTCAATATCATATGAATAGAAATGTTCATCACAACAATCTTTAACTGCAACACAATACCGACCAAATGACAACTTCATTCTACAGAGAAATGCTAAATGTAATTACCAATGTCAAATTAAGAGGTAAGAAATGCAGGATAAGCAATAAACTCCAAAAGAAGAAGAAGAAAGTAAGATCCCTCTTACTATGTAATTTCAAAAAATATTGCACAGCCACAGTAAACACAATGGCATGATTTTCAGGAAAAAATAGAAAACCCTTAAATTAAAAATGATATATATATTTAATGGGAAAAAAGATAAATAGCCTTACACTGATAATGATAACCCACTTAAAAATAAGAAAATTAAAACCACAAAAAATATACTGGAGAAGAAGCAGAGAGTTCGGAACTCTTAACCACTGTTACTGGTGGTCCCATACCCCTCTGCAATACTCTATGGTGATACTACAAACAAATGGGATAATAAATTGCATGCAATCCATCAAAATTTTAGTGGATTCATATCCTAAAGAAGTGAGATGGCGTGATATGGACAGACATATGCACTTCCATGTTCATCAGAGCGCTGTTCACAATATCAAGAAATTGGAAATAACCCAAAAGCCCATCTGTAGAAAATTGGATAAAGAAACTTTGGTACATACACACAATGGGATACAGGACATGTCTAAAAAATACTGGAGAAACTACAAAGCACATCATATCATGACACAGACTGTAAAATATTATACTGACTGAAACTAGATAATCACAAAAGGGAAAATACTATATGAGACCAGCATAAACACGAACACAGAGTCTGACAACTGTGCTGAGATCATGTAATCATTTAATGACATCCCAGGCAATGTTGTGCTATGACTGTCTAATGCTTATGTATTATTTATCACACTCTAATTTGTGCATTTAAGAAAACAAAACAAAACACCACATCTTTAGCTCAGGCTCTATCATGGATGGGGGCACTTTGCAAATAACAGGAAATGGGAAAGGGCTAATAGCTTGTGACATTCAGCACCGTCCCAGGGTTACTTCAACTTAGTAGGGTCTCCAGCAATGGTGTTATTAAAGGAACTGAACTGTTCTGTTGAACTTAAAGCTGAAACTCCCTGGTGTGGGAGGCACAGATGATTGCTGTCCCCAAATCATGGGCTTCAGAGTATGATCCAAGGATTTCAAATGGTAAACCCAAGATCAGAGTAGGGAATGTTATTAGAGGGTCAATTCTGTGGCTGAAGTTTTCTCTTTGCTCTGAACTCCAAAACTTCAGTCCTCTAGTCATGTTCTGTTGTTGATTTTCCTTTTATCTTGACTTTGGATTTGCCAAGAAAAAACATTCACCTTAAGTTTCAGCACACTCAGGTGTATTCCATGATTATTATTCATGAGGACTGTTAGTTTTGGGGTGGGTCTTTGCTAAAGGGAGGGGTGATTAATCTGATCTGACTTGCCATCATTCTTATGGAGACATTGTGAACGTAGTTCTGTGCTAGGGCCTTACAAACATCCATGTCTCCTCCTCAGAGCACATACAGGGGGAAAAGGTAACCGGAGCCCAGACAGAAACCTCAATGTAACAAAAGGATTGGGTCCCGGAGTTCCTCAGAACCCACAAAAGAGTGGGGCCCTCAGGAGAGTAAAAACTAGGAAGACTTGGAGACTATGAACGGTTGTGAAAAAAATTGTGACTTATACCCTCTTCCAACAAGAAAATGTTCTCTGCTTTTGACTTACACATTCTTCTTACTTTCTCTTCCTGGGTGTATGTGTGCTCTTATGTGTACTTTATGTCCATGTGTTTGTGTTTTCTTTTAAAAAAATCATTTTATTAGGGGCTCATACAACTCTTATCACAATCCATACATACATCAATTGTGTAAAGCACATTTGTACATTCATTGCCCTTATCATTCTCAAAACATTTGCTCTCCACTTAAGCCCCTGGCATCAGGTCCTCATTTTTCCCCTCCCTCCCCTCTCCTCCCTTCTTCATAAAACCTTGATAATTTATAAATCATTATTTTGTCATGTTTTATACTGTCTGATGTCTCCCTTCACCCACTTTTCTGTTGTCCATGCCCCAGGGAGGAGGTGATACATAGATTCTTGTAATCAGTTCCCCCTTTCCACCCCACATTCCTTCCACCCTCCGCGAATTGCCAGTGTCAGCACTGGTCCTGAAGTGATCATCCACCCTGGATTCCCGGTGTTTCTAGTTCCTATCTGTACCAGTGAACATACTGTGGTCTAGCCAGATTTGTAAGGTATAATTGAGATCATGATGTTGGGGGTGGGGGGTAGGAAGCATTTAGGAACAGAGTAAAGTTGTATGTTTTATCATTGCTACACTGCACCCTGACTGGCTTGTCTCCTCCTTGCGACCCTTCTGTAAGGGGATGTCCAATTGCATACAGATGAATTTTGGGTCTCCACTCCGTACTCTCCCTCATTCACAAAGATGTAATTTTTTTGTTCTGATGATGCCTGATCCCTGATCCCTTTGACACCTCATGATCACGCAGGCTGTAGGGTTTCTTCCATGTGGGTTTTGTTGCTTCTGAGCTAGATCGCCGCTTCTTTATTTTCAAGTCTTTAGGACCCCAGATGCTGTATCCTTTGATAGCTGGCTCCCATCAGCTTTCTTTGCCACATTTGCTTATGCACCCATTTGTCTTCAGCAATAATATTATGGAGATGAGCGCACAATGATAAGATTTTTTGTTCTTTGATGCCTTGTACCTGATCCCTTTGGCACCTTGGTATCATGCAGGCTGATGTGCTTTTTTCCATAGGGGCTTTGTTGCTTCTGAGCTAGATGGCCGCTTCTTTACCTTCAAGCTTGGCCTGATTTCTGCAGAGTCTCTCAGGTATGTGTTACTCAGTCACCATCTTCTCAGAACTCCCTGTGCTTATGTTTTTAATATCTAGAACTCAAAGAACTACATTAAAAATCAACTATTGATTGCAATATAGAAAAATTCTATGGGAGAAATAATGAATGATTCAGTAACCATCTACAGAAGATCAAAAGGTTACATACAGATACGGTACCATAAGGTACTAGTCAACAGTTCACCATTTCAAGAGCTAGCATACGAGCATGAACCTCTGTGAATGAAGGAAAAAGTTAAAGGTATTTGTCAAAAACTGGGCCCTGGATAGGGGAATGCCAATTGAAATGTTCCAACAAGCAGATGAAACACCGTAAGCACTGACTCCTCTATGCTATGAAATATTTAAGACAGTGATACATAATTGAGCTCATTCAAAAGAAAAGTTACCCAACAGAATTTTCAGATATAGAATAATATCATTGAGAGCAAGCAAAATCATCCAACAATAGTTGCAGCAATACATTGACAGGGGGCTGCCAGAAGTTCAGGACAGATTCAGAGAGGACGTGGAACAACATTAATTCTGTCAGCTGGGTCTTGGCTGAAAGCAGAGTTTATTAGAAAGAATGTTTATTTGTGTTCTACTTACTATGCCATGACATTTTACTATATGGACCACAAAAAAACCACAGAGAGCCTTGAGGAGGAAAGGAACTCCAGAACACTTCATTGTGCTCAGGCAGAACTTGTATACGGATCAAGAGCGAGTTCAACCAAGAGAACAAGTGCATACTGCCTGGTTCAAATCACAAAAGGTGTGTCATAGGGTAGTATCCTCTCACCATATGTGTTGAATATATACATTGAGCAAATAATCAAAGAAGCAGGTTCCTGTGAAGAAGATTGTGCATCAGTTTGGAGGAAAGCTTATTAACTATCTTCAATATGCAGATGACAAAACCTTGCTTGCTGAAAGTGAAGAGGACTTGAAGCACTTGGTGAATATCACTGATTGTAGCTCACAGCTTGGGTTACAACTCAAAGTAAAGAAAACCAGAATGCTCACAACTTACTCATAGGTCACGTCATGATAAATAGAACAAAGTGAGAAGTTATCAAGGATTATGTCTTGCTTGGACCCACAATCAATACTCATGGAAGCAGAAGTCAAAATATAAGATGACACGTTGAATATGGTAAATATGCTGCATAAGAACTCTTTAGAGCCTTGATAAACAAGGATATTACTTTTGAGGACTGAGGTGTGCTTGACTCAACTCGTATGCATGTGAAAGTTGGACATTGCTCGTATGCATGTGAAAGTTGGACATTGAATAACCAAGACCGAGGAAGAGTCAATATGTTTGAATTGTGGGGCTGATGAGAAATAGTGGGAATTTCAAGGGCTGCTGAGAAGAAAAAAAAAATCGGTCTTGGAAGAAGTATGGTTGTAATGCTCCTTACAGGCAAGGATGATGGTGCTCCATCTTAAGAAATTTGAGCATGTTTTCAGGGCAGAACACTACTGGAAAGGACGTCATGCATTGTAAATTAGAGGAGCAGAGCAAAAGAGGTAGAGGACCAAGGAGATGAATCGATACTGTGGCTGCAACAATGTGCTAAAAAATATGGACAATTGGGAGGATGCTCCAGGACCGGATAGTGTTTTGTTTAATTGTGCATAGCACATCTGTGGGTGGAAAGAAACTCACTGGCACCCAAGAACAAAAACAACATCAAAATATGAAGGTCTTTGTTCTTGAAATTCCCAACATTTTGGTCTGTTCACTTCTATGTTACTCTGTGATGACTAGAAAATGACTAGGGACACTCATTGTGCATAAGAAAGAGCTTGATATCAACAATTAATTGTTTATCAAGGAAACATCCTAGCCCAGTGCTGTGTTGTTTAAACCTGTTGGTCTCTCTCCAGGATGCCAGTTCCCCATGCTTTCTCCCCTCAGACGCCCAACTCAGCCATTTTCTTGCAGGGCAACTGAGTACATGGTCTTCTACTGACCTCGCCAAGATGGCGTCCAGTGCTGCAACCAAGTGGTCAGTTGGCGGGGACTTAGTCGCTAGCCAACCTCGTCTAGATGAAGTACCCTCCCGGCTCCTTCGGGGTTTACCGGCTAGTCCTGCCCTGCTCCCATGGTTGGTCCCGCCCAGGTTCCCATGGTCGGACCCGCCCTGTTGTTTTTTTTTAAACGTTTTATTAGGGGCTCATACAACTCTTATCACAATTAATTATGTAAAGCACATCTGTACATTCATTGCTCTCATCATTTTCAAATCATTTGATCTCCACTTAAGCCCTTGGCATCAGGTCCTCTTTTTTTTCCCCTCCGTCCTCCCTCCTCCTTCCCTCATGAACCCTTGATAATTTATAAATTATTATTTTGTCATATCTTGCACTGTCCAATGTCTCCCTTCACCCACTTTTCTGTTGTCTGTCCTCCAGGGAGAGGTCACATGTAGATCCTTGTAATCTGTTCCCTGTTTCCAACCCACTGTCCCTCTACCCTCCCAGTATCGCCACTCACACCAATGGTCCTGAGGGGATCTTCCGCCCTGGATTCCCTGTGTGTCCAGTTCCAACCTGAATTTATTTTTTAAAAAGAATGAAAATAGAAACAACCTATGTGTCCCAAGAGAGATGAATAAATTGTGGTATACACATTTTCATGCTCTAAGATGTTGAGCACTAGAATCAATTCATGCTGCCTAGCTCTAAACGTACACCCTGCAGTTGCTTGTCCCAACTCAGCTTCCTCTGGCATGAAGGCAGTCAGGTGTTCCTTTGCAAATAATCATGAGCAAAGCCTGAGCTACTGTCAATTTCAAAAGAGAACAAATAAGCATATCTTGAAATGTTTCATTATATTATTAGTATTTTTTTCTGCCATTTCTCCTAGAAAATATATTTTTAAATGACAGGTTTTTCTGTTCTAAATTATGAAGAAATTTTATCCTCATTTGTCCTAAATTATCTGCCCCTAAGACAGCTCGAGCATAGAACAATGTGTACTCATGGCGCTGTGGCAGACAGTGTTCTGTTCTGCTGTGCATAGGGTCCCTGTGGGTCAGAACTGACTCAGTAGCACCTATCCACAACAACCACCACAATTACCACATGACCCAGAACTCCAATCATTTCTTCATTCAGGACACGATGTTTTAGTGGGAAGAAGGCATTCAAACTGCCCAATAATTGGTCTACTTCCTGTCAGGACCCCTATCCTGGGGGGGTCATCTTATAGAAATCCTTAAAGGCTATGGTATGATGACCAGGGCTCATATGAAAAAGTTTTAAGCAAATGGAAAATTGCACCAGTGAGAAAGAGACCAAAGAAGCTGTGCAAAGTATAAAACTTTTACCTTTCATGACTTTGTACTTATTCTTCAAGGGGAGCAAGAGCTACCCTGATCATTTAATTTGAAAACTTTTGCTCATCCACTCTCCAATCTTAATCTTGCCCCTTCCAAAATCTCAAAGGATATTGAGAAGGAACATGCTGTGAATCCCTCACAGATATA
Source organism: Tenrec ecaudatus (assembly GCF_050624435.1). Classification (NCBI taxonomy): domain Eukaryota; kingdom Metazoa; phylum Chordata; class Mammalia; order Afrosoricida; family Tenrecidae; genus Tenrec; species Tenrec ecaudatus. Next base: position 79,556,780 of record NC_134546.1, read on the forward strand.
GAAACTTCAGTTTGTATATTTCTGTTTGTAGTATTATTCCTATAAAACAGAGACATACCACTATAATCGTGTGTGTTGTGTTTTAATACAACAATAAAATGAATTAATGTGTGATAATAATTTAGCATAGAACAGTCACATAAAACATATTTCTAAGGTTATTATCCTTGTGACCTTCACAACACACCTAAAACACTCAGATCTGTTCTAGGAACAGAACACGAATATCTCAGAAGTCATGCATCTTCATTTATTGTTATGCAGTAAAAGGGCTGGCAAATCCACCCTCCTTTGTTGATGAAAGCCAACACAGCCCCAACCCTACAGTTCTGGAAGTGCTCCTGGATTCTCAGGAGTCCCTATTCAGTGATCAGAACTGAGCACAACACAGACAGCATGAGTCTGTGCTGAAAGGGGTTTTTCCTTGTTGCTATTTTAACAGGTAATTCAAAACATTTTTTAAGTCGAGAACAAGTTTGTGTGCCTAGGCGTTGAGTGAGAAACATGGTGAATATGTTTGATAGTTTTCTAACCCAGGATAGCTCTGCTTGCATATGTACAGCAAGTGGAGTATGGGGGTACTTGAGGCAGACTGGGGCATCTCTGAGACTCCCCTTTACAACCCCTAGATTTCTCTTCAGTAGCTATGCCATGATCTGTGGGTCCACCAGTTTTGGGGAAGGACCTGGAATGGGCCTCACGTATTAGTATCGGGGGTGGTGGTACATACTACAAAGACTCTGTGAAAGGGTCGACTCACTATCTCCAATGAAAACTCTAAGAACATGCTGTATCTGCGTATGAACAGCCTGCAATTCGAGGAGACGCCTTTGTATTTCTGTGTTGCTACCATCACAGCCAGGAGAAATCAGATTGTACCAGGATACAAGACTGACCTACAAGCAGGAAACAGGCCCCCAGGGGGCGTTCACGACCTACAGAGCACAGGTCTCAGGTCCAGGAGCAGGTGCAAATGGAGGTTGAGGGGTGCTTTCCTATTGTGATATTGGCATTCTTCTCCATCTCTCATTTTCCCTCAGAGAATCTCTTTATATAAATTACCATGCTGTGCCAATTTCTGATATTTCCTACATTTAAAAAGTTGTATTATAACAAGACAACATTCTTCAGATAAATCAGCCTGCTTTTTGTTGAGGAAAATGATTCTGCCAGATGGTCCTCAAGATCAGCGTCCAGATGAAACTCAGGGAGACTTGGAGATTTGGTCTAATGAGATTGAGGGAAGATGGAGCGATTGGGTGCTGTGAGAGGATAAACATTTTAATTGGATCAGAAAAACTGGTTATGCAAACTCTTCAAATGATGCCTGAAGAGAAAGGCTTGGTGATGTATTTCTGAAAAGACAGACTAAGAGTAGAGGCTTCCATAGAATTCCCTGATTATGTCATTGAGTTCCAGGCTAGAGTTATGCAGGCGGCAAGGTAGGGAACAAACCATATGAAAACAGAATGTGGCTCCCATATGACTCTCATCTTCAGTAGGAAGTGTGCAGGTTGCACTCAGCATTGGTCCAAAGTTTCTTTGTGTCTTTCTCTATTTTCTGTCTCACTTGTTCAGCAAGATGACATGATATTTGAATGTTTATCTTTCCCCATGCAAGTTTGTTCACATTCTCAATATGCCATGTTCACGGACAAGGATGCTCAAGAACAAGGAAACATCAATACTACCAAATGTTATATTTCAGGATTTCAATTAAATCCTGATCCAAATGACAACTTAATCTTTTAAATAAATGGAAAAAATAATTACTCACTTTACACGAAGAATCCTAGGATAATCAAGGGACCCAAAATGATTGATATCAATGTAGGGGGCCCAACACAAACTAACCTCAAAATTATTACACAGTCAGAGCTGTCGAAAAAGCCTGGTAATCGTACACTGATAGGTATATTAACCAATAGAAGAGGGCATTCATACACTGTCAAACAGAGCAAAGGAAGTACACACAAATAAGGCAACATAGATGAGAGTGACATAAAATTCAGACATTGATGTGCATCAAAAGAGCAAAAAGGGAAGTCAAGCAACAAATAAAAAACAAAAAGCTGCAGTGTTGTATGTCTATTCTGTGTACAACAATTGACAACTGGAGCAAATATGACTGGATTTTCCTTGGAACCAAAGGGTCTATCATTTCCACCTTTCAGAATTATGAGAGTTGCAATACACCTTGGTTAAGTGACCGACCAAGCCCAACCCCAGGAGATGGGGGACTTCAAAACAAACCTAGAACATCTGAGTCTAGAGTTCAATGTGTTGCTTCTTGAGAGTGCAGGGAGCACTCAGGAGCTCATTGAGAACATATGTACCCAACCTGTTAGGAAAGTGATGTGCAGATGGGTAATGTCATGAGGTTGACACTTATGGAGACCCTTACTAACCACTGCTATGAAATTATCTGAGATGATCGTGGCAGTCAAACTGAGAGATGGTTGTGACCTGAAGTAGTGTGTAGTTACATCACGGTCTCAAGCTTAAACTGGTCAGACAAGCATCAAGAGCAGACGCTGTGATGGCGGTTTGGTGAAATGAACAGGATCAAGTGATGTTCTGCAAGTGTGCATATGAAAAGGGAACTGACTCAATGATCACCAAACGAAAACTGCTAGACTGTCCTGTGATTGGACCCCTGGATTTTAGTGAAATCAATGCATCTTCACTTCAAAACAATTGCTTATACGTTTCAGCAAATTCTGGCCCAAAGAAATCCAGGTGACCAACACCTTGTGCTTGCTTTTCCCCACTGTAAAAAGATATATTAATTTGGAGATATACAGATTCTAATTCACCAGGAAATGAGTGGTGTCAACCCTATGTCTGGAAAAATATGTTTTAAACTTTGTTAGGAGGAAGGAAACTGAATGGGAATTGAGCTTTAAAACTGCATGTTTAGAGATAGTGTCACAGTTTCTATAGTCAATAATATGAACATTTTTTCAAAATTAGGCAATCCTTGAGTTTAGTGAATAAATGTAAGGTGAGACAAATGAGTAGTTGTGATGGGGTTGTGCCCAGAGCACAAATGGAGAGGCTATCACTGGTTGGAGATGCTCACATTTCAATTGAACCAGAGCTTCCTGGGTAAGGGACATTTATAAGAGTGTCTACACTCATTCTCTAAATGTTGAGAATCAGCTGCATGGATAGATCTAATTTGAATGACAAGTGAAAATGTCTTTTGATTCAAGATGTAAACTACCGTTCTTGGCTCTTATTCATATTTTGATCCTGTTTTTAAATGACTATTTTCCATTTACTGCTCTCTTGAATTTTTGCACTGAAATCTTGCATTTTTAGAAGCTACAGAGTTGAATACTGTCTTGTCTGGGGCCCAACTTTTCTAGGTGGTATGTTCTTCCCTGAGACCCTATGCCACTTGAATCTCTATTTACACTGAGGTTGACCTCGATCATCAGGCTCATGGATGGAGCGTGTGTTTTGCATGTAAGAGCAGTGGGGTTGGTGAAGACCATGGCCCAAGGTCGGAAAAATCCTAGCTGGATAAGGTTAGTAGGGGACAATGCCGACTGGAAACATTCTGCCAGAGGCTTCAGGTCATATTACATAAATAAACTGCAAAGCTAGGAGTGGAGCGTGTACTTTGGGCAGAGTGCCTGGTTTACCCTTTCCTGGCCTTCAGAATTTGAACTGAATAGAACCCTCCACCACGTGATTCATTTCCTGAAATATTCATGAATTTTTGTTGGACGTTGCAGTGATTCTCGGAACCCAGAAGCATGAGGGGATCTCCTCAAGGGAGGAGTGAGTGGAAATTGGAACTGAATGGCTGCGTAGAAGAGATGGATATTTGAGGAATTATCAACCCCAACTCCTTGGGACTAATCTGGTATGCATGCTTCTCAAAGATGTTGCTTCCACACAAGGAAAACTATGAAGTACTGTGAGGAGGTTAATTGGGTGCACAGAAAAATAAATAAGAGATCTTGAAGAGTCTGAGGTCTGAAGGTATCTTGAGGTCCAATTTCCAATTGATGTTTTCAACAAACTATATCCTGCCCACTCTCTAGGGCACAGGACAGAGAGGAGTCCAAGGCAGGACAGGTGCTATGGGGGGCTAGAGGAAGAGAACACTGAGCTCAGAAATCCTGGGACTTCCTTTGACGTCTCCCACACACCTCTTGGGGGAAAACCTCTTCTCACTATCAACTAACATGCTTATGATTTCAAACAATGGGTTACCCTACAATGGGATCAGAAGGAAGAGGGGAGTCTCATCTCTATCACTTTTTGTTTATAAGATCAGGGCTCCCTCACATGTAAATTATTCTCAGGCACTAGGGTACAATTTCACCCTTAGGCTGGAAAAGCTATCAATTCTCTTCAGACAAGGCTTTGTGTCTCTTGGGAATCAGAACTGCAGTCTAAAGATGCTATTGCTGTGTGTTCTCCTGTGCCTGGTGACAGTTCCCCAAGGTGAGAGATTCAGATATCTGACCTGGGTATATGGGGATGGTTGTGACTTCAAGTAACTGACAGGGACCATCTGTTTTTGTTTGCAGGCATCCTGTCCCAGGTGCAGCTTCAGGAGACAGGTCCAGGACTAGTGAAGCTGTCCCTCACCTGCACTGTCTCTGGTGTCTCCATAATAAGTAGTGGTTTCTGCTGGCACTGTATTGGCCAGCATGCAGGGAAGGGGCTGCAGTAGATGGGAGAGATATGCTATCAGGTAGTACATATTATAACCCATCCTTCCAAAGCTGACTCTCCATCACCAAAGACACATCGAAGAATCAGTTCTTTCTGCAGCCGAGCTTCCTGACTGCTGAGAACATGGCCATGTATCACTGTGCAAAGAACACAGTGAAGGGAAGCCAGTGTAAGCCCAGACACAAACCTCCCCTGCAGGGGAGACAGTGGGCATCAGGGGACATGCGTTGTCCACAGAGCACACACACTCAACCCCAGTTAGGCACAGATGGATGACTGGGAGGATTTCCTGTTGGAATTAGGGCCTTTTTTCTTTGCTCTCAGCATCACGAGAGACAATTTTGCCTTTTTTGTTTTTTCTCTTAATTTTCTCCTTGCTGCAAGATTGAAAGGAAGAGCTAGCACTCTCTGTTTGCAGTACTAATATTAAAAGTGACACTGACCTTCATAAGCATCCTATATGCCCCAATTTCCTTTGTGAGAAACAGACGATCATCCACACACTATCTGTGACTCAAAATCTGTTGACAACAAAATACAGGCATGTGCAGGTTCATGAGTGCAATGAATGATTTTAAATGCCTTGAGCTCATGGCTCTATTAAAGTGCATGGTCTGGTCTCTGGAGGTGTCTGTCTGCATTATTCCCTGGACACTGTGGGTAGTGGTTGACTCATGTTCTCTATGTCTGAGAAAATAATTGTGGGGACATCTGGGTCTAAATTTGTGACCTGTCCTTAGTGACGCCTGCTATCGATTGTCTCTGTTTATGCTGAAAATGGTTCCAGGCAAAGAGAGCCCCACACTGATAAGGGGTGAACTGGAATGACCTCTCTGGTGGGCGGATTCATAAATAAGGTCATTCATAGGAGTCACAATGAAGGGAACACTCCTTGGAAGGACTTTTATTCCAAAAGATAGCAAATGAGTCACAAGAGGAGGAAATTGCAGACTAATATGTCAGAATGCTCTTTATTCTTATTGAGAGCAGTGAGATTTCTCACATATTTGAACATGACATCCTGTTTGACAGAGCGTCACCAAAATAGGGAAGCACTCAGTCAGATGCACAGATAGAGTGGCTGCAAAAATGGTCTCAAACTTAAGAACAAGTGAGGGTTTTTCAGGACTTGGCAGTTATGTACAGAACCATTGTGAGTAAAGCTGACTCAAAAGCACCCAACAACATCTTTGATGGAGTGAAGTGCAGAAAATTGAGATCAATTTTGGTTGGTCAAGTGTAATAACCTAAAATTAACATAAATCATGCCATTTTAAAATTAAAAATTGTTAAAATTATTTAACACTTAAAGCACAATAAATATATCATTTCTAATTAAGTCACAACTACATGCTTTGCAAATAATTAGGAACTCAAAGTGCAGTACATAAGTAATAAATATTATAAAGAAATAAATATTATATAAAAGTTCACTCTCCCTGGTGGCATAGAGGATTTCACGTTGGGATGCTAAGTGCAAAGTCAGCAGATAAAATGCACCAGATATCCTGAGGGAGACAGATGAGGCTCTCCAGAGTTTTACAAGGATAGCAAATTATATAATCCAAATCCAAATGAGGGAAGAGTGTCAGAGCTTCAACTGTGAGACTCTGACCTGCAGAAGGCTGTGGATGACAGAGGAAGTTCAAACACATTTGCAGGATCTTCACAGGGAACACACCTCCAGTGATTGCCCTTTCATCATGACTGAGGGGTGCAACAAGCTGGCGGTCAGAGAGAGTATTGAAGAGATGACTATAGAAGGTTAAAATGACTCATCTGAATTTGATGGTTAAAATCTTGTCATTTGATCTCCCCTTTGATATACTTTGTGATTAATCTGGGTTTTTATATTTTCTGGTTTTGTTTTATATACTTGGGTTTTATTTCTGCTGTGTTCAGTCATTGTTGGTAGCATTTTTTACTCTCTTACTATCTTTTTCTGTTTTTCAAGTTATGTAGTGTAGAATGGGTGAATGTACAGAGACAATAATTAGAATAAGGGTTCCTGGGGGCTTCAGCAAGAGAGGTGGGGAGAAAAGGGAAGTTAATAGAAAGGAGTTCAACAAGGAAGAACATCTTTTCGAACTGATGGTCGTAGTGATTGTAAACACTGCTTCCACGATTGAACTATAGAATGGTATGATGTTTGGATTAGACCTTAATAAAAGGATTTTTTAAAAGAAATAAAGTATTAAAATATATTAGTTACAGGACAAATGTAAAACATTTTTATTTTGAATACTGTTAAAATTATTTTAATAAAATAATAGTACCCATTAAATAATAAATCTAGCATTGATATAGTTATCTAATATATATCTCATTTAAATTTTTGCCAATTTCTCAGTTAAAAATTTTTACAGTGCCTAAAACCCTAAGGAGCAGTTCTACTCTGCTCTAAATGGTCACTGTGAGTCAGAATTCACTTGGTGCCAGTGGGATATAGTTATTGACCTTCCAATAGCTAGTTTGTTTTCTGTGTATTCTGTATTTTGTTTAATCATATTTAAAAATATTGTCAGGAATTGTTCTTTTTCCCCCATTATTTTGGTTTCCATAGAATTTCCTATATTGTATTTTTAGATTAATGATGCCATATTTTCTGTGGCATTATTTATGGTATTATAATACCTTTACTAACATTTTGATGGTTTTCCATTTAAATATATTTTTCTAGTGTGCTTCAATTGACAAGGTAGCTTGATAAAAATAACCATATTCTTCCTTTCATTTGTATTTTTCCCTTCTTTTGTAGTGTAAGGACATCTTAACCGTGTATTTCTGTTAAAACAATGTTCGAGGTCACCAGCAAAGGGACAGCTTACACACAGGCATTGTACACAACAGCAGCTTGCTCACACAGGGAAGAGACAGAGTCGGCTCATCATCAGGAGTGGACACCAGTCTCCACAGGAAGCAGTCTCACTCTGCAGCCAGGGCAGGGATGGAGGTTTGCAAGAATCCCTTGTTTGTGCTGCAGTTGAAGAAGAGTGTTCCCTCCTCACCAGCAGAGATAATGAACTAGGGTTGTGCTATGAGGTGGAATCTACTGCAAGGCAGTGAGTTGATTTTGTTGTTGTTGCTTTGTGTATTCCATGTAATGTGTATAACAATCAGTTTGGGGAATGTTAGCATGTGTTCAGAAGAATGTTAGCATGTGTTCAGAAGTACGTTGTAGGATGCTAGCGACTAAAGAGTGTTTTTGGATCCAGAAGCCTTTGGAAAGGCAGTCAGACAGCAAGGCCACATTCCAGTAGCCAGACTGACACATTTGGTCCCAAGCACATCTCGGTCTATGATGGACTCTGGGGAAAGACAGCAAACTGCACTTGGACTGCCTGCTTCTTCAGTTTCCAATTCCTATTTGCGTTTATCTCAGGTGTATTTTGTCGTTGTGGGTAACATTCTTGATTTTTTGTTCTTTTTCTGTTTTACATTAGATGAAACCCAGAATGGATAAACATACAGAGATAGCAAAGCGAATAAGGGATGCTGGGGCCTACAGTGGGGGATGGGATAAAAGGGAGCTGATGCCAAGGAGTTCAAGAAGGAAGAGGGTGTTTTGAAAATAATTTGGCAGCAAATTTACAAATATTCCTTGATGCACTTGAACAATGAATTGATATGTTTATTAGCTTCAAATAAAATGGTTTTGGGCGTAAAATGAGAAAATAAATAAAATATTAAAGACTTTTCCATTGCTAATAATATTATAAATTCAAATTTCTGCTTATATCATAATCTCTTTTCTGGTTCAATATTTTAGCTAGTTTTTTGAAGTACTGTTGTAAAATCAAGACTTTCCATCAGTTTCTGATTATGTGTGAAAAAATTATCTTTCACTCTTTAACTTATTTTTCTCATGGTACATGTATAGGCAACAAAATATTTTCAACATTCTTCTGCATTATTCAGTGACATTAGATTATCATTGTGTTTAAAAATTGCCAACAGCTATAAAATTTCCTATCACACACATCACAGAAACCCATGAAAAAGAATTCTGAATCGATAATTTCCTCTATAACATGGAATAAATAGATGAACATGTCTGATCAGAGCATATGGGAGCAAATAAAGGGGGAACAAGAGAAAGTGGAGCACATCCTGGCACACCGATCCTTGAGGACAATACTCCCACTCAGAGCAGACAATCCACAGAGAAGAATATAGGGCCAGCCCCACTATGAGACATGACATCCCTCGCTGACTCATAGCCCTACATAGGACAACACTGAAGACATAGTGTGGGAATTTGAGGCCAAACTCAAAGGGCATGCAACAGAACACCAAGGGGAACAGAGGAATGAAGTCCCCATGGAATACCAAAACTAGACTTTGGGGCCAGGGCGTGGCAACCCATCAGATTCCACCAGAAAACACTCTTAAAGGCCAACAAAGAGTCCTTGAGCTAACTACAGGTTCTTCTTTGTTCTTGTAGTTGTTTTGTTTTCTTTTGTTGCTTTGTTTTCTCTGGCTTGTTTTTGTGCATGTTATTATCTCCGCAAGTTTGTCTAAATAAGATAGGATGGATAAAAAAATCTGGAGGAGAAAACAACAGGACCAACAGTTCCTGGGGGATATGAGAGAGGGTGAGTTGGGGTGGAAAGGAAGTGTTGTTAACAAACCCAGGCACAAGGGAACAACAAGTGATCCAAATTGGTAGTGAGGAGGGTGTAAAAGGCCTGGTAGAGCGTGATCAAGGGTAATGTAACCGAGAGAAATTACTGAAAACCAAATAAAAGCTGAGCATGATAGTGGGACAAGAGGATATTAAAGGAAATAGAGCAAAGAACTGGGAGGCAAATGGTCATTTATAGAGGTCTAAATAAAGGCATGTACATATGTAAATATATTTATATGTGAGGATGGGGAAATACATATATGTGCATATATTTATAGGTTTAGTATTAAGTAGCAGATGGACATTGGGCCTCCACACAAGTACTCCCTCAATGCAATAATACTTTGTTCGATTAAACTCGCATTCCATGATGCTCACCTTCCCAACACAATCACTGAAGACAAAGCAGTTGCATAAGAAAATATGGTGAAGAAAGCTGATGGATCCCGGCTATCAAAAGATCTAGCATGTAGGGTCTTAAAGACTTGAAGGTAAACAGGCGGTCATCTAGCTGAAAAGCAACAAAGTCCTCATGGAAGAAGCACAACAGGCCATGTGAAAGGGAGGTGTCAAAGGTATCAGGTATCAGGCATCAAAGAACAAAATCATACCATTGTGTGCTCACCTCCCCAATACGATCGCTGAAGACAAATGGGTGCATAAGCAAAAGTGGTGAAGAAAGCTTATGGTGCCTGGCTATCAAAAGATATAGCGTGTGGGGTCTTAAAGGCTTTAAGGTAAACAAGTGGCCATCTAGCTCAGAAGCAACATGCCCACATGGAAGAAACACATCAGCCTGTGAGATCACGAGGTGTCAAAGGGATCAGGTACCAGGCATCAAAGAACAAAAAAAAAAAAATCATATCATTGTAAATAAGGGGGACTGCAGACTGGGGACACAAAGCCTCTCGGTAAGCCACTAGACATCCCCTTACAGAAGGGGCGGGGAGAGGAGATGAGCCAGTCAGGCTTCAGTGTAGCAATGATGAAACATACAACTTTCCTCTAGTTCCTAAGTGCTTCCTTCCCCCATCCCACTGTCATGATGATCCCAGTTCTACCTTACAAATCTGACTAGACCAGAGGAGGTACACTGGTACAGATAGGAACTCATAACACAGGGAACCCAGGATGGATGATCCCTTCAGGATCAGTGGTGTGAGTGGTGATACGGAGAAAGTGGAGGAATGGTAGGGTGGAAAGGAGGAACCGATTACAAGGATCTACATATAACCTCCTCATTGGGGGATGGACAATAGAAAAGTGGGTGAAGGGAGAAATAGGACAGTGTAAGATATGACAAAATAATAATAATTTATAAATTATCAAGGGTTCATGAAGAAGGGGAAGTGGGGAGGCAGGAGAAAAAGTGAGGAGCTGATATCAAGGGCTCAGGTAGAAAGCAAATGGTTTGAGAAGGATGATGGCAACAAATGTACAAATGTGCTTGACAGAATATATGTATGTATAAATTATGATGAGTTGCATAAGCCCCCAATAAAATGGTTTTATAAAAAAAAACATGGAATAAATAACACTGCCACTTTCTTGCTTCAATTATTTTGAATAGAAGTGTGCGTGCTTTAAATCTTTTCTCTTCCTGTGTAAAGAATGGAGGCTAAACTCTTGTGTTAGTCTGGGTACTTTAGAGAAAGAAATCCACAGCAACTCATGTATAAGAGAGTTTTATATAAAGGTTAAGTGCACATCAAGAAAACATCTCAACGCAGTGCTGTCCAAACCCCAAAGTCCAACATTAACCCACATGCACAACACCAGTCCACAAAGACCTCTTCTATCTCACAAAGTAGACACAATGATGCTAACTGCAGGAGGAAACCTGAGTCAGTGAATGGGTAAACATCTTATTGCTGGCAGGGGTCTCTAAATGGCTGCTCTAGCACCCATGGCTGCATCTGGGTAGGTCCATGTGATTTCTCCTTGGGAATGTCTTGCAGGAAGTTAGTCTTGAAAGCTGAAGCAGGGAACTGCTAAGGCAGCTGCACCCTGGTCCGACCATCAGAAAGAAATAAACCTGAGAACTAGAAAGGTGAGGCTCACTGAGCCATTTATCCCTCCACCCTTCAATTAACCCCACATGTGTTTATCGGCCAGGTTGGCACAATAAACTACCTCAACTCTGTGCAATAACGTTATTCTCTTTCAGGCAGATTTCCTTCTTAATCAGTATTTTATTGTGGAATATATTTCAATATAATATCTATATAAATATCTATATCTATAGATTATAATTCCTCCTGCTGTATTCAATCCAGATTGTTTGCAAGATGTAGCACTCTCTACCTCCAAAGCTGTTCACAGTGAGGGACGGTCAGTGTGAGTCCAGCAGAAAACTAATTTCAGGGAGAAAGCTGACCTGCAGGGGTGTTAAGGACCCACCAGTTCTGGACCAAACAAAGAAAGAAGTGAGGACAGGAGCCTGGGTAAGGACTTCAGTGTCTGGTCAGCGAGAACTGCTGTGCTGACCACTATGGTAGCTCTACTGCCTCAAACATGGTGAGGATAGAGATTGTCTTTAATTTCAATAGATGGGGATGGACATAAATTTATATTGAACATAAAATCTGCACAGATATGCATATGATTGGTAGAGTGAAGAGCTGAGAGAGAGGACTGTGTTCTCCCAAGGACTCCACCAGCATCACTTTTCAAGCCTGAGGAACAGAGCTACAGGCTCCATTCAGGCCTTTCCACCTTTGCATACAAGTGCACCTCCCACATGCAAATACCAGTCCCATGAAATCACAGCATGCATGTACTTAAATTCCTATTCCTTCTCACCCTGGAGAGCATTTTCTAGGTGACACAAATCTTATCCACATGAACATGAATTGTGTGTGGGTTTTCCTCTTTCTGGTGGCGACTCTGGGAGGTGAGTGCTTCAGGGATTCAATCATACATGAAGTCTGGGAGGCAGCATCTGAGCACATGACTCACTGTGTTTCTCTTCATCCCCAGGTGTCCTGGCCCAGGTACAGCTACAAGAGTCAGGCCCTGGACTGGTGAAGCCCTGACAGACCCTGTCTCTTACCTGTGCTTTCTCTGGATTTTCTTTAACCAGTTATGGTGTGCACTGGAACTGCCAGGCCCAAGGAAAGAGACTAGAGTGGGTTGGTGGAATATGGGGTGATAGAAGCACATACTATAATCCAGCTCACCAGTCCCGAGTCACTGTCACCAGGGACACATCCAAGAGCCAAGTTTATTTAAAACTGAGCTCTGTGAATCCTGAGGACACAGCCGTGTATTACTGTGCAAGATACACAGTGATGGGAAGTCAGTGTGAGCCCAGACACAAACCTTCGTACATCAGGTCATGGTTTCAGCAGATGTGAAAGAGACAAGTCAGTGATGTTTTCCTCTCAGAAACTGTGGTTTCCCCACCTTTTCAGCACCTCTCTAGGGACCACCAAGCACAGACTCTAGGGAACCTTCATGTATCTGAACCTACCTTCTTTTCAGTGGAATGGGCTTTCTCTGTTTCATCATTTCTCCAAAGGCAGACTTCAAAGTAATAGGTATCAATGAAATCTCAGTTTACAATTCAGGGTACTAACTAGTACTGTTTTTTGTCAAGGTTAGAAATAATAAAAAAAAAACACAAAAAAACCAACCCAAACTCACTACCATCCAGTTGATAACAATTGAAACCCTGTGGGTTTCTGAGATTTTATCTGCTTTTGGGAGTAGAAAGCCATCTTTCTTCTTTGGAGTGGGCACTGGCATGCAGATCTCAGCCCAAAACATAACCACTATGTCACCAATCTCATTATAAAAATATTAATGCAGGAAAAATTATCATTTTTCTCCAAGCCATCAAATGGAGGTTCAATATTTCCATTCCAGTGAACACTCACAAGTGTACATTTATGTAACCTAGTATGACCTAAATAATATTAAACATGTTGAATTGTTAGGTAACGTTGAGCTGGCTTCAACTCCCAGAGATCCCATGTACAACAGGATGAAATATTGCCCGGAAGTGCACTCTGCTCACAATCATTCCTCTGTTTGGACTCATCGTTGCAGCCTTTTTGACAATCCGTCTCCTGGAAAGACTCTCTCTTTTGCATTGACAGTCTAATTGACCAAGCACAAGACCATAATCCGGGTTGTGATGCTGCTAATGACACACTCAAATAAGGGAGATTAAGTCTTATTGAATCCTTGGTCCTGGTACATATTAGTCCTCAAAAAGACGTTGCTTTATAAATGTTTAAAGTGGACTTGGGCAGCAGATTTGTCCAGGGAAAGGCATCACTTGTCTATGGCTTCTGTGAATAGTGATTGGAGATCCAAGTGAGATGAAATCCTTGACAACTCAATCCTATCTCCATATTTCATGGCAATTTTTATTGGGCTCATGGTGACAATTTTGGTTTTCTTTCATTGAGCTGTAATCTGTAGTTAAGACACCAGTCCCTGGTCTGAATCAGTATGTTTTTCAAGGCATACTACCTTAGGGCATGTGGTATTATGTTATCTGTATACTACAGGGTGTTAATAAGGCTTGCACCGATCTTATTTCCGTGCTCTTCCATGTTCAGGACAACTTTTTAGATTGTTTTCTTAGCAAAGCATGATGCACAAAAAACTACTGAAGTTTTCGATGATGCCATATTACTGTCATGCATGATTAGCATCCATTTAAGAAACAAATGAGAAATCACACCACAGATTGCACCGAGTATACATGATAAAAATGATTCCTTGAAAGAGTTGAAAATTCTTCTAGGAAAATATAGCCAGATACTTATTAACCACCTATTCAAAGTAAAGATCTCAACACAAACAAACAAACCCCCTGTAAAACAAAGAAACAAGCAAACAATCAAAAAACAGAGAAGAATAAAAACCCTGTTTTGAATTACAGACATTTTGGTGGGAGCATGCTTGTTCAAGTAGTCCGAGAAAGTGGCAATTTCTGGGTGGTCCAACAAAAGTCCATGCTGTACAGTCCCTCACTCAGCACTCTTTCCCCAGAAATTAAAGATAGAGGTGAGCTGTGTCCTCCATCCCCACTCACTGTGGAGGACAATTGAACCACTTCCTCTCCCGTTCCCTGAGAGAGTCCCCTCAGGAAGAGGGCAAACCTGGCTGAACATTGCATGCAAAAGGCTGTGATTTATTACATCCCTGCATCTCTGTTGCTGTTGTTTGGGGTCAGTCTGTTTCCACTCACAGAGACCATATGTACAACTAAAGAAATGCTGCCTGCTTGTGTGTCATCCTCTCAATTGTTCTTATATTTGATTCCACTGTTGCAGCCTCGATGTCAATCCATCTTGTTAAGGGTCTTCTTTTTCACTGCTCTTCTCCTGTAAAAGGAATGATGTCCTTCTTGAAGGACTGGTCTCTTCTGACAACATGTCCAACATATGGGACATGAAGTCTTGCCAACCTCGTCTCTAAGGAGCATTCTGGTTGTACTGCTTCCAAGATAGCCCTGGAGTTTGTTAATGGGTAAGCCATGCATTAGTTCCCTGTTTAAGAGGGAAGCTTTCCATTGACCTGGGGCCTTGCTGCGACATTCATCTGGGGTGAAGATAAAAGCTCCAGTCCCTCCACTGGGACAGAGATGGATACCAGGTGGGCAGTTTGATTGTCTCGGAAGTTCTTATATTCCTTCTTTCAAGACAATCATTTAGAAGGCACAATTTTTGTCATTCACTTCCAACTCCGGCAACTACAGAAACCAACCTGAGACTGGGCCTCTGAACGGGGTTAGGGACTATCTTTAGTTTGTTATCAATCCTTTCTCTGAATAAGTTTGAACATGCAACAGCTACAACGTTTGAACTTTCCGTAGCTACAACTAGTGCAAAGGGAATACTATCAAATCCATTTACACATGACCAGCAAAGTAGACAGACACGGGATGGATATTTTCCAGATTAGAGCTCCTCATGAGGGAGTTCAGAAGAATGATGTTAAGCTGTTTTAAACAATTATAGGAATGTTTCCCAAAAAAGTTACATAAAAACAAAAAATCGCAATAGAAGAAAAATTTTTAAAATATCTAACAAAACCGATAAAATTTAGGAATAATTCAACAACTCCAAAACAACTCCAAAAGAGAAACACTAATATAGTTGAAATAAATAAGTCTGAAAGATAAAAGTTGTAAAATTGAAACAATGGAAACCTGGATCAATGAACTTAGACAAATCTCTCGACACTAAATTAAAAGAAATATTTATTTTTAAGAACCCTAATATATGAATTTTGTGGGACACTTTTAAACGGAACCATTTATATTGATGAACACCTTTGAAGAGAATGGAGAATAAAAAAGACTGCAAAGGATATATCGTAGGGGAAAATGATTTTTTAAAAAGAAAATAAATCTGTTTGAGAACTCAGGTGCATGTGGTATTTTCTATGGCCTCATAAAGTCCACAGGAGAGCTGGGAAACGAGAATCTAAACAATACTAGATATCGACACAAAGATCTATTTCCCCAACCTCCTATATATATTTGCATGTACATGTCTTTGTCTAGAACTCCATGAATGCCCTTTGACTCCTAGCTCTTTCCTCCATCTCCCTTGACCTTCCTCCTGCCCTACTACCATGCTTCATCGCCACCTGGGCTAGAGTATACGTCTTCTCTAAGCAACCTTACCCTTGATCATTTCCCACCAGGGCTGCCACTCCCCCTTCTCTACCCTTTGGGGTCCCATGTTTTTCCCTTGTCCCTGGGTTTGTTAACACGACTTCCTTACCCCCCCTACCCCCCACCCCAAGTCCCCCCGGAACTGTCGGTCCTGTTGTTTTTCATCCAGATAGTTCATCCAGCCTGTCCTATTCAGACAGACCTGTGGAGTCACTAACATGCACGAAAACTAGACAGAGGAACCAAAGCAACAGTATACAACCAGACAACAAAACAACCAAAACAAACCACTGAAAAAGAACAGAACAAAACAGTTCACAAGAGAAAAGCTTGTAGTTAGTTCAGGGATCTTTGCTGGCCCTTAGGAGCGTTTTCCAGTCCAGTCTGTTGGGGCACCACGCCCTTGCCCCAAAGTCCATTTTCAGCATTCCCTGGGGACCTTGCCACTCCATTCCCTTGCTGTTCCGCTGCACTCCCCCAGTGATTTGCCTCGGTGTGGTGGGATCAGGTCAGGTGCAATTCCCACACTGTGTCTCCGGTGCTGTCCCCTGTATCGCCCTTAGTCACTGAGGGGCATCATGTCTCATAGTAGGGCCAGCCATGTTGTTCTCTCTGTGGACTGGCTGCTCTACTCAGGAACATCATCATCACGGCCTGGTGTGCCAGGCTGTGCTCCACTCTCTCCTCCTGCTCCTTCATCTGCTCCCGTGTGCTCTGATCAAATATGTCCATCTCCCATAGCTGCAGGGTCAATGTCGTCCTTTGGAACAAGTTCTTTTCGGGGGAGGGGCAGGAATCCACTTAATTTATGGTGCTGGGGCCAGCCTCCCAGACCTCTCCACCGGTTCCGTCCTCCACGCCGGGATATTGCATTCACACCTTGCGACACTGGGTTGAAGTCTGGTCCCACTTTCCCT
The DNA here is from genome assembly GCF_050624435.1 of Tenrec ecaudatus. Lineage (NCBI taxonomy): Eukaryota > Metazoa > Chordata > Mammalia > Afrosoricida > Tenrecidae > Tenrec > Tenrec ecaudatus. The sequence continues at coordinate 79,573,656 of NC_134546.1, forward strand.
GTGGAGATATAAACCATACCCTCCCCTTGGGTGGATTAATGCCCCATTTCTGTCATGCTGATTGTACTTACCTCAGGGGACTCATGTTGTACCTGTCCCTTTGGGTCTGGCTTACCTCCCTTAACATAATTCCTTCCAGCTCTTCCCATGAAAAAACGTGTTTCATGTGGCGGAAGGACCTTGGGCCTCTACTCAAACACTCCCTCTATGCATGAATACCTTCTTTTATTAAATTGGAACTCTATGATGCTCACTCTCCCGACACAACGGCTGGAGCCAAAGTGGGTGAACAAGTAAATGTGGTGAAGAAAGCTGATGGTGCCCAGCTATCAAAAGAGATAGTGACTGGGGTCTTAAAGGCTTGAAGATAAACAAGTGGCCATCTAGCTCAGAAGCAACAAAGTCCACATGGAAGAACACATCAGCCTGTGTGATTGAGTGGTCCCAAAGGGATCAGTTACAAGGCATCAAAGAACAAAAAATCATATCATTGACTGCACACCTCCATGATAGGATCGCTGAAGACAAATGGGTGCACAAGCAAATGTGGTGAAGAAAGCTGATGGTGCCCGGCTATCAAAAGAGATAGTGTCTGGGGTCTTAAAGGCTTGAAGGTGAACAAGCGGCCATCTCGCTCAGAAACAAATAAGCCCACATGGAAGAAGCACACCGGCCAGTGCGATCACGAGGTGCCCAAGGGACCAGATATAAGGCATCATGCAAAAAAAAAAAAGATATAAGTGTGTGTATGTATGTGTATATATGTGTATATGTATGTATGTATGTGTATATATATATTATATTAAATGAAGGGGGAAGTGCAGAGTGGAGACCCAAGGCCCAAGTGTCAGCCAATGGAGATCCCCTCATAGAGGGGCTTAGGAGAGGAGATGGGTTAATTAGGGTGTGAGGTAGTATCGATGAAGAACACAGCTTTCCCCCAGATCCTGGATGCTTCCTCCCCCCAACTACCATGATCTGAATTCTACCTTGCAGGGCTGGATAGGACAGAGGCTGTACACTGGTACATATGAGGGTTGGAGGTACAGGGAATCCAGGGTGGATGATACCTTCAGGACCAAGGGCGTGAGGGACGATGCTGGGAGAGTGGAGGGTGAGTGGGTTGGAAAGGGGGAACTGATTACAAGGATCACCATGTGACCTCTTCCCTGGGAGAGGGACAGCAGAGAAGGGGGGAAGGGAGACCCCGAATAGGGCAAGATATGACAAAATAACGATGGATAAATTACCAAGGGCATATGAGGGAGGGGGGAAAGGGGAGGGAGGGGGGGAAAAAAGAGGACCTGATGCAAGGGGCTTAAGTGGAGAGCAAATGCCTTGAGAATGATTGGGGCAGGGAATGTATGGATGTGCTTTATACAATTGATGTATGTATATGTATGGATTGTGGTAAGAGTTGTATGAGTCCCTAATAAAATGTAAAAGAAGAAAAGAGAAAAAAAATGATTAGGGCAAAGACTGTATAGATGTGCTTTATACAATTGATGTATGTATATGTATGAACTGTGAAAAGAATTGTATCAGCCCCAGTAAATTGTTAAAAAAAAAAAAACAATACTAGAAAAGATCAACGAGTAAAAGTATGAGTAACATTCCATGCTTGTGAGAATGACAATGACCTATCTGTCTTGAAGGAAGTATAGCCAGAATGCTCTTTAGAAGCCAGAATCTGGAGACGGCCTGCCATATTCTTTGCATATGTAAGCAGGAGGGTCAGTCCCTGGAGAAGCGTGCTGTGCTTTCTTGATAGGATTTCTGAAACGGGTTCAGGTAAAAAGAAAACAAACAACCCTCCACCATATTGATTCACATGATCTCTGTAAGAACGGGTTCAAACAGAATGGTCGAGGGAATGCCATAGATCAGGACGTGTTCTGTATTGTCAGAATGAGCAAAATCCAACCTGACATCATCTAACAAGAACAGCACCAATGAGTAATGTGACTTAATATATTTTGTCTGCGTTTGTTGGCAACTGAATGTATTCTTTGGTGAAGTACCTATTCATGCCCCTTGTCCATTTTGAGTCTCAAAACTGTACCAAATATTCAGTCCCAATTGATGTTTAGTGAGATGTTAGGATAAAGAAAGAGGAGTGAACTCCCCAGAGAATGTGCTGAGAAATGTGAAAATAAGGTATAATAAATGTCCACTATCAGTCAGGGTTTCTATGAAATCATATTTTATTTTCTCTATGCTCTCTGTGTACCAACAGTTTCTCTGATCTTCAGCTTAATGTCTTGATTTCTCAATAAATGAAGACCCATCCCAGGGAAGAGGAGGGCATTAGCCTGGCCACTTTTCTACTTCTCCCATCCTATCTCCAGAACTTCACACATCAGATCTCTTATCCAATTTCCAGGTTAAATCTCAAAACTCAAGGAAAAATCATATGGTGGGCAGAGTTCTCTAGCCTCGACAGACCTTGTCCATAAATCCTGTTTTTATTTTGCATATTCTTCAGTCTGGAGGTTACTTCTCTCTGGTAGTGTCAAGAGATTCTAAAAATGGGCTGACATTAAAGAGATGTCCATTATTTGCCATTATTGATTGTCTCCCCCTTCTTAGGTGTCCTGTGACAGGTACAGCATTAGGATTTGAGCCCAGGAGTGATGGGCTCTCCTTAAGGTTGGCAATCTTGGTGACTCTATACTTCCAGAGCTGGATCTGCCAAAAGAGGCAGACGAGGCTGGAGCAGCTGTTAACAGTATGTTTTTTGTAGCAGAAAATAATCTTCCATGTCAAAGGAGTTGACTCACAAGCTCCAAAAATGTCCAGACAGCAGTTCTCCTGCAGCTGACTGAATAAGCACTGAGGGAGCAGCTGTCCATTACTGCATGTGACTGACAGTCATGGGACCCAGTGCCATCCCATCCACAAACTGCACTGAAATAATGGCTTGTGCAAAGCAGAGGACCAGGCTTCTCGGGCAAGGGCGATAGCGGAGTCATGGGAGCCAGGAGCTTCCTCTTCAGTTCTATGGTTTCTTTCCCTCTAAGATATTTTCTCAATTGATATACTCCACCTTAGTATTTATTACTATATCCAATATACTTTATACTATCCATTAATTTATATATTATATACATTTACATAATTACATGCATTGTGGTGGCATAGTGATTACTTAATTGGCTGAAAAACAGAAGGTCAGCAGTTTGAAACCACCAGCTGCTTCACAGGGAAAAGACTGGGCTTTCTGCTCCCATAAAGAGTGAGTTTCAGAAATACTCAGGGGCAGTTCTCCCCTGTCCTGCAGGGTTGCCATGAGTCTGCATTGACTCGATGGGTGTGAGTGAGTGTGAGTGATTCACACATTGAGATGTATGATTGATAGCTATGACATATATTTAATGAGTTTTACATCCTGCATGGCTGTATTGGGCTGAATAAAAATGAAAGCTCAACATTATAAACTGTGGAATTCAACCAAAAAGGACTTAGTGAGGAATCCATAGCCACACACATCTGTATCATATAGAAATATGGCTCTCAAATTAATTACCTCAGTTTCCATTTCATGGAACGAGAAGAAAGGAATTGTATGCCCCTGCACAGGTAGCAGGGGGAAGTAAATAAGTATAAGGACTGAAATAAATGAAATGGAAGGGACACAACTAGTAAGCTGATTAAACGAAAACGGCCTCTGTGAGAAGACAAAATAAGAAGACAAACAGGCACTTTTCCTGATCATGACAACAGAGGGAGGACCCGAACCTCCACATCGGAAACCAGACAGCAGATGCCATGCCACATATTTATGGATAATTTCATGCCCACAGTATAAAATTATCACTTCAATGGAGAAATTCCTTGGAAGGCAAAGGGGAAAATGTTCCCCCAAAGAAACAAATAGATTGCCGAAGATGGCCAACAGGGACACCGGCATACTCTGAGAGCTCCTCCGAACAAAGCGGGATTGGCGACCAGGTAGCTGAATAGTAAGAGTCTGGTGAGTGAAATATCCCTCTGGGACAGCACCCCAGTCCTACCCCACGTATTTGTCCTGAGCAGGGGTCTAGGTGAAAGAGGACCGGACTAGTGGGACATCTCTGGCCACTAAGCTGCCGTGAGCTCACTGGCGACGGACCTAGGCTCCATCCCCAAACCGGACGCCAGCCCAGAGCCGCTTGCCTGCCATGCCTAGACAGGCACAGCAGGTCACGCTCCCCTACTCCAGCGGCCCACTCCCCACTCGCAGATCCCCACTGGGAGAGAAGCTTTCCTCTCCCGCAGTTCCCCTCTCCCCGCAGGGCAGCGATCTGCCCTCGGCCCACGTCCCTCCCTCCATTCATCCAAGCTCAGGGGAGCGGATCCGCGGGTTGTCTGGCGACCCCCACGGGGGACCATCCACCCGCACCGCTGCCGCGGACCTCTCCACCTGCCCTCCGTGCGCCGGCCTCCCACCCCTGCCCGCCCCTGCCAGCCCCTGGCAGCCTAGCGCCAGCTCCACTCCTTTCGGGGACCCTGCGCTGAGCACTTCCCGCCAACAGGAGCCATAGCCCAACCCGCGCCTGTCCCGGACCCTGAGCTTCCGCGGAGCGCCGCGCCCCACGCTGCTGAGTCTGCCCACCGAGGGCCCCTCCCTGCGCAAGGCACAAGAGTAGGTGCCCTCCCCAGGGTGCTGCGGAGACCCCGGCGGCGGCGACTCTGAGCCTGAGCGGAGGAAGGGCGCCATTACCCCCTGCGGTTTCGCTCCAAGCCACTACGGTCCTCGGGGTTCTGAGCTCAGAGCAGGGCAGAGAGCGAACACCATTGTTCCCTGCAGTGTCCTGCAGCTGTCTGCGCAGCTGTCCGAGGGGCCTCCCCGCGCCCCGCTCACAGCCCGGGCAGGTCAAACATTCCACCTGCAGTGGAGCCTGGGTCTCGGCTTTGCAGTCCCTGAGGAGCCGTCAGTGAGCTCCAGCCAGCTCTCACCACCTGGGGCCCTGTTGGGTCCCCAGTGCCAGCCCTAAGCCTGCCACAGCCCGCCCCAGCCACCCCAGGAGACGGCACAGTGGCCTGAGCCTCCACACAATAAGGTTACTCCTGTCTCCCAGAAGCATGGGGCCTATTAAAGGATCAAGGAAAAATCAACAGACCACATCACTCCCAACAAAAAAAATCAGAGAAACGAGGCACTTTAACAGACCTAACGTCACTCATAGAAGAAACAGATATAGATCAGCCACAAAAGGAAATCTTCAGAACTCTGCTTGCAGTAATACAGGAGCTAAGAGAAGCAAACCAAAATAAGGATACAACGATAGAAGGGAAAAATGCACAATAGAGGGGATGAAGTCCACAATAGAGGGGATGAATACTATCCACCAAAAGGAACTGCAGAAACTAACAGAGGAGGTAGCAGAGGCCACACAAAAGGTCACAGAAGCTATATCTAGGCTTGAGGAGGCTGAGAACCATATCAGTGAACTCGAGGACGCTCAAACCAAACGAAGCAAGCGAGAAAAACAATCAGATAGGAAAATTAAAGAAACAGAAGACAGCCTGAGATCAATGACAGATGCTATGAAGAGGAATAATATTCGAATAATCGGTCTACCGGAACACAACATAACACACAAATCGACCGCCAAGATAGCAAAGGAATTCCTGGAAGAAAATTTCCCCAACCTAACAAAGGAGAATCCGACTCTCATACAGGAAGCAGAGAGGACGCCGACTAAGCTAAACACCAAGAAGAACACGCCAAGACATATAATTGTAAAATTATCCAACTTAGAGGAAAAAGAGAAATTCTACCAGCATCAAGAGAAAGGAAGACAATCACATACAAAGGAGCGCAGGTAAGAATATGCTCAGACTTATCAGCAAAAACCATGAAGAGGAGGAGAGAATGGAGCAACATCGTCCAAAAACTGAAAGATAAAAATGCCTCCCCAGAATCCTATACCCTGCCAAGTTATCCATTAAGATAGAGGGTAAGATAAGGGTCTTCCAGGACAAGGAAGAACTCAAAAAATATACTGCAAGTCACCCGACACTGCAGAACATACTGGCTGACTCACTATGGCCAGAAGATCAAGCTCCAACTAGAACCACCAGGACACCACCATATAGCCCATCTCCATCTAGAAGCCAACATGCCAGCAACACGTACCAGGACAACAGCGTCTCAGATGGAAAAGAGGACAGGATAGAAACCCTCCACTCAAACGCAGTACACTGATATGAAGGAAGATAGGCAAAGACCCAAAACACAAAACAGAATATGGCAACCATGAAGCCAGAGATTGTAATAATCACTCTGAATACAAATGGGCTCAATTCATATGTTAAAAGAAAGAGGCTGGAGGATTGGATTAGAAAACATAACCCATCAATCTGCTGCCTGCAAGAGACACACCTTAAGCAAGCAGACAAGCATATGCTGAGAATAAAGGGCTGGCAGAAAGTTTACCAAGCAAATGGTAACTCCAAGAAGGCAGGAGTGGCTATCTTAACCTCCGACAAAATGGATCTCAAGATCCAAAACATAAAAAGAGACAAAGAGGGACATTACATAATGCTCAAAGGCTCAGTAAACCAGGAAGCACTAAGCATACTGAATATTTACGCACCTAATAATGGTGCGGCAAATTTCGTCAAACAAACTATTAAAAAAATGACAGAAGAAATCACGGAAACAACAATAATAGTGGGGGACTTCAACACTCCACTATCAGAGAAAGACAGGTCACAGGGAAAGAAGTTCAGCAAAGAGGCCAGAGAGCTAAACAATGTAATTAGGCAACAGGGCCCGATAGACATCTATAGAGCCTTTCATCCAAAAGCAAAAGGTTTCACATTCTTCTCCAATCCACACGGATCTTTCTCAAGAATAGATCACATGCTGGGGCACAAGGCCAGCCTGAGTAAATTCAAACACATAGATATTATCCAGACGTCTTTCTCAGACCACCATGCCATAAAGCTGGAGATTAATAGGAGGGCACCCAGAAAAGCAAGGGCCACCAATTGGAGAATAAACAACGATCTCCTGCGACATGAATGGGTTAAGGTCCAGATCAGAGAGGATATCAGGAAATTTCTAGAAACTAATGAGAACGAGGATACAACATATCAAAACTTATGGGACACTGCAAAGGCAGTTATCAGAGGTAGCTTGATATCACTGAATGCATACATGAAAAAAGAAGAAAGGCGTATGACAGATATGTTAACACAAAACCTCCAACAACTAGAACAGAGTCAACAGAACTACCCCTCCAATAGCAAGAGAAAAGAAATAATAAAAATCAGGGCGGAGTTAAACCAGTGGGAAGACAAAAGAACAATGCAAAGGATTAACGCAACTAGAAGCTGGTTCTAGGAAAGAATTAATAAAATTGACACTCCCCTGGCAAAGCTTACCAAAGATAGAAAGGAGCAATCATCAATAGCCAGGATGAGGGATGAATCGGGGGCAATAACAACAGACCCCAATGAGATAAAAAGGATAATCACAAAGTACTATGAAGGTTTGTATTCTAATGAATTCAGAAACCTGGAAGACATGGATAAATATTTAGAAAAACAATCTCTCCCTAGATTATCTGAGACAGAGATCAAGAATCTCAACAAACCCATAGCGAAGGAAGAAATAGAGAGTGTCATCAAAAACCTACCAAGGAAAAAGGCCCCAGGGCCAGATGGCTACACAGCAGAATTTTACCAAACATTCAGGGAAGAGCTGACACCGATCCTGCACAAAGTATTCCATAACATAGAAAAGAACGGCAAGCTCCCAAACTCATTTTACAAAGCCAGCATTACTTTGATACCCAAACAGGGAAAAGACCCCACAGGTGTAGAGAATTATAGACCAATATCTCTAATGAACATAGATGCAAAAATCCTTAACAAAATATTGGCCAATAGAATACAAAGGAACATCAAACATATCATTCACCACGACCAAGTAGGATTCATCCCAGCGATGCAGGGATGGTTTAACATCCGAAAATCCATCAATATCATACACCACATCGAGAAGAAAAAGGATAAAAACCATATGATAATATCCATAGATGCAGAAAAAGCATTTGACAACATCCAGCATCCATTCCTAATCAAAACACTCATGAAGATAGGATTGGAAGCTAAGTTCCTCAAGCTCATACAAGCTATCTATGAAAGACCAACAGTCAACATCATAGTCAATGGAGAAAAGACAAGAACAATACCACTGAAAAAGGGTACAAGACAAGGATGCCCCCGTCCCCTCTTCTATTCAATATCGTTTTGGAGGTTCTGGCTAACAACATAAGACAGCGGAAGGACATCAAAGGGATCCAGTTGGGAGAGGAGGAGGTGAAACTATCGTTATTTGCAGATGACATGATCCTATACATTGAAGACCCCCAAAACTCCACAGTTGGAATACTTACAGCAATAGAGGAATACGGAAGAGTAGCAGGATACAAGATCAATAAACAGAAGTCGGTAGGGTTTCTATACACATCGGACAGGGCCATGGAAGAGGCGATTAAGAGGGAAGTACCCTTCACAGTAGCCAAGAACAAACTGAAATACCTAGGAATATACATAACAAAAAATACTAAAGACCTTTATAAGCATAATTATAAAACCCTATTACAGGAAACCAAAAGTGACCTTCACAAATGGATGAAGCTCCCCTGCTCATGGTTAGGTAGGCTGAACATAGTAAAGATGACAGTTCTTCCTAAAGCACTCTACAAGTTCAATGCTATACCAATCCAATTACCATCAACCTTCTTCAAAGAATTGGAAAAACTGACCACCAACTTCATATGGAGAGGGAAGAAACCCAGAATTAGCAGAGAACTCCTCAAGAAGAAGGACACAATTGGAGGACTCACCCTACCTGATTTTAATGCCTACTACACAGCTACAGTGGTCAAAACAGCATGGTACTGGCACAATGATAGACACTCAGACCAGTGGAAAAGAATAGAAAGCCCAGGAGTAAAATCATCAGCATATAGACAACTGATCTTCGACAAGGGTCCCAAAAACGTCAAGTGGGAAGCAGATGCCCTCTTTAATAAGTGGTGCTGGAAACAATGGATATCCACATGTAGAAAGTTGAAACAAGATGTCTACCTCACCCCATGCACAAGAATACACTCAAGGTGGATCACAGATCTAGAAGTCAAACCCCAAACCATCAGGACCATTAAGGAGGGAATCGGGACTAATCTCAGAGCACTGGCCCAGGGAGCACATAGGCTCACTGCAACAGGGAAGGGGACACACACAGGTGATCTGGAAATCGACAAATGGGATCTAATAAGAATAAAACACCTGTGCACCTCGAAAGACTTTGCCAAGAGGGTGACAAGGCAACCCACAGACTGGGAGAAGATTTTAAGTAATGACACGTCAGACAAAGGGCTCATTACTAAAATGTACAACACCACCATGACCTGCAAAAAGAGGAAACAGTTAACCCCTAAGGAAGTGGGCAAAAGAAATGAGAAGAACTTTCACTAGAGAGGAGATCAATATGGCCAATAAATATATGAGAAAGTGCTCGAAGTCCATTGCCATAAGAGAAATGCAAATCAAAACAACCATGAGATACCACCTAACACCCCTGAGGCTAGCCCAGATCAGTAAATCAGAGAGCAACAAGTGTTGGAGGGGCTGTGGTGAAGTAGGAACCCTCCTCCACTGCTGGTGGTCGTGCAGATTTGTACAGACACTGTGGAAAGCAATCTGGCGATACCTAAAGAAAATGGAAATTGATCTACCTTATGACCCAGCCATCCCTCTACTGGGCATATACCCGGTTGAAGCAGCAAATAAAACACGACCAGTCATATGTGCTCCAATGTTTATTGCGGCACAATTCACAATAGCAAAGACTTGGAAACAGCCTAAGTTTCCATCGATAGACGAGTGGATTAGCAAACTTTGGCACATACACACAATGGAGTATTATTCAGCATTGAAAAGCACCGATGAGCACATGAAACACGTTATTTCATGGGAAGAGCTGGAAGGAATTATGTTAAGCGAGGTAAGCCAGACCCAAAGGGACAGGTACAACATGAGTCCCCTGAGGTAAGTACAATCAGCATGACAGAAATGGGGCATTAATCCACCCAAGGGGAGGGTATGGTTTATATCTCCACAGGGAAAGTGGGACCAGACTTCAACCCAGTGTCGCAAGGTGTGAATGCAATACCCCGGCGTGGAGGACGGAACCGGTGGAGAGGTCTGGGAGGCTGGCCCCAGCACCATAAATTAAGTGGATTCCTGCCCCTCCCCCGAAAAGAATTTGTTCCAAAGGACGACATTGACCCTGCAGCTATGGGAGATGGACATATTTGATCAGAGCACACGGGAGCAGATGAAGGGGCAGGAGGAGAGAGTGGAGCACAGCCTGGCACACCAGGCCGTGATGATGATATTCCTGAGTAGAGCAGCCAGTCCACAGAGAGAACAACATGGCTGGCCCTACTATGAGACATGATGCCCCTCAGTGACTAAGGGCGATACAGGGGACAGCCCCGGAGACACAGTGTGGGAATTGCACCTGACCTGATCCCACCACACCGAGGCAAATCACTGGGGGAGTGCAGCGGAACAGCGAGGGAATGGAGTGGCAAGGTCCCCAGGAATGCTGAAAGTGGACTTTGGGGCAAGGGCGTGGTGCCCCAACAGACTGGACTGGAAAATGCTCCTAAGGGCCAGCAAAGGATCCTTGAACTAACTACAAGCTTTTCTCTTGTGAACTGTTTTGTTCTGTTCTTTTTCAGTGGTTTCTTTTGGTTGTTTTGTTATCTGGTTTTATACTGTTGCTTTGCGTTCCTCTGTCTAGTTTTCGTGCATGTTAGTGACTCCACAGGTCTGTCTGAATAGGACAGAATGGATGAACTATCTGGATGAAAAACAACGGGACCGACAGTTCCGGGGGGTTTTGGGGTGGGGGGGTAGTGGGGGTAAGGAAGTGGTGTTAACAAACCCAGGGACAAGGGAAAAACAGGGGACCCCAAATGGTAGAGAAGGGGTAGTGGCAGGCCTGGTGGGAAATGATCAAGGGTAAGGTTGCTTAGAGAAGAGGTATACTCTAGCCCAGGTGGCAATGAAGCATGGTAGTAGGGCAGGAGGAAGGTCAAGGGAGATGGAGGAAAGTGCTAAGAGTCAAAGGGCATTCATGGAGGTCTAGACAAAGACATGTACATGCAAATATATATAGGAGGATGGGGAAATAGATCTATGTGTCTATATTTATAGGTCAAGTATTAAGGTGGCGGAAGGACCTTGGGCCTCTACTCAAACACTCCCTCAATGCATGAATACCTTCTTTTATTAAATTGGAACTCTATGATGCTCACTCTCCCGACACAACGGCTGGAGCCAAAGTGGGTCAACAAGTAAATGTGGTGAAGAAAGCTGATGGTGCCCGGCTATCAAAAGAGATAGTGACTGGGGTCTTTAAGCCTTGAAGGTGAACAAGCGGCCATTTAGCTCAGAAACAACAAAGCCGAGATGGAAGAAGCACACCAGCCTGTGCAATCACAAGGTGCCAAAGGGATCAGGTATAAGGCATCATCATCAAAAAAAAAAAAAAAAAAAAAAAAGATCTTACCATAGCGAATGAAGGGGGAAATGCAGAGTGGAAACCGAAAGCCCATTTGTTGGCCACTGGAGATCCCCTCACAGAGGTGTCTAGGGGAGGAGATAAGTCAGTCACGATGCGATGCAGCACCAATGAAGAATACAGCTTTCCCCCAGATCTTAAATGCTTCCTACCCTCCAACTACCATGATCCGAATTCTACCTTGCAAGTCTGGATAGAGCAGAGGTTGTACACTGATGCATATAGGAGCTAGAGGCACAGGGAAACCAGGGTGGATGATACCTTCAGGACCAGGGGTGTGAGGGGCGATACTGGGAGAGTAGAGGGTGAGTGGGTTGGAGGGGGGGAACCGATTACAAGGATCTACATGTGACCTCCTCCCTGGGGGATGGACAACAGAAAAGGGGGTGAAGGGAGATGCCGGATAGGGAAAGATATGACAAAATAATAATCTATAATTTATCAAGGGCTCATGAAGGAGGGAGGAGAGGGGAGAGAGGGAGAAAAAAATGAGGACCTGATGCAAAGGGGTTAAGTGGAGAGCAAATGCTTTGAGGATGAGGGCAAAGAATGTACAGATGTGCTTTGTACAATTGATGTATGTATGTGTATGGATTGTGATAAGAGTTGTATGAGCCCCTAATAAAATGTTAAAAAAAATTGATAATATACAACAACTAAAGGAATGCTTGATAAACAACCTGTTTAAAAGCTTTGTTTTCCCTTGAGAGTGCTTGTACTTCTCTGAGACTGAGGGATAACTCTTGCCCATATTCTCTTCTCATCTGCTTCTAAATATCAGAGGACATGCACATGCAGCTCTCTGCCTGCTGAGAAACCAGCCACAGCCCCTGATGTGGGAGATCTCAGAGTAGAATCCCAGTCTCTGGGGTCTCTGCTGTTTCCATTTTGTGCCCAGGAGTTAGTGCACAGTACTCATAATGAATTTTGTACCATTCTTGGCTTTCATTTTGACCATTTTACATGGTAATCATTGTAGACACTGCTGTGTATGTGTGTAATTGTGCATACCTTAGTATGTATGTGTGTGATGACTGATCACGGGTCTCTGTGTTTGCGGGTGTCAAGTATGAAATGCAGCTGGTGGGGTCTGGGGTGATCTGAGAAAGCCTGGGTGGTCTCAGACTCACCTGTTGGGCTTCTGGATTCACCTTCAGTAACTATGAAATGATCTGGATCCGCCAGGCTCCAGGGAAGGTCCTGCAGTGGGTCTCAGGTATGAATACTGATGGTAGTGCATAGTATACAGGCTCCGTAAAGGGGAGATTCACCATCTTCAGAGACAATGTCAAGAACATGCTCCATCTTCAAATGGGCAGTGTGAAAGCCAAGGACACGGCCACACAGCAAGGGGAAGTCTGTGAGAGCCAATACACAAACCTCCCTGTCAGGGAGGAGAATGGGCTCTAGGGGGCGCTCAGGATCCACAGAGCACAGTACTCAGCCCAGGAGCAGGTGCAGCTGGAGCTTCAAGTCTGGTTTCCTGTGGGGATTTGTGGATTCTTCTAAATCTGTTTCCCTAAAGAATCCCTCTCTAATGAAAACAAACAAAAAAAAAATCCATGCCTACACCTTTTATCTGTGAATTCAAAAGTTATATTGCAACAGGAAAATATATTCTGTTCTATAGCAACAATCGGCCTGTTTACCCTAAGGAGAGGAAATGACTCTGCCAGGGGTCTCTGCATCAAAGTTCTCATGTCTCTCAGATAAGTACTCCCCAGTAAGACTCACAGCCAACTGGGGCCTGGGCAAAGGGAACTATAAATAATAGGTGTTTGACTATTGGCTGAAAATGTAACAGTATATTCTTCCCTCATACTTTCTGAGGTATTCTGACAACCATTTAAACAAAATCTAGGTGGTCAGCCTATTTTTGTTTGGTTGTTTCTTCAAATTACACTGTTTGTTTGATTTGGTTGGTTTTCCTAACAATGGTGGCCCAGTATTTCAATTTTTTGTATTTTCTGGAAACCCATCTGCAAATAAATAAATTCACTAATTATATTTCATTCTGTGGATGCTAGTATTTTCTGTCTGTCCTCCAGAACATTCAGCCCAGGAGGGTCAAGCCAGATAAGAACTTATTTGTACAAATTCTGGATTCAGAGAGCTCACCTGCTCAGTCCCACAGTATATCAGTCCATACTTTCTGGTTTCACCCAGAGAGTTCACATTTGCCCTTTTAGTCAGCTTACCCTACTTCTGCTTTAGAGTACCATGTACTCTTTCCACACTAGAATGACTCTGAGAAGACATAGGAGTGTAGTTGTTGAAGAAAAGTTCTTCCTTTTGGTGACTCACAATAGCCATTCCTATTTACAGCACACATTAAATTGGAGCCACTTTTGGCTGAATCCACTGAAATTGCTAGAGTTAGCTGATTTTCAAACTATAATGTTACCCTAATCTAATGCAGAAAAGAAAATGAGTATCTCACCATTTAAATGTCCTTGGATTTGTTATGAGTGGCTTATAAATATATACCACTGACAACAGAGGAACACAGCCTTTATTCCTAGTCATTCTCAATCCTACAGCCACAGCTACCTCCTCAACCATACTACTCCTCACTTTCTGTGGCCTGGAAACTCTGGTCCTGGTGAATGGAGAAGTCATGGACAGGACTGAGTTCTCTGAGGAAACAGCCAACATTCTCATCCCAGATGAAGCCCTTGTTCACTTTATTACAAAGGGACCACTCACATGCTAATCTCAACATAGTTCATCAGATAGAGTCTCATCATACATTGCTTAATGTAGGGCTGACTCACTCTGGATAATACACCTGAGAATCAGACCTTGTTCCCAAGAATATTTCGGCTTCTTCCTCTTCTTGGGGGCAGCACTCAAAGGTGAGAAGATCAGGAATTGAAACATGAAGATTTGGGAGTGTTTCACCTGCACACTTGGCTCACTGTCTCCAGGTGCAGCTGCAGGGCTTGAACCAGGCTTGTCAAGCTCACAGATGTTGTGCTTCACTTCTTCTGTCTCTAGATTCTCTAGAATCAGCTGTAGGTCGGTATGCTGTGGAGTGGTGAGAGCACAGACTATTCTACTCTGATGTCTTGAGTACATGACCCCAGTAACCCCTTTCATAGTCAAATTGATTGAAGGCTGAGCTCCATTCCTGTGCAGGCCATTGCCAGGCATCACTGTGAAAGGGGGCTGGGAGAAGGCAGTGTGACTCCAGAACTCCAGGTGAAGAAAGGGGTCTGAGCTGCACTCTACTCCATTACCTTCTCTTCTGTGTGGCCCAGATTAGTGCTCCTCTAAAACTAATCAGCAAGTCAGGCTACTAGAGAAAAACAAAATTTGTTTAATGCCCAGTCATCAAGCATACTTTAAATATAAGGCTCACCATACCACCAAGTCTTAAGAACAGGCTTCAACTCAGGGGTCTTATTTTGGTCGGTTGCAGAAAAAGGTTGCCTTCCAGACCCCTCAGTGAGCAACATTCTTAATCTAAGCTTAACTAAGTTCTAACTTCTTCCAGAAAACTGTTAGCTTATGAAAGAAAAGAAAAACAACAACAAAAAAACCCATAGTGGTGATAGTAATTCTATCACCAGTCAAGAGATCAATAGATATGTTGTATTGGATAAATATACCATGTTAGGCTTGTTTAGAGTGTTGAACAGCAGGGATCTTACTTTGAGGAGCAGGTTCACCTCACCCAAACCACCGGATTGTCAATAGCTTCTTATGTGGAAGTTGATCACTGAATAAAGAAGACTGAAGAAGAGTCGGTTTCACTGAATTGTAGTGATGGCCAAGAATACGGAAGTAACATTGGTCTTCAAAAGCACAAACAAGTCTGTCTTAGAAGAAGTGAGCTCCGAATGCAAGTTAGGTAGAGAGTGAGAGCCCATATTATATACTTTGGAAAATGTTGTCAGAAAGGAGCAGTCCTGGAGAATGACAGTATGTCCAGTAAAGTAGAGGGGCAATGAAAAATAGGAATCCCTCAACAAAATGGATTGACACAGTGATGGCAACAATGGGTTCATCCTAAATTGAAAGTCTATTAAAGGAGAACGCAGTGTTTCCTTCCGTTGTGTACTGGATCCCTATGATGTGGAATCAACTCAGTGGCACCTAACATTGACAACCTCAGAAACCACTAATCAATACACAAGACAAGCACATAATACTAGTGTGATAGTTATATTTACAAAATTTATTTCCATGGTAATGGATACCAAACCTTTCATGTAAACTTTGCCGGAACATAAACTGTCTTATTAAAAAGAAGGAATGGGTTGCCTTTGCTAAAAAAAAAATAACAAAGTGATGATAAAATCACCAAGCAATTCCTGTCCCTCGTTGATTTACACCATTCTCCTGGAGGTGGACTGAAAGAAATTCTCTATGATCCACCCAGCATGTCTTATGGCAGAGTATTTCTCATCTTGGGCTCAAGTGTGAGGGTAGCACACAGTCACTCAGATGTGAGTGACTATTTGTCCATCAAGAGTACTGTAAATCATTTATCCCTCTATGCAAGTGGTTCTCAACCTGTTAATCTCAACCCCTTTGGGGGTTGAACGACCCTTTCACAGGGGATGCCTAAGTACATCGGAAAACACATATTTCTGATGGTCATAGGAACTGAGACCTTATCCATCTCCAGGCAGGTCTGCCAACATGCAGATACACCACATATGAGTCCCTGACGTGAAAACTGTTACCCATGTTACACCAGGCTTCAAGACAAATTTTCATTTATTTATAATTAGAAAGAAATATTTCACAATATATAATTACATGTTGTTTTTGTGATTAATCACTATGCTTTATTTATGCTCAATTTTTAACAATGGAAATACATCCTGCATATGAGATATTTACATTAGGATTCATAACAGTAGCAAAAATAATGTTATGAAGTAGCAACAAAAATAATTTTATGGTTAGGGGTTCACCACAACATGAAGATCTGTATTAAAGGGTCACATTATTAGGAATTTTGAGAAACACTGCTCTACACTGAGGGGTCAGTTGCAAGACCTGAGGATCCCTCCAGAACAAGTGATCTATGAGGTGAGTGGGTTTCAAGATGCTCAGAGGGTCCAGAATCAACTGAATCACAATTAAATTCCATGAGAAACTTCAAGGCTAAATCTAAAGTAGATTAAAGACCAGAGGATTCACACAGTATGAATATACACTTTTTTCTTAAGTTCAAGTTATTGGGTGAAAACATAACAATAGTGGTGAGAGTACACTTACTAACATTTTCTATGAGACAGTAATAAACTGTTAACAAGGTCAGATAATGATACTTCAAGAAAACTGTAGACCAATATTTGTAATGGATCCACTTGAAAAAGTGCTTGAAAATATTGGGAACTGAGTCAGACAACACACTGAAATAATTATATACCATTATTAATTGGAATCTTCCCCAGAGTTGATTTAACACAAGAAAATAAGCTCTGTAATATAGCAATTAATGCAAAAAAAGGAGTAACTATCTAAATAGACACATGAAATATACTAAACAAAGTCAGAGGCTTTTCATGTTAAAAAAAACACCTCTGCAAATCTAACATGAAACAATATAGATCAATATGTGAATATCCTAATACACATTCCTATTATTTAATAATGAAAATGTCATACTTAGAGGAAAGAGAAAAATATCACCCCACCTCAGAAAAAGGACAAATATAAATGTTCACTTTCACTACTGATATTAAAAATTGACTGTATGTTCTAACTAGAGCAATCAAAATAAGATTTTTTAAGAAAGAAAAGAGGCTTCCAAAATGAAATAAACTTGCCTTTAATTATAAATTAATGGTCCTATCCATAAAATATTGAAAATATGCCATAAATAGCTAATAAATATAAAACATTGTAGGCTACATTTCAACAGGCAAAAATAACTTTTGAAACTTAACCCAGTAACTATTCATTGCTTATCAACAACTCCCAAACCATTAACCCTTACACCTTAACACGCTGAGCATCCTTACAGCACACTGATAATATCCTAAAACACTGAACCCCTAACCACCTGAAAAGCTCTTTACATCCAAAATGTCTATTAGCACCCTGAGCATTCCCTGATACCCATAGCCAAGTGGAAAAGAAAATAGGATTTCCATAAGAAATCCTAACACCATACACCAGGGGTCCTCAAACCAGGACCACGGGCCACACGCGGCCTGCCGAGCAAAAACCAATTGTTTTTGCTACCGCTGCCTGTCCTGCTTAGGAGCTGACCCATCCAGTGTGCATATGAATTTGCTCATTGTTTATAAAAAACTATAGTCTGGACCTCCAACGACCTGAGAGACAGTGACCTGGGCCCCTGCATAAAAAGTTTGAAGACCCCTGCCATACACACTCAAACTAACCTAATTCATTTATCCCAATTGTTTGAATCAGGAACACAACTTTGAATATGTTCTATAACCTTAATCTTAACTTTATGAAACAATGTCTCAATATCAGAAACCAACTTCCAAAACTATACTGTTTAAACCCTAACTCGAAATCTTTATACCGTAACACATAAGCCCCTAAGCAACTCCAAACATAAGCTGGTAGGCATGACACATTCTAAACATAGAGCCTTTTATTCCATCCACCAACATCTGACTTTTATCTCATGACACTTAAATTCTAGTTCTATCCATTGACTCTTGTTCTTGAACCAGGAACATTAATCCAAGGACCTAGATTCGAATCTTACATAGACTCTGACTCTAGCACTCTTCAACCCTACACTGAACCTGAATCTAACCCATCAAGAAACTCACATTGCTAATTATGTATGTGGAACTGTCTGCTCTTTCAGACTTTACCTAAATGTACAAAACTAAAGTAGGTAGATAGGCAAAACCAGGAATCACAAGCACATTTTCAGTAAACTTTTAAGGCATTTGCATCTGATTCATGGAAGGTGGCAAAATAAAGTGGCTTATACATGTTTGTATATGTATATTCTATATATGAAATGAAAATCTCATTCCCACACTGGAAAAATAAATGGATCATGAAGAAACACTAGCAAAAAAGTAAAACAAAAGAGGCAATAGTTAGAAAAAATGCAAATGAGGACTTTCAGGTTTATGACCAATATGTGAAGAGCCCAAAGTCACCATTCCAATCCCCAAGAAAAAAGGTGACCATATTGAACTCAGAATACTGAGGTTACAGCGCATGGTTTTGTTCTGTTGTCCATTTAAAAAAAAAGAGTTGCCAATGAGTCAATTCTGACTTATAAAGTCTCTACAGGGCAGAGTACAAAAGGCCCTGTGTGTTTCTGAAACTGCAACTCTTTAAGGGACCAGAAAGTGTCGCCAGTTAATGGTTTTGAATTGCTGAACGCGTGGTTAGCAATCCAACACATAACCCACTACATCACCATGGGTGCTTCGTGTTCTTATAAACTAGAGAAAACTAGATTGCAGCTAACAATAAGAAAGGTATTCTTTTCAATGTCTCTAATAAATTGATCTAGTTAGGACCCAGACCAAACATCAGTCCTCAAAACAAGAGGTAGGTACACATAGGTAGGTATGCTCTCAGTTGATTTCTACTGTGAAATCATTCTATGTACCTGCCTATGGGGCCATTTTGTTTAGTAGTGGTTTTCACCCTATTCCATTAATAGTCTAATTAATTTAATTCATTGAAAACTGTGATTTGAAACATGTGATGGGATTAACTAAGATATAGACCAAAAGAATTTGTTCCAGGAGAAAATACCTTCAGAAGTTATCCATTAAATATCTTACTGAGTATAGATTTACTCTGAAACCACATATGGTAACCACACAGAATCAAATGGTGGGCCAAATGATTGCTATTTATCAAATTATTATCTAATTTAAATACAAGGAGCTCATTAGTAGCTAATCTTTCATGCCATGAATGCACAAATGGGTTTCAAAAAGTTCATGGAAAAATGGAATAAAGATAATGGAATTTATACATGATCTTTTTGAAGCCTCTGCATGTCTGTTCCTAATAGATAATGCTAAAGAGTGTAGTATTATTATGCTAAACAGAATAATGTAATAAATATTTTATAATTCCTCAATTATACATCTTAAAAATCTTTAAGAAACCTGTTCATCTTCCATCAAACTCAGAAAGAATATTAAGAAATTTATATAGGGTATCTTTCTTGAAGATTAAAATTGGTATTAATTTTATTCTCTAGCTATGGTAAAGAGACCAGTTAGGTTACAGTATATCTGTATGAGTCACATAGAAACTTGTGAGAGCTGAAAATTAACAAAATGGCTTAATATGTCTGGGTCCTGCCAATTTTGTGTATTCCAAAAGTTAGTTTCTCATGTTATAGTTAAAAATTCAACCTCATTGCATAGTTTTGAGTTTTCCTTCTTTGAAAGAATGCCAGGTTACATAGGTTCTGGCATGTGCGTACATATATGCATGTGTGCCTGGCTTAGTTTTTGATGTCCCTGAGCATTATAATGGTTACCATGGGTAGGTGTTCATGGAGAGATTCAAAGTGTGTGTCTACTCAGAGTCTCCAGGGAAGAAAGCCTGGGTAATGCACTTTGAGAAACCAGTCACTGAAACCCCTCTGCAACATCCCTGTGCAATGACACTCATGGAGTCTTCCGGAGTTGGTGTGGGTTTGATGGCATCTGTTTGGCCAGGTTCATTTCTAGGGGTGGGGGAGAATGCTGGCTTCATTTGCTACCCTCAAGGCTGTCAGTTCAACCCCACCAGCAGATCTGTAAAAGAAAACGAGGCTGGTGGTTCCTGTATAGATTTTGAATCTAAGACACCTACATAGGAACACTATGGGTGAGAATTGACTTTGTGGCAGTGAGTTTGCTTTTGGGGGTTAAGGACAATGAAGGTTTGTAGTTGGCACAAACAGCTTGAACTAGACTGTTCCACTGAGGGTTGATGGGTTAAATTCAGCCTGCATTACTGTGGAAGACAGGACAAGAGATCTGTTTCCATAAATGATACTCCAGAAACGCTATGGAACTGTTCTGCTCTATAACACATGAAGTTGCCATGAGATGGAATCAACGTGACATGACACCTAACCAAAGGGAAAACTAAACATGATGAAAGCATATTCATGTCTATGGACACACATTGGTTTTAGGTTGAAAACATGACTAAATCAGAAACACAAAAACAATTTTCATTAAGAATCACTGTGCCCATAATGAAAAACATGTAAACCTACTGAGAATTTGGCCCATCTAAATAACTTAGTGAAGAAATCCTACTGCTACAGTAAATGTATGGCACCTCCACGAAATGTAAGCAGTTGTATCCCATGATGTGGCAATCTGGTCACATTAATTGTAGCCTAGAAACCACAAGGAAGAATTTAAGGTCCTATGACATCACAAACAGAGTGCACCAGAGTGCACCTGAGAACAATAAAGCAGTGAATAAAACAAGCCTTTTATCAAGAATACTTGGATAAAAGGTTAGAACAATTAAGTATTCCCATGCTGTCGGAGAGAGAAAATGGTAACTTTATTTAAATAAGATGACATCTTACTAAATGTAAGAATTATATATCTGAAAGTTACCATGTAATTAGGAATAATTGTGACCCAATTTTTTACAATGATGAGCTAACCTTAGTAGGACACAGTTCCTACACAGTCAAATCAAACAAATTGAAGTAGAAACCGTTAACAAATGAAATCAATCAAAAGGATTAAATGCATTTACAAAATTAGAATTGGGTTCTATGAAACATTGTCTGTATCCACTAGGATAACTGATAAGTGAACGCTTTAAATACTATGTCACTGTGAAAATAACTCAAAACAACCAAAAAAGTGCTTACCTTGAAGGCATGTGTCACTAAAAGATAATATTAATGCACAAAACCAAAATTCACTGCCATCGAGTCAATTCTGGATTTTCAAAACTGAAACTCTTTACAGTTGAAGAAAAGCTATTCTTTCTCCAGATTAATACACAAAAGGACCTGAAAATAAATAAAATATTTGCTGTATTCTGCAAATCAAAAGGATAATAAAGGAAACCAAAATTCCCTATTACTACAATGAGTGGAAAGTAAATCTGCGCCAGCAATGCTCTAAGAGTCACAAGGGAAGATAAGGGGGTAGTGGCATGGGTGCAAGAGCACAGTGATAAAAAGAGATGAGCCATTAACACAACCAATCTCTGAGCCGAGGTGCTCTTCACACTCCAAGTGGAAAGGTACAGCATCAGCAGAGACAAAACCCAGGAGCTGTATTAGAGATTAAAGTCGTAGCACCCCAGTTAGTAAAGGGCTGTGGAAGGCAGTGCATGCCTAAAGTCCATATGAAGGGTATCCCCATAGATTAAATCCTCCTCCGCATTATTTCTGATCATTAATAAATGTTCTCCTTAAATTTTATTTGAGATTGGAGTCCCTTTTGCAATCTAAAACAGAGCACAAGCTAGTTTCCGATGGGAAGAAATGACTAAGGAAGCACATGCAGTCATGATCTGTTTTAGAGTAAAAAGGAGACCCTGTTTTAAATATAGTTTAAAGAGAGTATTTGTTAAACCTTAAGAGACTAAGACAAAGAAAAGACACAAACAAATCATCTATCTGGATGAGGGAAGCCACCAACAGGAGGTGGAAATGGCTTCCCAGGTTCACAATTGAGATGTGAATTAAAGAGGTTGTGGGTAACGGGCAGGGCAAAGGAAACTGCCACAAAATCATGATTGGTGATCAATGAATACATCACATTGACAGACACTTCCATCCTTAGATAGCGGGCTTACAAGATGGGTCCAGGGCCTCCTGACCAATGCGGTCAGGGAAAGGCTGATAGAACATGGTTCCTGTCTAGGAGACCCCCTACACTGTTTGGTGACCTCCATCAAGGACACACATGCAGCCAAACCTCCAACAGAGACTGCCCCTCCTTGGGCTGCCTGGAGAGGTTAAAGTAATCCACTGTCCAAAGCCCCCTGCCTGAGGGCCAGATTACCTACAGCCTTGGTGCCTGGGCAGAACGCACTCAATGGAGGTTGACTCTATACGAAGACTTAAACTGTGCCATTTGGGGCTGTGACTGCTATAGCACCCTTTTGCAAAGCAAGGTGCTGGGAAGTTTAGCTCTAATACAGAACTCGGTCAACAATGGGGTGGCCTGATGACTGCAAGTCTGGCCTCTCCTTTCGGTAAAGGCCACTCTGGGGTCCCTTGTTCTCGTGCCTGACACCTGACATGGAGGAAACGTACACCAGACAAGAACCTACCCCCAATCGGACCTTTTTTCCTTGAGGAGTGAGGGTGCATGAGGGGTTATGGGCAGGATAAAGGAGTATTCCCATGCGTGAATGCTCTGAGGCCTGTACCAAGCTCAGAAAGGATTTAAATGGAAACATTGCAGGGAATCGTGGCGTCCTGGAATGGGGTCAGACAGGGTGCGGGAATTATAACATCCTCAGAAACCAAGACACTGCTGAGGACGTCACCCTGCAGGGGACTCCACACATGGAATCCACATAGAAACATAGAGACTCACCTACCCTTGTGGGAAGCTCACTCTGAACCTTCTCAGTCAGAGGAAGTAGGTTCAACAGGAAATTGCACCACCTAGGTAGAGTGTGGGGTGGAGTCTGTCCTAAGGGTTGTGACCTGGAATCAATGAGGAGGGAGGGGCTGAGAGGTGAGCCTCAGCACCTGGAGTGGCAACTGATTCATTCTTAGTTGCATAGTCTGGAAGCCCTGCTGAAACCTGTTCATTTTGGGTGACTCTGCCTGCATTTGAAACACAACAGCACACAAGCCATGGCAGAAAGTCAAACTGACAGAATGTGGTGGGTGGAGAGCACACATCCCAACTGGGAATATCCCCAGGAGACACTCCCATTGCATGGACTACAGAGACTTACCTGACAGCACCTGATGCCATCTGCTCCACTTGGCCATGTCTCTCCTGGCACCACGTGACTTTTACATGAACTCCTCCAATCATGCAAGTCAAAGAAGAGGCCTAAGCCTTGTAGACTCAAGAGCCACAATGGAAAGACCCTTCACAAAACTTCATCCTCAGACACTGATTTCAGGCTCTGCTCCCTATGCTAGACCACCCAGACTCCAGCCTCCTTTTCCAGGGTGCATGCTCAGGTGAGCATCTAGATTAGAGATTCCTAAAAATGCCACAGTTGTCTTCTGCTCCTCCTCTTCTCTTCCCCTTCTGTCTCCATCTCCTCATTGCTAAAGACGTATTCCCCCCAATCTGTGCGTTCTGTATTACTCATTTGATGAAACCTTTCTGTGTGTATAAGTGTCTTATGTCCAGCAAGTTCCAGTCATCTAATTGTCCTTCACCAACAGTTTTTCCTTTAATACATTTGTTGTGTTGAGGTCTCTCCCTTCCATTTCCCTATTATTGAGTGTTTTCATCAGGAATGGGTGTTGGATATTGTCTTATATCTTTTTTTTTACACTTATTTATTTATTTTTATTTATTTACATTTTATTAGGGGCTCATACAACTCTTATCACAATCCATACATAAACATATACATACATCAATTGTATAAAGCACATCCGTACATGCTTTGCCCTAATCATTTTCTTTCTTTTTTTTAATCTTTTTATTGGGGCTCATAAGGCTCTTATCACAATCTGTACATACATCACATGAGCAAAGCACCCTTATACATTCGTTGCACTCGTCACTCTCATAATTCACCTTCCACTTGGGTTCCTGGAATCAGCTCGGTTTCCCTTTTTTTCCCCCCCATCCCCCTCCCTCCCCGATCCCACCCCTGGTCCCTTGATAGTTTATAAATAATTATTATATCTTATCTTACACTCCCCGGCGTCTCCCCTCACCCACCTCCCCCTTGACAATCTCCCAGAGAGGAGGTTACACATAGATCTCCGAGATCGGTTCTCCCTTTCTACATGCTCTTTCCTCCTGGTGTCGCCACTCCCACCGCTGGTGTTGAAGGGTTCGTCTGTCCTAGATTCCCTGTGCCTCCAGATCCCCACTGCACCGCTGTACATCCTCTGGTACAACCAGGTCCGCAAGGCAAGGTAGGATTGGGGTCATGATGGTTGGGAGGGGAGGAAGCGTTCAGGAACTAGAGGAAGGTTTTGAGTTTCATTGTTGTTACACTGAACCCTGTGTGGCCCATATCCTCCTCACTACCCCTCTGGAAGGGGTGTTCAGCTCTCTACAGGTGGGCATTGGGTCCCCATCATGCACTCCCCCTCTTTCACGGTGACGTGATTCTCACCACCACCCCATCTTTGATGTTGGAGACTTGGTCTCCTCTGTCCTTCACAGTCACCTATGTTGGTGTGCTGCTTCCGTGTGGGCTCGGTTGCTTCTGGGCTAGATGGCTGCTTGTTTGCTT
Source organism: Tenrec ecaudatus (assembly GCF_050624435.1). Taxonomy (NCBI): domain Eukaryota; kingdom Metazoa; phylum Chordata; class Mammalia; order Afrosoricida; family Tenrecidae; genus Tenrec; species Tenrec ecaudatus. The sequence continues at coordinate 79,598,593 of NC_134546.1, forward strand.
TCAAGCCATTAAGTCCCCAGACGCTATATCTCTCAGTAGCCAGGCACCATCCGCCTTCTTCACCACACTTGCTTATGCACACTTTCGTCTTCAGCCATTATGTGAGGAAGGTGATCACACAATAATTGTTTTTGTTCCTTTGTATCTGCTACATGGTCCATTCAACACCTTGTGTTCGCTTAGGCCGTGTGCTTCTTCTCTGTGGGCTTTGTTGCTTCTGAGCTAGATGGCCGCTTATTTGCCTTCAAGCTTTTAAGACCCCAGACGCTATATCATTTTTTGATAGCCGGGCACCATCAGCTTTCTTCACCACATTTGCTTACACACACGGCTGTCTTCAGTGATCATGTCGGGAAGATGGGTACCCTGCAATGGCTGCTTAGCAGGGCGAGGTGCTATTGTATTGGGGGATTATGCATGAGGAGGCCCAATATCCATCTGCTACCCTACTACTAAACCTATAAATATATGCATATAAATCTATTGCCCCCATAAACATAAATATATTTACATATGTACATGTCAGTATTTAGGGTTCTCTGTATGCACTTTGCCTCCTACTCCTTTCCTCTATTTCCTTTCGCTTTCCTCCCAACCCATTACCATGTTTGGCCTTCATTCTGGATTCAGTAGTTCCTCTCAGTTACCGTTTGTCTTATATCTTTTCTGCATCTATTAACATGATCAGAGGGTTCTTATTTTTCTCCTGTTTATGTACTCATTTACATTAATATGTTTTCTAATGTTGAAACATCCTTGAATTCCTGGTGATAATCCCACTCAGTGAAGGTGAAATATGAACTCAAAGGCAGGGATAGGCGCTCTCTATCTCAACCCATCCCATTTCCACAAATCTGTACATAAACTGTTAGGGTGTATGATGTAATCATTCTCCTCAATTAATTAGAGTAATGAAATCATGAAATTTGTTACTGTGTCATTAAAACAACCGTATAATATATCCCATTTTAGAGTGTATTTTTAAATGCTTTTACCCCACATTCTTGCAGTTGTACAATTGTGTATTAAAATTTCTCATGCATTAAAATAAAAAAATTAAAAGATAAAGTTCCCATGCAAATCTACAGTTGTTTAATATTGTCCTTAACTCTTGATTCATCTTGCAGTTATATATTTTAAATCCGTGATTATATGTTTCCACAACTGTTCTGAATGATTATTACGTTAATGCTTATTTAAAAAATACTCTAACATTTTAGTACTTATTATACTCAGAGCCAGTGTACAATGGAAGTTGTTATTGTTTGGTGTCATTAAGTAAGTTCTAAATTATAGTTACCCTGTGTACTACAGGAAGAAACACTGGCCTGTCCTATACCATCTTCATAATTGTTCATATATTTGAGCCCGTTGTTTCAGCCTTTGTCACTCTAAAACGTTTTATTCTTGTTTGCTGCCCCTCTACTCTACCAAGCACCAGTTTTAATGTGATGTTACTATTATATTTATCTTCAGATTTCAAATACACAAACAAAGGTTTTACGTATATGAATAAGAACATACATTTAAAAGAACAATAAAGTCTGACTTGTCATATGAATTCTAGACTCATAGAACCATAGAGAGCAGAGTAAAAGCTCCTTAGGCTTTTGTTTTTTTTTACATTTTATAGAACATACTGTTTCATCTTTACCATAGCAGGTAGTGTCCTTATAAACAACAGTCCAAAACTAGACTGGTGATGTAGTGGTTTATTTTCTCAGTCTCAGACATGCATAAGCACCACATGGAAGTTAAAGTGTACTTCAGTATCCAAGAGATGAAGAAAATATTCAGTTTGGACAACAGAAAAGGGGGTGAAGTGAGACGTGGGACAGGTAAAGATATGACAAAATAATAATTTATAAAAGATCAAGGGCTCATGAGGGAAGGGGGAGCGGAGAGGGAGGGGAATAAAAGGAAGCCCTGATGCAAAGGGCTTAAGTGGAGTGCAAATGCGTTGAAAATGATGAGGGCAAAGAATGTACAGATATGCTTTACACAATTGATGCATACATGGATTGTGATAAGAGTTGTATGAGTCCCTAATAAAATGTTTAAAAATAAAATATTCAGTTTGTTTTGTATAACATTAAAATTGTGTTGCTGTTGTAGAAGTATATTGCTTATTCTTTTATATGGCCCTGAGCACACCTTTTACCATGTGGATATTCAGTGTCACATAGGGAAGTTGGTGCGTTTAGCTCAGTCGGTGCTGTCTATGAGGTGTGTGACTTTGATCATACATCTGATAATAATCTAACCATTTGTCAGGATAAGAATCTGGGTGTTTGCGTTTTTTCCCCCACTAAGACCTACATTTATTATTTCCAATTCATCGCAATCCCTTCCTGTATGGCCAGTGTTATGAAGAACAAACTTTCAAATGTTGGTGGGAATGAGGTCATATTAATCTCTGCCATATGAAGTAAGATTCTTATTTTCCTGAGTGTCTATGCAGCTAAATGAAGTCTTAACTCCTGCCTGATTTTTCACATATGTGTTTCCAGGATCACACCCATGACTACTCTCCTCCCATTCCAGGTCACGCTGAGAGGGGCCGGAAGTGACATTTTCCTAACCGGAAGTGAGGGCCATACCCTGGTTCCTACTTGCTGTGCATGGGGTGTGGTGCCAGAGAAGTGCCAGCAGCCTGAGCACTGTGTAGTCGGCGAGCCCAGGTGAGGGGTCTCGCAGTGACCAGTTTAGGGGTACCCTGGTGCACACAGCAGCCTGGCTGGGGTGCAAGCGCCCTTCTTCCCCCTCCCCCGCCCCGTCAGCGCCCCTCGCGTGGTGAGATGTGCGAGGATGTCCCAGGGGCTGGTTCCATCCCCCAGATTTGGGATTGGTTGCGGTTCCTGGAGAGAATTTCTGTTGGAGAATGGAGGATCCCAGACTGGGGCTTTGGGCGTCGGGGTTCCCGATTCATTGCGGGAACTTTACGTGTTTCTTCCCCTCCATTGTTTCCTTTCACACAGCGGTGCTTCCTCCCAGAGACTCCTAGACTGTCTTCAGCTCACAGGTGAGCTACGTGTCTGTTGCTTCTCTCACCAAGGAGGAGTGAATGCTATTCAGGAAGCAAGTGGATACAGCTGATGCACAAAACGTTTTAGGGCTACTTCCTTAGGTTTGCCTAGTTTGTCCCCTGTGTGTTATCTTCTCTGGGAGCGGGAAAGGGGAGGGGGAAGGGTGAACCCGGTCCGGAAACTCCCAGGCTTGTTCTTGACAGCCAGTAGGGCGGGGAGCGCTCAGCCTTCAGGGCGTTGAAGTGATATTCCAGTGCACCCACAGCTCATTGAGACATGATTGGCATTCCCAGGTAGCTGGGCTAAGTCCTTCCAGGACTTGGGTCCTCAAGGGAGGTGACCCAGTTTGGTGGCTATCAGTCAACAGTATGGCAGGTGCCAAGTGAAAGGAGAAAGGGATGGGCCCAGCTGTACAAAGATGGGGTTCAGTGAGCAGGAACTCAGCCAAAGAGAGGACCAGTCTTTCTTTGGGAAAGAGTATTAAGTCTCCAAAAAAGGGCAAGACCCCTCAAGTACAGAAGATTCCCCCGGTCCCAGATACAGTCTTCAAAAATTGTGCCTGTTGTTTCTTTAATTTAAAAAAAAACCCATTTTTTTTAAACAGGAGAAAGAAGCTGGAGGAAACATTCCTCGTGGAATACAGATAGCTGGAGAGAAGGTTTCTTTAAGAAAGACAGAAGAAAATTGTCATCAATAATTAGTTGCTTTTGATGCAGAGAAAGTAGCCAGTAAAACACATCCAGGCAGTTGAACTGTATCCATATTTCTGCAAATGTTTTAGTGTGGGACTGTGGCAGCTGCTCCTGCTTGTTGCCCAAAGGGAAATATCTGTTTCTGTTGGTTTTGAAGAAGTAGCTTGTCCGATGTTTAGACTTATGCCGACTCGATTTTAACTGTGTATTCCCACCGGGAGTCATTTTATCCCTATTCTAATGAAAATTCCCTGAGTGTGTTGCTTGGTTTGGGTGGTTCTTTTTGGTTTGGTTTTGGTTTTGAATAAGCGATTTTAGGAAAAGTTCCAGCTTTAACGAAGCCATGGCCCAGATCCGGGAGTTGAGGAGGCTGTAGAGGTGCTCAAGTAGATCATTCAGGTGGGGTGTGGCTCTGCCATCGAGGGATTAAGGGGCTGGCCTGGTGCTCCACACCACTCCTTGAACACGTGCTGGCATGACAAGAGCCAGTACTCCCCTGAAAACTCGCTGCCAGTGATCCTGACCCAGCGAGCCTATGGACAGGGTAGAACTGCCTGTGGGGGTTTCTCAGATTGTAACTCTTCACAGGAGTAGAAAGCCTCGTGTTTTTCCCACCAGTGGTTTCCAGCTGATGGCTTTGTGGTTAGAAGCACAGCATGCAACCCACCAGACACCAGGACACCTGATCTCTACTGTAGTCTTAATTCTCCACCCAATCTAGAGGTTCTAGGAAAGCTTATCTCCATGACACATGGGACTTCCTACAGTCCCCTGGCCAGGGGGAAGTTCTTTTTAAGTCCTTGCCTGAGTGTGGAGTGTGATTCATTTGCAGAGACCTGTTCCTGTTCATTCCATGAAGGTTCACACTGTACTTTCTATATCCCAGCTCCTGTGTAGAGACAAAAGCCCTCCAGTGTCTGTGTAGGCTGATAGGCCCTACTGTCAGAATTGAGATCAAATTCTAGTGCTTCTATTCATTAGCTGATTTCCTTGGGAAAGTGCTTGAGCCTCACTGAGCCCCTAGTGGTTCGTGTCTAAAGTGGGCCAGGTTTTTGTGGGTTAAGTGACTCAGTGCAGGTCTGGCAGGCAGTCAGAGGCTGCTGATGTGATCCGTGCTGCAGAGGCATGCACACACATCCTAATGCTGCTGGACTGAGTGGAAATGAGGCGTGGGACACTTAGAGCTGAGGATGAAAGTCCAGGAAAATTGCTGGGGCCTGTCCTCCCTTTCAAATGTCTCAGGGACACAGGCATTTGAAAGGAAAAGAAGGAGCTGGACACAGGCCAGCCAGGTCCTGGTGCTAACCTGCCTCCCAAAACTCATATCCAGCTTCCTGATGAGGGCAGGGAACCTTTGGGGGGAGTTGAGTGGAGTAGTGACATGGTCATGGCAGCATGAGGTATATCACTGAGGCTTCAGTGTGGAGCCTGGTGCAGGTACTTGGAGAAAGGGTGCAGGTGTGGCTGCAGGGAGAGCGGGTCAGAGGTTGGTATCGTTCAGAAAGGAGGTGTGTCTGTGACATAGGGATTGTAGTTGGGGCTGATGGGAAATATCGGAGCTATTTTGCGTTGGGGGCAGATGATAGAGGGGGGTGGCTGGCAGGATTTGGTAGCATACAGGGTCAAGAAATAAAGCTGAAACTCAGCTTCGAGATGTAGCTAAAGCTTGGAAACTTCCTGGATGAGGATCAGGAGGCATGATGTTGGCATCTTATGCAGTCATTTGCATTCCTTGCCTAAGTCAGGACCCCAGGAATAACTCGCTAAGTTGGTGCAGGTGTGGATGCAGGGAGAGCTGTGGGGAGGTTGTTGAGATAGTTCAAGAATGTGGCTGTGGCATAGGGATTGTAGTGGGGGCTGATGGGAGATATCAGAGCCATTTTGGGTTGGGGCAGATGGGGGTGGAGGGGCTGGCAGGACTTGGTAGCATATAAGGTGAAAGAATGATGAATTCTTTAACTTTGTTTTCCTGAGCTGCCCTTTGAGATTATCTGTTCAGCTCTTTAACTCCATCATTTCTTCCATTTGCCTTAGCTACTCTAAGTACTGAGCAATTTCAATGTCTCTTCTGATATCCACTTTGATTTTTTTCTTGCTTTTCTGTCTTTAATGACCTTTTGCTTCCTTAACATATGATGTTCTTAATATCATCCCCCACACCCCAGCTCATCAGGTCATTAGTGTTCATTCCATTAAGTCTCTTCATTAAATGTTACCTAAATTCAGATTGGATAGTCTCAAAATATTAGTTTAGCTCTTGTAGTCTCATTTTAATATTTTTTCAGTTTTAAACAGTTTACAGAAGTTTTAGACTAAATCTATAATAGAGTTATATAGTTTATGTTTAACATACTTATATCTTTAGAGTAGTGACTAACTTCTTGACTAATTTTTAATTTGTTGACTGTTGACTTATAACATTTCTTTATATATTCTGAATACAAGATTATTAGGTATCTCATGAATACTTACTGATGTAGGTTGCCTTTTTCAAATTCTTGATTGTGTCTTTCTAATTATAAGGGACTTTAATTTTGATGAGGGGCTGTTTATGTTTAAGATGTCATAATTGCTTAAAATGCAAGATATCTTAAGAAACCATTCCCTAATCCAGGATCACAAACATTTATGTATATGTTTCCTGTTAAGGGTTTTAGGATTTGGCGCTTACATTTAGGTCTTAAGATCTATTTTGAGTTAGTGTTTGTATATGGTGCAAGGTAGGAGTCAAAACCCATTATTTTTTCCTGTATCTAGTTGTTTCGACTGCATTTGCTGAAATGACAGTGACTTCTCTGTGCTCTCTTTTTGAATCAATTAGCTATGGATGTATGAGGTTGACTTTTTAGACTCTCAATTATATTCCATCAATATGTCTACCTTTATGTCACTACTACACAGTTTTAATTACTATAGCTTTTTAGTAAGTTTTCATATCAGGCAATGCACATTCTCCACCTATATTTTATCATTTCTCAAGATAATTTTGGCCATACTAACACTGTCACATGTCCATACAAATTTTAGAATCAGCTTGTCATTTTCTGGAAAAAACAAACCTTGAGAGGAATTAGGTTGAATCCGTAGATGAGTTCTACTGGATAATAATCAGTCTACCAATCCATGAAAACGTCAGCTTTGTACATGGCTAATTTTTTGCTCAGATCTCAGTTTAAATGTTTAGCCTTCTCACATATTATGCAAAGTTCACTTCTCTGCTCCACTATAGTACATTATTTATAAACTTGACATTTATTACAGCCTAAATAGTTTGTCTTGCTCGGTAGAGTTTATGCTTCAAATAAGTCTTTTATTATAAAGATTCTCTAGGGCCAAACACAATGCCTACTAACAATAATTGTTCTTAATTTTTGTCGGCACCAGTCTGTGCTGAGAGTGGGCGGATGGAGTGTTGTGGAGCGGGAATACCGCAAGAAGTATGCTTGAAGAAAGGGGTTTTCGGCACCCCCATAGAAGCATGCACTTAGTGAATGATGGTTCCATAGGTGTCCAGTCCCCCAGAGCATCTCTCTAGTGGGAGAGCAACTTTCTGGAGAGGTCTCAGATACACCAGAAAATTTTTCTGGCAATTCCCGGACTCAGATCATCATTCTGGTTTGGTCCGGACTCCAAATATCATCATTCTGCTGGCCTCATGGATCCCTCAGAGCATCATTCCAGCAGAGTCCCAGAATCCCAAAACATCATTCCACCGATGCTTCCAGTGCTTCATCAATTTGTTGAAAGGTTTAAAATTGAATTCAGTCAATGCTTGGCAATTGGTTTTTGGCTAATTCTGTCAGTGCAGCTTGAATATCGTCCAGTAGTATTATTGGTTCTTGTTTATATCCTTCCTCTTGAAATGGTGGAATGCCAAACTAGTACTTGGTAGAATAGTGTGTATTCTTTCCATCTTCACTTCATGCTTCCTGTATCGTTCAATATTTTCCCCATAGAATATTTCAATATAGCACCTTAAAGTTTGGATTTGTTTTTCTTCAGTTAATTTAAGATATAGTGAATATGTCCTTCCATTTTGGTTTTCTCACTCTAGGTATTTGCACATTTCATTATAATTTCAGATCCTTTCTGAAAGTTTCTGTTCAGCTCTTTGGCTTCATGTCATATGAAGTGCCTTAGCTACCCCATGATTAAAAGCACTTTTCAGAGTCTCTTCTGACATCCAGTTTGATCCTTTCTTTCCTGTCTCTTCAATGACCTTTTGCTTTCTTCATGTTCTCAGTGATATCTCATGGCTCATCAGTTGTCCTGTCCTTGGTGTTTAGTGAGTCAAATCTGCTCCTGACATCTTAATATTCAGGTGAGATAGACTCAAGGTTGTATTTGGCTGCCATGGGCTTGTTTTAATTTTCTTCAGCTTGAATCTGAACTTAGCTATGAGCAATTGATGGCATGTTCCACAGTTGACTCCCGGACTGATTTTAGTGGCTGACATTGAGCTTCTCCATCTTCTCTTCCCACAGATGTAGTCAATTTGATTCCTGTGTATGCCCACTCAGGTATTTGCTATGAAGAAGTCTTTAGCCTCATAAAATTCTGTCATGTGATCTCCAGATTTATTTCTATCACCAAGACTTTATTTTCCAATTATTGTTCCTTCCTCTTTGTTTCCAACTTTTGAATTCCAATCACCAATAATTATCCATGCATTCAGATTGTGTGTTTGATCAATTTCAGACTGAAACTGATGGTAAAATTCATCAGTTTCTTCATCATCCGCTTTAGTGGTTGGTACATCAATTTAAATAATCATATTGACTGGATTTTCTTGTATGCAGATAGATAGTATTTTATCACAATAGCGTTGTACTTCAAGTATATCTTGAAACGTTCTTGCATGTGTCATTCCCAGCACAGCAAACTGTTTGACTGTCTGATTCAAAATGAAAGTCATAAGAACATCCAAATATTCAGTGAGGTTGTTACATCACTAAGACATAGAATATAGGAAACTTTCAAATTCATGAGTAACTGAAAGTTCATTAATCACAATAGAAAGGGGATTATAGAAGCCCAAAGAGGGCCAAAATGCCAACATATGCTTTATATTCCATACAGCTTAGAAGATTGGTCCTTCCAAACAAGGCAGTCTGGGCAAGATGGCTAAGTTAAAACTTTTGTGTATGCAACCTCGAGTACTGTATTTTCCGTCAAGGACAAACACTCAATCCGCTAAGGGACTGCTCCTCCTTAGACTAACTGTATAGAGGGTAGAAGTAATGCACTCTCCAATGTACTCTACCAGAGGGCAAGATTATTTACTTCATTGTGACATTATCTCAATGAATTCAATGATGTGAGTTTTTTTTTGTTTTTGGTTTTGACTTTGCATGTTATGTATACCCTGCCCAAAGTGAAATTATAAAATGTAAGTCCTAACATAATAGAGATTTTGGAGGAGCTTGTTATCTTCAGTCAAAATGAACCCGGGACCATGAAGCTGAAGAAATGAATCAAAGACATGAGAGCACAAATATAACCTTGGGTATATCACACATGAATGCCAAGACCATCTCACATAAAGATATGCTTAATTGAACACTAACAACAGGAAACTGGATCAGCTATAGAATGTCATCAATAATATCATGAAGAAAGCAACACCATTCACAAAACAGAAAAGAATGAATGAGCAAGGTGGACATCAAAGAGACTGATACTATCACTATTAGAAATGTAGCTAAAGCAAATGGAAGAAATGAAGGAAGAGCTGAACAGAATATTTCCAGGAGCAACTTATAAAAAACAAATTAAAATATTAAAGTGAAACGTGTTGCCCACTGGGGGAATCATCAAAGTTATAATAATGAGAACAAAAAGAATTTCATTTTGTATATGTGGTAGAAAAAAAGATTGGAATAGGCTCACACCCCAAGGAATCTTTGCCGGACATAATTTACAGAAAAATATTGGAAGAGCCATTTATAAATCAAATTGTTTGTGGCTTCCTTTCACCAGAGAACCTAAACACACACAGTCATTTCTGCAAAGCTCTTTATTAATAGCTTTGTAATCACGAGTGGATATTTTCATCCATCTGGTCAGAATTGAGGACAGGGGACTAAGCTCTTTCTCTTTAAATGTCTACAGGGGAACTCCCTTAAGTCTACCCTTCTTAAAAATCTCTTCTTTTGGGGGTTGAGATGATAGGGTTGGGGACTAAGCCTTAAACTTGCTCGTCAGACATATGCGACTTTTGGCAGAAGTGTTGCGGCATCAAATAAATGATGGACACTATAATGCCTTGATAATTTAGAAGTCTATTAGGTTATCACTGGACTGCTAGAATCTAAAAGTGACTCTTGGATTGCAGTCCTGAGTGGATATTTCAGTCAATCTTTAAAGGCAAAAGCTCATGTATCATTTGTCTAGGGCTTAAGCCAGAATGGACAAAAGCAGAAAGTAAAACTAATGTTATTCTTCTTTAGAATGAGTGAGTCCTTCAGGGTACAGGATTGATGATAATATCTTGGTTAATAAAATAAAAATAGCAATATCCCGGTTACAACATCAAATTCAACAATATTATTAATCACAATGTCCTGATCTCCAGAACATAAGAGTACATTTTAAAATCAATCACCAGTGAGACTTTTTGAGATGGGAGGGTGAAAGATGCAGGTCATTCTGCAGTCAAAAAGATGGTGTGATTGTGACTAGTGATAGTCTATGAAGAACAGATAATAAAAAAAAACAACCATGTTTAAAGTTCTGTTGTGAAATAATTCTTTATTGTGACATTGGTGTAGATTTTGTTTGGGCCAGGTCTGGACCAAGGCAGCCACTTGTACCAGCTTCTCTAGAAAACAAATGACCTGACTGAACTTCGAAGCATCTGCCTCCAGCAGTTCACAAAGCTTACCTCCTGGGGCAGAACACAGCCTCCTCTCCCCAGTGGTCCAGGAAGCAAGTTTTCTGAGAACAAGATTATTTACTCACAGACCCTATCCTGGCTCAAATCCTGCAGCTCCAGCACTAAAAACTCCCTTTCCCTTATCAACGCATATGTTCTTTGCTCGGAACCCTATATAAGTCCCACTGTGTCACTGCCAGGTGCGATTTCCTGACCTATGTCGTTGGGTCTCAGAGCTTGCCCGGGGTCTCAAGATGCCACTCTCCCTTTCTCTGCTCTTTCTTGCCTCCCGGGAATTCTTTCCCTGCCTCAATAAAATCTTTCTGAAATTCATATTCCTGGCTAAATTATATCTCTGTTCTGCACCTGCATTAAACCTCTCATATTTATCCATCAGTTTCATATTCAGTAATTTATTTATAAAATCGGCAATTGCTTGTAACTATCCATAGCCTATAACCCCTCCTGAGATAATGTGCTACCACCCATGACCAGAGTTCTCATTAGAGGCAAGAATGGCAATACTTTGTTGGATATCCTTTGGACATATTGTAAGAGGGACCAGTCCATGAGAAGGACTCCATGCTTGGTAAAGTGGAGGAGCAGCACAAAAAGGAAGGCCCTCACGGTGGTGAATTCACACAGGGGATACCACAATGGTCATACACAAAAGAGCAATTCTGAGGATGGCCAGTCCTCATGAACCTTATCTAAAACAATCCCGTATGCATTGGAAATGAGAACGTATTAAAATGAGGTTTGTAATCAGAGGGTAAGGTTGAGAAGGCAATAACATTAACTGTCTATGTGTATGATGATTGCATCCCACTGTCTGTTAGGACTGCTCTGAGAAAAACAGAGAAAGGCTGGTAGTCTTGCAGGGTCACCTTCAGCCACTAAAGTACCTCTACAAGAGTATCCTGGCACAGAGAGCCTCAACAACCCTTGTAGCAATCTCAAGGGACAGTGAGCTCCAGAAGGGAGAACTTGCACAGTGGCAAAGTATGGTGAAGTAGGCACTGTAGGATAACCATAGAGACTGAGTTTCCACTCAACACCAAGGTGCTGAGCATGGAACAGTGGCCCAGAGCAGGCTACATGGCACTGAGCTGAGAGTTATCAATGTCACAGTCTGCAAAGATCGGGTAGGTCAGAGTAGCTGAGAAACTCTTTAGCAGACTGAAAAGGAATCCAGGTCTTCAGTGTGCAGTGGACACACCACTCAGATCCAGGGACCTGAGGTGGCTGGTGCACGGTGACAAGCATAGGCTTGTCATATCAGAGTCCAAAGGAATGCAGGACACTAAGGCAAAGGACTTCAAGGGGGTCAGCAAACACATGAACAGCTGCAAGTACGTGTAAGTGTTCTTTTACAGAAATTATCATCAGAATCATTTTGTCTGATTCAATGTAATGTTCCTCAAAGAAAGCAGATAAGGTAGGCTATATGTACATTTTATTTTCAACCAATTATTATTTTTGTCAAATCTGAAGTTTCATTTGGAATGATTGTATCTTTTCAGACAATTCGAGGCATGTTGCATTTGGTCCTTGCAGGGATCAATTAAACTCATTATGATGAGAAACAAATCAACCAAGTAAGCTATATCTGCAGTTTTCTTTTATCACTGAAAAGTGCTTCGAACTGCGGTCTTGCTATCTGATTGAAAAACGCTTTGAGTTCATCACAAAGCTCAGAAACACGTTGTAAAACTCTTCCTCTCGACTACCATCTCACTTCAGTGTGAACTATCAGACCATTATTTGGCATATCCATCTGGTTGCTGGGAAAACAGTCGACTGTTTAAGGTGCTTGCCTTTACAAAATTGACAGAACTCATGACGCTTTTCATTACTTTTTGTAACCCTTGTGGCAGCATCTTCATTGCTAATATTTGCCAATGAATCATACAGTGAGTTCCGATGAATTCTGTTGACACATTCAGTACCAAATGTTGAAATCCAGATCGACATACTAGTATAGCTGGAGACCCATCTGTGCAAGCACCACAAACCTTTTCCAAAGAGATCTTATGCTCTTTCAGAAATGAACCAAATGTATCAAATACAGCAGTTGTCGTTTTAAGAGGTTTACAAAAAAGAAACTCATTTTAAAGTTGTCCTCATTCATATACCTCACGTAAAACAGTAACTGTGAACAGTTTGCAACGTCTGTAGATTCATCAAACTTGATGGTAAATATTGGAAGTGGAGCAGATTTAATTTCCTGGATTATCTGATCAAGAATATCAGCAGACATGTCAGCTATTCTTCTGGGGACAGTGTCATTAGATAAGGAAATTACACTCAATTTCGTAACAAATTCATTTCCGATCAGAACCTAACAATGACTTTGGCCGCTGGCAACAGTAAATTCTCAGCAATGGTGTGAGGTTTCATAGCTCTGGCTATTCTGAGTGCCACCAAATATGAAGATTCCACGGCTCCTACATTTTCTTTGTGGTACTTGCTACCAATATCAAGTCTGGTTTTCTTGAGTCCATCATCTTTGCTTCTAAAATGTTTGGCATCCTTGCCAGCAAAGCTCAGATGCTTGTTATCAAAATGGCATTTTAGTTTGTTTGGCTTCAGCTGATAGAATTTCAAACAAATAACATATTCCAGTTTCTCAATTCCTGCTGCAATGATTGAGGTAAAACCATACTGTAAAATATCCTTACTATATTTTCTTTTCTTAACGTTCTTCTTTGCACAATCCATTGTCATTTAATGGTTTGCTAGTGAAAGTAATATATAACAATTTTTAATAATACAAAAAATGATACATGGCATAGTTCAGTCAATACAGTTCATTAAAGTTTCCTATGGTTCACGATTCTGTGCTGTTTTCTTAACATACCTTTTACGATCTCAAGGGGGCAGTATTCACATGAACCACAGTTGAAGATGAAAAGACTGGTCAGCATCTAGATTAAATTCCCATAGTGCAGATGCATATAATTTTGTAGTTGTTGATGATTTTACATTTACCCAGTAATTATAATTTCTTGAAATGTTTTACCTTCAAAACTGCTGCTTTCAACACAGGAGGTGCTTTTAACAGACTAGCTGCTTTCAACATAGCAGCTGCTTTCTACACAGTAACTGCTCTCTCCATAGTAGGTGCTTTCTACACATGTGTGACTGGTGCACATAAGTACATATGGCACCAACCCTGTCATATAAACCTGTATTTGTGCGGGGTGTATAAAATGAGGTTGGGAAGATAATGTCATCATGCTGGGTACTGGTATGTGAGCGCATCTGCATGTGGGCAGCCCTGCCTTGCGACAGATAGAGGAGCTGTGTCTTGGTTCCTAAGAACATTGGAAATATGTGTTTTCCATTGGTCTTAGACCACACCAGTGAAAATGTCCTTTGTCCCCCAAAGGGGTCCTGACCCTCAGGTTGAAAACCACAGCTCTAGCATTATAAAGGTTCCCTATTATTTATCCTTGATGTAGATCAGAAATACATTCATGAATGTGAATGATATCCACATCCAAGTGCCCTATAGAGTTGAAAGCTGAAGCCAGCTCGCCTGAGGAAGCATTGAGCAAGGACATTACCATCTAGGTTGCTCCTAAACCACTAATATCAGAGTGCACTCATGAAGGAGTAACTGTGGAGTTTCATTTTCCTATTGACAGTGACCTTAGGTAAGACACCATATGGGGATGGAGAGACTACTGTGGCATCTCCAGAGCCCTCACCTTCTGGTTTACTTCCTCACAGGTGTGCATGCCCAAATGCAGTTAATGCAGTCTGGGGCGTAGGTGAAAAAGTTGGGAGATTGGTGAAAGTGTCCTGTAAGACTTGTGGAAACAACTTCACCAGCTACAGTATGAATAGGTTTGACAAGCACCCAGAAAAAAAATGCCTTCCATGGAAGGGCTGGATCAACACCTACACTGGGGAGTCACACAGGGGTATGTCTTTTCCTTGAATGCCTCCATCAGCACAGCTCATCTACAGATTATCAGCCTGAAGTGTGAGGACGCTGCCACCTATGCCTGTGTGGGACACACGCTGTGAAACCCACATCCTGAGAGCGTCAGGACACCTGGGGGTATGGCAGCTGTGTTCACTGAGGCAGCGACTCGGAATATTTCACTGAATCCTTTATTTACCAGTAATGCACTTAAAAATGACAGACAAAGAAAATTACTTCCTGAGATTGGCCTTACTTTCCTGTGACATTAAATCACCCCTCAAGAGAGGATGAAAAAATACCTTGGCATGTAGCCTTGCCTTTGTTCAACTCTCTATGTAATTACTTCTATTAAGGCACTAAGAACAATGCAGATTCTATGAAGAGTTGATTGGACATCTCCAGAGACAATGACAAGAACACAGTTTGTCTGTAAAAGGTTGGTTAGAAAATAGAAGACAAGACCCTCTGTTACTCTTTGAGAACGTGAGAGGAAGTCAGTGTGATCCCAGACACACATTCCCTGCTGGGAAAGAGTTGGGCTGCTGGGGGCATTGAGGACCCACAGATCACAAGACACACTCAGGAGCAGATGTAGAGTGACAGTTTCAGGGCTGGTTTCCTGTTGTGGTCTTGGGATGCTTCTCTATCTCACTGTTTCCCCCAAGGGATTTCTCTATTTTTATGACATAGGAATACAATATAAGAAATATGTAAAATCAAAACTATTCCATGTGGGATGTATAATAATGGAATTGAAATCTCAACAGCAAAAAGGGAGGGAGGAGCAAATTAAAATATAATTTTTATTTATTAGTATTACACATTACTTATTGATTTGCTAAACTTGGCAGCAATTGCATTGTTCAAGTAATGTTTGATAATAGTTGTATTGATTGGATTTCCTTGAAGGCAGATAGAATCCTATCACAGACTGTACTTTGTTTAATGATGGGTTTAGGAAGATGCTTTCTGACCATGATTGCAATGCCATTCTCTTGACTGTGCTGTTCCGGGCATAGTAAACCCTATGAATTTATGATTCACATTGGGTCAATACCAGTCATTCCATTTATGCTCAATAATGCCTAGGATACCAATCAATATTCATGCATCTCTTTTATTTTTGACCACTTCCAAGTTCCCTAAATTTGTAGAATGCAAATTCCAAGTTCTGGTCCTTGGAAGACTTTCTCAGCTCTTTCTCTTTACTTTGAGCCATGCCCCATCAGTAAATGAAGATGCTGAGGGCTCCACTCCCAGAGAATTTACCCAAATCACGTCCTCATGGCCGCCGTCTCCCCTCCAAGAAATCAGCCTCTCTTCAGTCACATTTTAGGGCCCTCGAACTTGAGGGGCCCATCCTCTGGCAGTAGCTTAAAAAATTTCCTACTTCCTTTCTGTAGGCTTTCAGTATTCAACAATGCTTCAAAATTATGCATAAGGTTTTAGCAGCTTCTTCCTCTGAAGAGAAGAGAGGCGTCCTTCTGTATTGCCTGTTCCTAGTCTGGAAGCTTTGCTGAAATCTGCTCGCTTTGGGTGGCCCTGCTGGCATTACATATAGCACTGATATATTTCCAAGCATGCCAGCAAAAAACAGGCCACCACAGTATGCTGAGCTACTGGACTGGTGGTGAGAATACAACATTATTTCTTCAAAATACATAAAATAAGTTCTAGCTAATATTTTAAATACAATAAATAAGTAAGAGCATAAAGCAACCAAATAGTGGAGTCTTTCAATTCATCATTTTCAATTATGAACTTAACATTGAAATAGAAGTTCCATAAGGACATCAAGAATTAAATAAATAAACAAATGAGTCTAGCAAACTAGAATCAGTTACCAATATATAGCCTACTCCACCAAGAACAAAACATATTTGCTCCCATTAAGATGGGGTTTATTTCAGAAATAAAGTTAAGCATGAAATAGATGGAAATAGAAACAGAAAAATAGATAGATAGATATAGATAGATAGATAGATAGATAGATAGATAGATAGATAGATAGATAGAGATAGGCATCAGCTGCAAGATATGGACAGGATATATAGAGAAAATAGATGATAGCTAAATTGATAGTTAAGTAGATTGGTAGACCAGTTAATAGATTTATGATAGATAGATATATAGCAGAGTTAGGAAAAAAATATATATATATGGATGAGAGAGAGAAAGAAAAACTTGTTAAACAGACTCCAGTGTCATTGTATATTCAGGTTCAATACTTTGGGCTGAGTCCAGGAAGATGGTGTTCAGACAACACTCTTGTCTATCCTGACATAAATTGGAGAATAAATGCACGAACTACAACATGAGGTGTTTCTTCGGGAGTAAGGTGTTGTACATGGCTTTTATAAAACAATGACACACTCTTCAAGAGATTATCTCAAGCACCTGAGTCCCCACAACAGGGATATATCACATATTTGATGCATGTGGTGATGCAGATAAATGTAGGTAAGTGAAGTGATGTGAGACCAGATTGTAACCACCACGAAGAGAAGGTTGGATCTATGGCACAGGGTCTCCGGCCAAATAGGCACATGACCCTCATTCGAGACTCAATGCACGGGGAGCAAGATACAGGTTTCCTAGCAGCAATTGGAGCCTCCCCTATCTCATTTTCCCCTGTGTCGTGGTTTTTAGTCCTCGTCCTGCCTCTGAGAACCAAGACTTAGATGTTTTTAGCATAACTGTCAACCCCAGAGAACAGAGGGAGGGGAACAAGGCATGGAAGTAGGGCATCTTCTCTGGGTCCTGGCTTACTGCTTGGGAGACCCCGAGTACGCAAACCACAACCCGAGGTGCTCTCTGACCACCAAAGGAGACCTGAGGGGAAAGTGTTCTAATGTTATTTTCTCTTTGTTTTCCCTTGTGGATTGTGTGAAGGTGTACCAAGAAGATTAGTGTTCATTCAAAAATCCATACACTTTTGTTTCATTTCAATGACTACAATACACAAACTCCTGTTACAATTACATTTTCTTTCCAAACATTCTGAATTTTTCCCTGGATAAATGATGCCCTTTTAAATTCAGAAGTTTGATCATTTTAAGGGAATTGTATCTCCCCAGGACTATTGCTCCCTGGTAGGCTTGTCAATTATTTGGCTGGAAGTTTTTCCAAGGGGTAAGTCCAGTCCCACACCTGAAGGGATGCTGATAGCCATAGTCTCAGGACTTCCACAAGTCTACCGAACCAGTAAGCCTAGTCTTTGTATTTTTATTTTCTGTGTGTGTGGGTGTATTGTTTCACTTTTTATCGCACTCTACCCAAGACCTTCTAACACTATCTTTTCCAAAGAAGTGGGTACTACTGATATCACGGCACCCCCACTTTTTCTGGTCATAGAGTTCAGAAGACTCATATCCATGATTCATTACAGCATTGGATGAATGGTTTCCATGTGTCTTCAATGATCATCACTCTGGAAAGGGAGAAACATAAGCTGCACCTCATGTGGTTTAAAGTCCCCAGTCACTACTCTCAAAAGCCAGATGTAGGACATTGTCTTTGTGGGCGGTTACGTTAGCAGTTCTGGGTGTTCCTTGAAACCCAAGTCCTCCTCACAGAGAAAGAGTTAACACACTGATGGTTTTCGTTAGTTTAGATCAGAGTAGGCCAGAGAAATATTTCAGTAAAGATTATGAAATTGATGGAGGTTAAATGTTCTCCATATTGGACTTTTAACTTCTCTTCTGAACAGAGCTACACTGTCAGAGAGACGGTGACGAGGGCCAGGTTTACCATGAGTATTCAGAGAGTGATACACTCATCTTTGGCTTTAATCTGCACAGATTTGTCTGACACTCCAAGTAAAATTGACATTCCCTGAGATTTTTTTCCTCTCCGCATGCAGCATGAAGCACAGGGCAGACCAGGGCGCTAGAATACACCTGAGAGTCTATTGAGAAGGGGGCATTCAGGAGATCAGATTCTTCAAAGTCTTCACTAAGTAAACAGAGGTGCTTTCTGTCTTGGGCATAATTCCCCACAGACATTAACAAGGTACCATCTGTGAGGGACTCAGGCTTCATGAGCTGCAGATTCACACTGGGTTTGAAACTATTCCTCCCTGGTATGGACTGAGAGATGCACTGAGTGTAGAGCCACAGTTAAGTATTCTCCATGATCAAGGTGTCAGTGCCTTTGTGTGTGTGTGTGTTGCAGGATGTTGCTAGGATCAGGTTCTGTCCCTCCCAGCAGTCTCAAGACCTGGATCTCCCCCTGGCTTGGGTTTCGAGGGTTATAAGGCTGGAGAAGTCTGACATTGAGGGCAGGACAGAAATATGCAACGTGGAAGACCCACAGGCTACCTCCACAGGGGAAGCTCCCTCATCACCCAGCTGGGGACCACAATGTAATTCCTTCCCATCCTCCTTGCAAGATGGGCTTTGCCACCCTAGCTCTCCTCATTGCTCTTCTCCCAGGTCAGTATCACCACAGGGTTTGAGGTGAATTGAGGAGTGGGTGTGTGTATAAAGGAAATCTCTGATCTCTGAATCCTATCTCCACAGGTGTCTATGATCAGGTGCAGCTGGTGCAGTCTGGGGCAGAGGTGAAGAGACCCAGAGAATCTTTGAGGAACTCCTGTAAGACATCTGGGTACAGCTTTACTGGAAGCTTGGTTGGCTGGATTAGGCAAACACCTGAAAAGGACTTGGAATGGATAGGATTGATTGATCCTATTGATGCTGACACCAGGTACAACCCATCCTTCCAACGAAATCACCATCTCCACAGACAATTCCATCAGCACCATGTCTCTGCAGTGGAGCAGCCTGAAGGACTCAGACGCAGCCATGTATTACTGTGCAAGGGACACAGTGAGATAATTCCCTTCCTGAAAGGGGCAGAAACCCTCAGCCTGATGCAGCAGCAGAGTAAGAGTCTCAGAGGCATCCCTCAGTGCAGCACCAGAGGACACAGTCTGCTGTCTCCTAGAGCGTGAGAACAAGAACACAGGCCACTGACATGACAGGGAGACATCTCCCCACGTGGGAGCACTGATGCCTCTTACTGGATTGGGGTTCTCTGGAGTGGCTCACTCTATGGCTTCTGAATAACCGCAGGGCTATAGACCAGATGATGTTAGGTTTCTTCGTTAAATCCTCAGAGCTCAGCCCTTGCTTCCCTTGAAGAATGAGCAGGTACATTGTCATAATAGGAAAGAAATTCCTTAGCTCATTTTTTTCCCTCACCAAGACCAGTCTCAGTATTACTAGAACTTCTTCCTAATTAGTATTCCAAATGATCATTGTTGCTTTCTCACTGGATTCAGTTGCCTGCATTCAACTTGATTTAGGAAACAGTTTTGTAGAAACTCCTGGTGGAGTGGTGTCGCTGTTGCATTAGCAAACTTCTCATGGATCCCAGACCTTAGGCCAGTCAGCTACACTCCGGAAAGTGTTTGGTATAGTTTCCTGGTTAAAAGTGGTCTCCCCCGGGAGGAGACTCCGGACCCTCCTGATCTAGGACGACCTTGGTTCAGAAATGTCTACCTTCTTTCTCCCCCTGTTTCTCCTGAAGTTCATGGTCATACCATGAGGTCAGTGTCAGGGAAGGGTATTTTGGATTGATTAGAGTCAGGTAGCACACAGGGAGAGGCCATGGTGTACAGGGATCTCCTACTATAAGTCACTGTAATGCTGACCTTGACGCTTACCGAAAACAGTTCTCCCTACCCCTGACCTCTGTGAGCACAGAGGACACATCTGTGTATTACTGTGCATGTGGACACAGACAGGGCAGTCAGTGTGGCCCTCACATAAACTATCCTGGATAACTTCTCTGGGGCTGAACTGCATGGATCATTCAGACTAGCAGATGGAGCTCAGGACAAACAGCACAGGCCCAGGATCCAGGAGCAGCTTCAGAGATGAGCACAGGTGGGGCTTTCTGGGGGGTCTTCATTTGGTTTTGTTCCCACAGCTCTCAAACTGGTTCAGTGGAAACTCTGTTTAAAATTGTAGGGAGTGTACTAGTGTCTCCTTAATAGTAAAAAATAAACTCTCACGGTCATATAATTGATTACAAACCAAAGGTTTGAACTACCCCTGTAAAAGGTATTTGCATAGAAGTGGTTGGTTCTGCAAAATTCTGCAATGTGATCTACTATTTTTCTTCTTGGTTTCAACTTAGTTAGTTGAAAGTATAGAAAATACGAGTGATTTATATAAACAAACCTGGAGTTTGCATGAAAGTACCAGCATGATAGCCAGTGAAATAGGACCCATGGGGCAGAGATACAAAGAGTGATGGTGGTGTTTCAAGATAAGTATTGGGCTTCCAACCACAAGGTCACTTGGTTGAAATCCAACACCCTCCCCTCAGGGACTGTACTATCGTCTCTTAAATTCTAACAAAGAGAATGCCCCTTAACAAAGGGAAGGAAGGCCGTAAAAACCACTACAAGTTGGTGCCTTATGAAAGTGAAAACTTGTCACAAAAGTAAAATACAAATATCACCCACAAAATAAGAGATCGGAAAGTGATAAACTTATACCCTGTCCATGGTGGAAACTTTATGAGTCCAGTGGGTGTAGGTTGTCAGAGAGCTCCACTGGGTCCTTGCTCTCACCACATTCATTGTATGTTTATTCAGTGTACACGGTGGTGTCTATTAACAATTTTATATCCTCATGGCCTAAAAATTGAATGACTTTCTAAACTGTTACTGTTATGATGAAGGTAAAACCAATTTATCTTACTTTTTTTTGACATTTAATTAGAGAACTGTGACTGTTTTTCATATAGTGAATTTTTGAATAAATGCTATGTTTCTGAAAGTTACTGCAACTTGATATCACAAGTAGAGAGTGTTTAAGTATAAAAATTAGTTTTATTGAATATCTAGAGACTAGAAGTCCAAATTCAAGGCCAGCTCTAAGAGAAAGTTCTTTGACTGTTTAAAAATTAATTTGACAAACGATAATCTATTCAATAAATAGTACAAAAAAGTGTAAAACAAATCAAATTTATTCAGAATATATTCCTATTAAGAAAAATTATATATGTATAAGTGTTTAGATGTTAAAACAAAATGCAAGTCAAAAATATTCTTAAATAAAATAATGGACATTATATTAGTGTTTGCATGTATGCCTGTATGAATGTGAGATTTTTTGATACAAACATAAAACTTTCATTTAAGAAAAAAATAAGTTCTATAGAATTTGGACTTTTGCCATTGTAAATGTTAATTTAAGCTAAATATTCTTAATAAATTATGTATAACCTTGGAAAGAACTGCAATTCCAGAACACTTCGTAGTGCTCATGAGGAACTTGTACATGGATCAAGAAGTAGTTGTGTGAACAGAACAAGGGAATACTGCAAATCAAGAAAAGTGAGTGTCAGGTTGTATCCTCTCATCATACTTATCCAAGCTGCATGATGAGCAAATAATCAGAGAAGCAGGTTTATATGAAGAAGAATATGGCATCAGGCCTGGAAAAAGGCTTATTAACCACCTGTGATATGAAGGTGCTGCAATCTTGATTGCTGACAGTGACGAGGATGTGAAACACTTGCTGATCAAAGATTAAAGAGCTCATTATGGATATGAGTCAACGTAAAGAAGACTAAAGATGCAGGCCAGATTACAATTGTATTGTTTATGATTACTGTTTATTTTGAACTGACTTTCAAAAGTCAGCATAGCTCCTCCCACAACACTGCCAGGAAGAGCATTCACTCTCTCTCCCAATATCTAAAGTCAAAACAAAACAAATAAAAATTGTTACATGACTCGATCTCTGTATAGTGGCCTTAATATTGCCTTCTCCATTTGAGCCAAATATAGTAAAGATCAAAGGATTGAAATATTCTTTTAAGTTCCGGGATCCTTTTGCATTTAAACTCTGAAAATTTACTCTGAGACTTTGTGAATCCTTAAAATTATTATTGTCCATTCCTGGATTGTTTTGTTCCTTAATAAACTCTCCAATTTTTAACTGAAGCTCCAGTTTGATCTTTAGGAGGAACAAAAAAGGAAATAATATATACATTTCTTGCCAAACTATGTCTACCAATCACTGACAACTTCCTAAAAGAGAAAGAAAACAAACAATAAATGGCAATAGACTTATCATTTCTGGGAACAAGTTATCTTCAATAACATCCCTTGTGGCAAGATTATATCTGTTGTGAATATAGTAGCTAAGGGGACTCCGAGTACAGTATAAGATGAACATTGGACATTCTGCTTGAGATTATTCCCCAACCTGCTTAACATTGTGTCACAGTGTAAATTCCACAGCTTGTCCATGGAACCTCTCCTTAGGATCTGAGATGTTGCCTCTGGATGTTGGAGTGCCTCATTTATTGCCCATAGTTATTCTGTAATTCCCTTTCTGATATCCTGTCTCTGTTGAACCCTTTCCTCACAAAAAGTATCCCACTACACCAAATGAGTACTCATTCTGACCCAAACTGGCCAGGAAAACATGTCCACAAAGACATCCCCAACCTTCCAGTCACACGTCACGCGGAACAGAAGAACTTTGGTCAAGGAATCAAAAGTCACAATAAAGGCCAAATAAGAAGACATTCAGAACCAAGAAGGACCAAGATCTGTATCTTGTTAAGAAACTTAACCTCACCCTAATGCATATTCTTGACCATCCCTGTGAGCTATGTTTCACATCCATAATCCTATACATTTACTTATTAGTATATAACCGTGGTCACCATTTTTTTCAGAAGCTTTCCTTGGGGAATCTTCTGGCTCAGTCCTTGCTTTATCCAAGGGAAGCGGCCCCCTTCACTGTTATGAAGCCCTGTGTTTGTTTCTAGCAGGAGTCATGTTGGTAACACAGTTCCTTTCGCCAAGTGTGCTTTTCAACATAATAGTATACTCTGTCTTATAGAGTCTCTATGAGTCGGAATCCACTGATGTCAGTGAGTGTGGTGTTGGTGTTAGCACAAAGACGCTGATGGGGTCAGACTTTCAGGTTCTGAGAAGACTGGGAACTTGTCTTCTTTATTCCTGGGCTTCTAATGTGCAGAGCACCTCATCAACTTCCAGGTAGAGTCTCAAACCTAGTGAAAAACATTTCATCATGGACAGGATTCTCTAGGATCCACAGACATTTTCCATAGGTCATCAAGGTCCTGTGGAGATTCCTCTGCCTAACCACTACTCTCTAGTCGTGTCAAGATTCCAAAAATGGGCTGGCTTACTGAGGCCTCAATTACTTGTCGACAGTGATTATTTTCCCTGCTCCTAGTTGTCTGAGATTTGGGTCCAAGAGGGAGGAATCATCACAGATCCTCTCCGTGTGCTTTGCTGTCTCTGATGACTTCATGCTGCTGGAGCTGGAGCTGCCAAGACCTTCCCAAGAGGTTGAAGCAGCTGTGAGCGATATAAATCAGTAGCAGAAAACAGCCTCCCATCTCTAAGGAGCTGATGCTCATGCTTCAGAAAAATATCCAGAATAAAAGGCTGTTCTCCCTGCATCCGAGCTCCTTGACACTGAGGACATGGCTGTCCATTAATGTGTGAGAGAAACAGAGGACTCACTACCATCTCAAGCACAAATGTCCCTGTGATGATGCCATTGGCCTATGGGGATAACTTGGGTTGTGGAAAGGACAGGGACAAGAATTCTGGCGACATAGCAATGGGGGAGGCATGAGAGCAAGGACCATCCTATTAGCATCTAGAGTTTCAGTTCCCCCCAAAATACTCTCTCCCTGTATGTTTATTACAAATCCACACAAATACTGCACTGCTCATTCATTTGTAGATTTTATGCTGTGGTAGATGAAAGATCTCATGTTAACCTGATAAAAGCCTAAAGGGGTGGAGTCTAGCCTGGCGTTCCCTCCTTGTGGGTGTGGCCTTATGAGACTTCTCAGAAGTGTTTCTGATTCTCTCTCTCTCTCTCTCTCTCTCTCTCTCTCTACCGCTCTCTCTCTTTCACACACACACACACACACACACACACACACACACACCATCCTGTTGACAAGTCACATGGAGCCACAGTGAAGGCAGTCAAAGCCCTGGAGATGCGTCCACTGCCATGGGATCCACAGGACTTTCCACCCACCCACCTGTGATCATCCTGCATTCAGTATCATTGCATGTGTTGTGTGAATCTGAAGAGTAATTCATGGACTAATATAAGACATATAGGCTAATATTGAAATTATAGACTTTATCTGCACTGGCTGGGATGTTTTATTGATGTGTAATTACTTCTTGATATAAAGTTCTCTTTTACACATATATGAGTAGCAATGAATTTGTTTTGCTAGACAACCTAGTCTAACACCTATGCAAACATGATGTCTGTGTGCATGAATGCCTGTTTTATATACAAATGCTATTTGTATCATTGATAGTTATGATATGTAGTTAGTGATTTTCATATCCTGAATGGCTTTTTTGGACTGAATTAATGACCGCAGTGTCCATTTAATGGAATGAGAAAATGATGAGTATGCAGTATCACAGGTTAGCAGGGCAGGGGTAGGGACAGAAACTAATAAATAGAAGAACTCAAATGAAGTGGAAGGAACACATTAAGTATGCCAATTAAATGAAAATGACTGCTTTAGGAAATTAATTAATAAGTAACCAGTTTTTATGATCATGACAAAAGAATAGGACCCAAATCTCCTAAATCAGAAACCAGAGAGGAGACTTAATCCTTCATGTTTCTGTACACATTCTATGATCAACTTCAGACCCAAAGTTAAAAAATATCACTGAAATGTAGAAATTCCATGGAAAGCAAAAAAACAAAACAAAAAAAAAAACCCCACCTAATAATGTTCCCTTGTAATACAAGAAATAGAGTGACCCATTACCATCATGTGTACCCACCTCTTAAAAGGGGTAAGAGAGGATGCATTATGAGCTCTCCTGTCACAAAGGTTGTTGTGTCTGTAAGATAGTTAAATTAGAAAGTACTTTAAAAATATTGATATTATATAATGATTAAAGCAATGCTTGATAAAAACCCTGGCTAAGAGCTCTGTTTTCCCTTGAAAGTGTTTGTTTCTCTGAATTTGAGGGAGAACTCTCATCCATATTCGCTACTCATTTGCTTCTAAATATCAAAGGACATGCAAATGCAGCTCTCTGCCTGCTGATAAACCAGACACAGCCCCTGATGCGGGAGATCTCAGAGGACAATCCCAGTCTCTGGGGTTTCTGCTGTTTCCATTTGTTCCCAGGAGCTAGTCCACAGGACACATCATGAACTTTGGACAGACTTTGCCTTTCATTTTGAGTATTTTACATGGTAATTGTCATAGACTTTGCTTTGTGTGTGTAAAATTGTGAGTGCATTTGTTTTATGTGTGTCGTCTAATCACAGTGCCTCTTTGTTTGCAGGTTTCCAGGGTGAGGTGCAGCTAGTGGAGCCTGGAACTAAGAAAGCCTGGGGGCTCTCTGCGACTCTCCTGTGAAACCTCTGGATTCACCTTCAGTAACTATTACATGCGCTGGATGGTAGAAGTTACATATTCTACACTGACTCCATGAAGGGTTGATTTATAATCTCCAGAGATAACTCCAAGAACACACTCTATCTTCAGATGAATAATCTGAAAGCCAAGGATACAGCCATGTATTACTGTACAAGAGACACGGGGAGAGGAAATCAGTGAGAGCAGATACAAACCTCCCCGGTAAGAAGGAGACTGGTCTCCTGGGGGCACTCAGGACCAACAGAGGACTGCACTCAGACCCAGCGCGGGTGCAGCTGGAGTATCAAGGTCTGTGGTAATATGTAGATTCTTCTAAATTTCAAAGTTTCCCTAGGGGATCTATCTCTAATTTAAAAATAATATAGTTTATTATTACTACTCCTGATATCCGTGATTTCAAAAGTTATCTTGTAACAAGAGAATATATTCTGTCCTACCACAACAAACAGCCTGCCCCTGAAGGACAAGAAATGACTCTATCAGGGGTCCCAGTGTAAGAGTTCTCATGACGCTCAGGTAAATAATTTTCAATTAGACTCAGGGGAAATGGAGGGGTGGCGGCTGGGTAAAGGTAACTATTAAGTGTTTTTATATTGGCTGGAAATTTAATAATATATTCTTCCACCACACTTTGTGAAGTATTCTGACAATCATTTAGTTAATGATTTAGTTGAAATCGAGGCACTTAGCCTATTTTTGAACTTGAATTGTTTATTCAGAATATTCAGGGTTTTTGTTTGGTTTGATTTGGTTGTTTTTCCAAACCATGGTGGGCTAGTACTTTCATTCATTTTCTCTTCTGTCTTTTTAACATGGACATGAGGCCATTGAAAATGCTTGGCATGGGTGAAGTGCATCTTTTTGGTGACAGGACCACTTTATCCCCAGGCGTCAGGGAACAGAAGCAGTTGACTTCCTTCCGGTATCAGTTTTCAGCACTCCACTCCTGTTCCCGCCTCCCCATTCACAACCCTGTTGCCTCTATGTTCTACTCCAAGAACAAGGCAATCCCCCTCACCCTGGTTATCCATGTTCCCCCTTCCCTAAGTTTATTCCTCCTCACAGTCTCACCACATTGTCTTTCCACATGAAAGACACTGGAAGTTTCCATCACAGTAACATCTTCCCTGACTGCAGGTCCTAAGGTGAATTATGTAGAAAACAACAAACTGCGCATCACTGCACTGTCCTGACAGCTCCCGTCTCCTGTAACTCACACAGATTAAATTCCCAACCATCCAAAAGGAAAAAAAAAAGCCCTGCCCCTGCCTCCTCCACACCATAATGTGACTTTTCTGTTGGTTCATGCTTTCCATACCTCCCCCTTACAAATCTTTCAGGCCACATTTTAACACTGTGGCATCTCTCCTACACTCTCCACTGAGCATGTTGGGTCATGTTTACCCTTGAATATCTCAGCACGCAGTTCTGTGCTTCCCTGGGGAGATCCACCCTGCAGTTGTTTGTCCCAACTCAGCCTTCTCTGACATGAAGGGACGGCATCCATAGAATGCCTCTACACCATTCAAATGTTCCTTTGAATGATCAGCAAAGCCTGAGCTCCTAACAACTAAAAAGGAAACAAAGAACAAATAAACACATTTTGAAATGTTCATTATATTGTTTGTACTTTTTCTGCCAGTTCTCCTAGATAATAAATTTTAAAATGTCAGGTTTTCTCCTTAGAACTTGTGAACAAATTTCTTCCTCCTTTGTCCTTAATTATCTGTCCCCAAGACAGCTCAAGAACACTGGAACCTGAGTGTGGATGGTGTGGTACCAGACAGTGTTTTGTTCTATTGAACATGCTGTGAATGTTCCCTGTGGGTCAGAACTGACTCAATAGCTCCTATCCACAACAAATACAACAACCTCATGACCCAGGACTTCAATCTTGCCATCATTCAGGATATGATACTTTACTGGGAAGAAGGCATTCTAAATGCCTGATAATTGGTCTACTTCCTGTCAGGACCCCTATCCTGTAGAAATTTTTAGAAGCTTCAGAGTGATGACCTGCACTCATATGAAAAAGTTTTTTAAAAAAGGAAAACTGAACAGGTTAGAAAAAGGACAAAGAATTTGTGTCATTTCTTTCTTTTTTTAAACACTTTATGGCTTTGTACCTACATATCCTTCAAGGGTAGCAAAGTTGTCCTAAGAATTTAATTTGGAAACTTTTTCTCATCCATTCTACAACCCTGATCTTATTTTTGAACACTTTATTGGAAGCTTGTACAACTCTTATCAAATACAATTGATACATCCATCCATTGTGTCAAGCACATTTGTACATTCGTTGTCATCATCATTCTCAAAACATTTTTTTACTTGAGCCCTTGGTATCAGATCCTCATTTCCTCCCTCTCTCCCCTCGCCCCTCCTTCACAAACCCTTTATAATTTATAAATTATTATTTTGTCATATCTTACACTGACCAATGTCTTCCTTCAACCACTTTTCTGTTGTCACATCACCCAGGGAGGTCCCCCCTTTCTCCCTCACCTTCCCCTTCTCCCACCTTCTCTTTGTCCACCTGGTATGGCTACACTCATTATTGTCCTGAGGACAACCCCAGTCTTGCTTCTTCCAAAATCTCAATGGATATTGAGAAGGAAATGCTATGAGTCCCTCATAGACATAAAAATCTTTTTTTACATTTATGTATGTAGTATTATTCCTATAACATAAATATATAGCTATAATCTCATGTATTGTGTTAACAATAAAATGAATTAATATGTGATAACAATTGAGCATAGAACAGTCACATTATACATGTTACCAAAGATATCATCATTGTACCCTTCCCCAACACACCTAAAACACTCAGATCTGTTCTAGGAACAGAACACGCATATCTCAGAAGACATGTAACTTCATTTATTGCTATGTAGTGGGAGGGCATGCAAATCCACCCCTCCCTCTGCTGATGAAAGCCAATGCAGCCCCAACCCTGCAGCTCTGGAAGTGTTCCTGGATTCTCAGGAGCCCCCACTCAGTGATCAGGACTGAGCACAACACAGCATGGAGTCTGTGCTGAAAGGGGTGTGTCCTGGTTGCTATTTTAACAGGTGATTTTATCAAGAACAAGCTTGTGTGCTTGGGTGGGAGTGAGAGACACGGTGAATATGTCTGAGAGTTTTCCTGCCGAGGATATCTCTGCTTGCCAAAATACAGAGTGAGGTGCAGCATTTTTGAGACCTAGGATATGAAAAAGAGAAATGAAAAGGGAAGCACTGTTGGAAAATTAACTTTAAAACGCTTGTTTTGAGTTGCTACTTCTTAATTGTCAATAATATGAATGATTTTCCACAACTCAATCTGTGAGTTTGGGTAAACAGCAATTAGAGTGGTGTGTCCAGAGCATAAGTGGAGAGACTGAATTTGGGGATGCTGACATTTCAGATGTGCCAGCGTCACTTGGGTAAAGGGCATTTAAAAGTGTCCATGGTCATTCTCCAAATGCTGAGGCCCTGTTGCCTGTATGAAGTGCAGGCCTATATTTTTATCCAGAATTTCTAGTCAGTCTTCAGCAGGTGTCTTCCCATTGAAGATGTGACTTCCTGGTTTTGGCCCTTAGTCCTACTCTGCCCCTTCTGGTAAATGTTGACTTCTCACTCACTGCTCCGGCAGACCTGGCCACTTTAAGTATTAACTCGACTGGAATAGTGTTATATTGGGTGCTCTCGAGTAAACAAACAGAGTCTCTTCTCAGAGACATCTGAGACGTTGTAGAGTTAAGACCTTGCTTTGTCTGGTGAGCTATATCTGTAGTTCACTTTATTTTATTTAACGAAACTGAGACTGGATGTACATCAGTGAGATGCTTAAGGTTTATTGCACCGATCTGGCCCATAAACATATGTGGGATTAATTGAAGGGCGGAGAGATAAATGGCTCAGTGAGCCTCGGCTTCCTTGTGCTCAGGTCTCTTGCTCTCTTATGGTTGGACCAGGGTGCAGCTGCCTTAGCTAGTTCCTTGCTTTAGCTGGAAAGGCTCACTTCCTGCAAGACATCCCTGAGGAGAAGCCACATGGATCTGCCCGGATGCAGCCCTGGGTGCGGAGCAATGGTGTGGAGACCCCTGCAAGCGCTGAGCTGTTTACACGCTCATTGTTTTGGCTTTCCTCCTGCTGTCAGCATCATTGCATGTGTTTTGTGAGCTTGCGTAGGACTTTGTTGATCAGTGTCAGAAATATGGACTAATTT
The DNA here is from genome assembly GCF_050624435.1 of Tenrec ecaudatus. Lineage (NCBI taxonomy): Eukaryota > Metazoa > Chordata > Mammalia > Afrosoricida > Tenrecidae > Tenrec > Tenrec ecaudatus. The sequence goes on from NC_134546.1 coordinate 79,628,776, forward strand.
CAGACTTATGGACTTGGACAGCACTGAGTTGGGATGCTTCCTTAATGAACACTTACCCTTTATATAAAACTCTCATATATGTATATGTACATATGGGTTTCTGTGGATTTGTTTCTCTAGTCTATCCAGACTAACTTAATCAGGAACCGAGTGTCGTATTTATGTTGCTTGCTGGAATGGTAGTGGTTTGTGCTGCTCACGATCCAAAAAATCCCCCCAAGAACTTGTAATAAGTAGATTAAGAGATCCCTGAGTGTCAGGAAAGAAAATGTGCTTGGGAAAGTATGAGGTAATGAAGATTCCCTGATCCTTTCAAGAACTAGATACTGTTTACTCAGAAATGCACAAGATATACTGGAGTCCAAGGCAAGAGAAGAGCCGTAGGGGTCAGGATGGCAAGAACCCTTGACTTAGGAATAGTTGACTTTCCTTTGACCTTTACCATACACATCTTAAAAACAATTCTCTTTCATTACAGACTGAAAGAAAAATTACCTCATGGTAGCAGTAGAACAAAGAGTGGAGCCCGAACTCAGTCCTCCATTGATAAGTCCAGGGCTCCCCAACACTAGACATTATACTTCGGGCCCGAGTGTGGAATTCTCCTGTCCAGCTGTGAAGGCATTCAGTTCTCTTCAAATAAAGTTGTCTAAATATGATATTGCTGGATGTTCTCCTGTGCCTGCTGACAGTTCCCACAAAGTGAGGGTCTCAGTATCAGGTTCGGGTCTATAGGGGATGATACTAACAGAAAGACCAACTTTCTCTATGTCAAGGTGCAGCTACAGGAATCAGGTCTAGGACTGGTGCAACCCTCCCAAAGCTCTCCCTAATGGCCCTGTCTCTTGTTACTCCACCACCAGTAGTTACTGATGGCCCTAAATCCTCCAGACTCTGGTAAAGGGAACATGGTGTGTGGGACTCAAGTGCTCTGATAGTAATGCAAAAGATATCCTGTCCTTCCAAAGTTGATTATCCATCACTAGAAACACAACAAAGAATCAGTTCTTGCAGCTAAGCTCCATGACTGTTGCGGACATGGCCATGTATTACTGTGCAAGGAGCACAGTGAGAGAAAGTCAGCGTGAGCTCAGACACAAACCTCCCCTGCACAGGAGACATTCGGCAGCAGGGGGAGTGCAGGACACACAGAGCACAGGATTCACATCAGGAGCAGGTGCAGATTGCTTCAGGGCTGGCTTCCTTTTGTAATCAGTGATCCTTCTACATCCACAGCTTCCCTAGGTAATACTTCTCTATTTTTAAAAATAATTCTGTGCCTACTACTGATATCTGTGAATTCAAAAGTTGTATATTAAAGGGAGAAAACGTTCTGTCTCACAGCAATACAAGAGGACCATCTGAAATGCAGGTTTTCCCCCTTCTGTCATGGTGCAGTCAATTTACCCTCCTCATTCTAAAGAAGAAATAAAATGTTTATTTAGTAGTGTCCCAGTGAGAAGACCACATCAATGCAAGACAGAATCATGAAGTAATTAATGAAAGCTAATTATTTCTAAGGTATATTTCTTTCTCTCTTTTTTTGTAGTTAAGGATCGTTTGTTGACCTTTAGGAGTGTTTTCCAGTCCAGTCTGTTGGGGCACCACGCCCTAGCCCCAAAGTCCACTTTCAGCATTCCCTGGGGACCCTGCCACTCCATTCCCATGCTGTTCTGCTGTACTTCCCCAGTGTTTTGCCTCAGGGTGGTGGGATCAGGTCAGGCGCAATTCCCACACTGTGTCTCTGGTGCTGTCCCCTTTAGCGCCATGGGTCAGTAAGGGGCATCATGTCTCATAGTGGGGACAGCCATGTTGTCCTCTCTGTGGACTGACTGTTCTAATCAGGAACATCATCCTCACGACCTGGTGGGCCAGGCTGTGCTCCACCCTCTCCTCCTCCTCCTTCATCTGCTCCTGTGTGCTCTGATCAGATATGTCCCTCTCCCTAAGCTGAGGAATCAATGTCGTCCTTTGAAACAGATTCTTCTGAGGGAAGGGGCAGGCATCCACTTAATATTTGGTACTGGGGCCAGCCTCCAAGACCTCTCTATCTAAGGAATATTTCAAGCAGTGTTAAGAGTGGGGAAAAATGCCTACATTTGTGTTAAGAGGATTCCCAAAGTATAAAATTCTACCGTGCAATTTACAAAATTCCTAATGATATAAGCATTCATCCTCCCTGCAGATCAGTAAAATTTGAGCCATTCCACTGGTATTGTATAACAATTCAAAGCACAACTGAAGGAAGCATGCCTAGTCCTACGTCATCCTTAAAAAGAAAACAAAAATAAAGGAAGGAAAAGTCTCATAGAGATGAATTGAAACATAACTGAAACACTGGACTTTGGACTTAGATACAATAATTGTGGACAGGCCAAAGGACCAGGCAGTGTTTTCTTTTACTCTATGCAGATAAACACTGAGTTAGAACCAACTCCATAGCACATAACAATAGCAAACACCACACGATCCTAACAAGATTTGCTAAATTTGAGCACACTCTTTTAGCCAGTGTATCACTCTGTCTCCTTGAAGCCTTCAAAGGATATGCTTTCTGCATGGACATTTCAGTCAGCCTGCAGTCTGAGGACATAGTCACTTATGACTATTTAGGAAAAAGTTCAAATTCACATCATGAAAATGTCAGAACCCCAGCGTGGTAAGGCAGCTATTCTGGGAAGGGACGGGGACAAGACAATGTGTTTGCAAAATGTAACTTACTGGTTATACTTTTGTGAAAAAGGAAACTTGCACTTCATGTGACATATTTCAGTTATGGGCTGTTAAACTAAGTCCACAAAATGTGAGGGGATATGCTTCATGACTCAAGTCATACTATGAGGTCATAAATCTTCTATCATCCCATCACTCCCAACTCCTAGGAATCTAATATCCTTTTTCTGCTATGTAAACCTCCATGGGACAAATAATTTAAGTTTTCCCCAGTCGCTGGATTATAGACATCCAATGCCTAAGCACAAGTACCTCCAGGGTTTCTATATGCTCATAGTAATTAAAAAAAGAAACAAAACAAACAAAACCAACCAGGTGTATATTTTAGTTTCCATGGAGGTAATATTGACTCACTGTGACCCATTAGGATCACAGCTATGGAAGTTTTCTAGTTAACTCATGTCTTGAAAAAGTATACCATTCTATTAATTAGGATTCTTCTAAACTATTTTATATTTCCATCATAACATAACGGGGCTAGACTCCCCAGATTCCCTCATCGAGCTTAGGGTCACAGCTATGGAATATTTGTAGTCAAGCTATGTCTCAGCAGACTATACAATTCTCTTAACTAAGATTCTTCTGAACTGTTACAGTTCCATCAAAAAGTAATAGGGGTTGACTCTTCACATCGCCCCCTGTCACGATGCCCATCTCCAGGGAGTGGTTCCTTATGTACAAAGTACAGAGGAAGATGCTGCTTTTAAGCATTATTGTGGCTGTATTTCTAAAATATATTTGCTCTTCTAGCGATCCATGCCGTGTCCAATACTCTTCACCAGGAACCTGCTACTTATACCTGAAGGAGAACAGGAACCGGGCATTCCAGAGCTTGGCTTATATGCAGATATAAGTGCACTATAGAGTAAAAAGCTGACATCATCTCCCCATAGACACCACTCATCGAGGACATTGCCATATAGGTTACACATAAACCATCAAGACGAAATTCCACTCGTCATGGAAGCACTCATTTTCTGTTTCACTTCTTCACAGGTGAAAGTGCCCAGATCCAGCTGGTGCAGTCTGGGGCCGAGGTGAAGAAACCAGGAGAGTCTGTCAAGGTGTCCTGCAGGACTTCTGGTTACACCTTCACTAGCCTTCGCATGAGTTGGGTGCGGCAGGTGCAAGGAAAAGGCCTTCAGTGGATGGGCTGGATCGACACTAACTCTGGGAAACCAATGTATGCCCAGGGCTTCACACAAGGCTATATCTTCTCCTTGGATGTCTCAGTCAGCACAGCATATCTACAGATCAGCAGCCTAAAGTCTGAGGACACTGCCACCTATTACTGTGAAGGCACAGTGTGAAACCCACATCCTGAGAGTGTCACAAAACCTGGGGAGATGGGGGCTGTGCTGCGCTGAGGCAGTGACCCAGAATAGCAACTGAATCCTTTCTTTATTTACTGGTTACGCACTTAGACATGAGAAACAAAGGAAAATACTTTCATTGCCTGTGGAATGAAACCAGTGATCCAAAAGGGGAGGAGGAAAACACATCAGTATATAACTATTTCTCAACTCTCTTGTGTACATACATCTATCATGGTATATGAAATATGCAGACTCCATGGAGGACAGAGTCTTTATTCCCAGAGACAACGCCAAGAATACGCTGTATCTGCACATGGACAGCCTGAAACTCCAAGACAAGGCAATCTATTCCTTTATGAGAATGAGCCTGAGAGGAAGACAGTGTGTCCCCGATATTAATCTCCTCTGCTGGGATGGGGCTGGACTGCAGGAGGCGCCCAGGACCCACCAATCATAGGATACAGACCTGGAGCAGGTACAGATGAACAGTTTCAGGATTGGTTTCCTGTGTGCTCTAGTGATTCATCTCCATCTCACAGTTTCCCTCAGGGAATCTCCGATTGTTGTGAGTTTGTCTGCTGCTGATATCTCTGAAGTCAAAAGAACAGGAGAAAGTACTGTTGCCTGCAGAGAAAGGAGCCTGTCTCACATCTTGGGAAATGTTGCCCGAGATTTCCTGGATCATTGTTTGAGGAACCCCAGGGAAACCCGGGGAGACTTTCCAACCTCCTTCAGGGTATCTCATGTCCCTGGGTTAAGAAAACAGTTAAGCACTTGACTAGTAGCTGAAAGATAGAAACAGTTCTGTTGAGTTGTTTCCAAGATATCAGAGTCAATGTAGTTATCCCAATAGTTTCCTTCCTCAATTAGCACACCATCAGGGTTTGTGGTGGGGGTCCACAGGAACTGGTTCAGCATCAGTAACATGTCAGTGGAAAATGACGTTCACATCTGACTCTTTTATCTCCTAAAGAAGTGTCCCTGTCAGTCAGAGTCAACTATGACTTGGCATACCCTTTTCTCCTACTGTTTTTTTCCCCATTTTTTCTTCTTCCTGGTCCAGCAATGTCATCTAATTCATGATTACTATGTGGTTCATAATTGGTGAAGCAAAATATTCATATTATTAACACAGTTGTAAAAGAATAAAAGTGCATGCTAGTCTGAGTGCTTCAAGATGCAAACTACAAGATAAAGGAAGTTTGCTTTAGTTTAAACTCTTGGTTTAATGTTATTAGGTGCTATCGAGTGGCCCTCTATAGAGCAAAACAAAGCATTGCCTGGTCCTTGACCACCTTCACATTCTAGGTTTGCGTCTATTGTTACAGCCTGTGTCAATCCATCTGTGAGGGCCTTCCTTTTTTCGATGCCCTTCCACTTTACCAAACATAAGGTCCTTCTCAGGTATTGGTTTCTCCTGGCAATGTGTCCAAAGTATCTAAGACAAGTATTGTCATCCATGCCTCTAAGGAGCATTCTGACTGCATTTTTCCAACACACACTGGTTTGTCCATCTAGCAATCCATGGTCAATTGAATATTTTTTCTTAGTAGTCCATGGTACTTTGAATATTTTTCTTCAGTACAATAATTCAAATGCATTGATTCTTTATTGGTCTTCCTTAGTCAATGTCCAACTTTCATACGCATATGAAACAATGGAGAAAACCATGGCTTTGTTCAGGCACATTTTCGTCCTCAAAGCAGCAACCTTGCCCTTCAGTGCTGCAGATTTACCTAATGCAATACGTTTTATTGATTATTGATTGCTGCTCCCATGAGCACTGGTTGAGGATACAAGCAAGAAAAAATATATGACATCAACTTTTTCTTCATTTATCATGATTTAAGCTTTTGGTCCATTATGAGGAATGTTTTCTTCTTTACATTGAGTTTGAATCCATGCTGAAGGCCACAATCCATGATCCAGGTGTCGCAATTCCTCACTTTCATCAAGGAAGGTTGTATCATCTGCATATCAGAGGTTTTTAATAAGCTTTTCTCCAAACTTGGTGCCACATTCCTCCTCATCTACTCTAACTACTGTGGTCACTTGCTCAGCATGCAGATTGAACATGTACAGTGAAGAGATACAACCTTGACATACACCTGTCCTAAATTTTTTTTTCTTCTCTCCATTCAGTTCATCATAGCCCTGAATAAGATCGCTGTGGTCATGAATGAAGGCATTATTCTGAGTAGGGCCTGGGAATCAGCCTGCTCAGCCACTGGATGGCCGCTCTCTCTGGGCTGTGGGACTCCTTGAGGATGACAGGCTTACATTTTAATTACAGTGACCTTGGAGAGAAGCAAATGAGGGTAAGGGGGATGGGCTTCTAGGCGGTCAGCCTGTAAGTCAGTCATTCTCAACCTGTGGGTCCTGACTCCTTTGGGGGTTGAACACATATTTCTGATGGTCTTAGGAACCAAGACGTTGGCTTTTTATTCATACTGTCATAAAATGTAGCCATGTAGTTTACTGTTGTTATATCAAAACTGTTACTCATGCCTCAAAACAGAATTCCATTTATTTGTTATTAGAAATAAATATTTCACTCTAAAATTACATATTGTTTTTTGTGATTCATCACTATGCTTTATTTTTTTGAGAGAGAGTGAGTGAGTGAGTGAGTGAGTGAGTGAGTGAGTGAGTGAGTTTGTGGGTGTATGAGAGTGAGTTAGTGAGAGAGTTAATGAGTAAGTGAGAGTGAGTGAGTGAGTGAGTGACAGTGAGTGAAAGACTGAGTGAGTGAGTGAGTGAGTCCACCCATCCTGAATTTAAACCACAACGTATTACCTGGTTGATACATGAGCACAATTAGATATTCTGGAATTCTCCTCATTCTCAAGGTTATTCACGGTTTATTATTATCCACACAGTTGAATGTCTTTGCATTGTCAATGAAACACAAATAAACTTATTTCTTTTATTCTGTTTTCAGCCATGACCCATCTCACATCCTCTTGGCTCTGGTCGGAATTTCTGGCAGTTCCCTATCAATATGCTACCAGAAACTTTGTTGGGTGGTCTTAAGGAATATCTTACTTGCTTGAAATATCAGTAATAGCATTCTGTATTTTGAGCATTTTTATGGGATCGCCTCCCTTGCAATGGGCACAAATATTGTCCAGTCAGTTGGCCAAAGAGCTGTCTTCCAAATATCCTTGCACACGAGACTGAGTGCTTCCAGTGTTTTTACACTTTGCTGCAACAATAATAGAATTAGGAATGAGAAAATAAAATGTAGACCAAAGATTACCTTGTCTTCTACCTGAATAATGTCCGAGGGCCACAGGCAAGATGTGAATAAAATAAATGCCTGCTATATTGTAAATTAGTTAATTTTTAGTCAATACAACAATGATCCACTCGGCCTTTGTGGGGAGGAACTTCTGTAACCCACAGGTCTTGATGCCATCTCAAAAAACACTGAATTATTCTAACCAAAGCACATGAAAGGGGACCCAGAGAAGTTGGAGAATCCCTTCTGCTTCTTTCCCATGGCCCTCAAGAGCAGCCCCACACAGATATTCCCTTCTCATCGCCAGAGGAAGCTGAGAGATGCACTCAATTGGGAAAGGCACTGCTCTGCATTTTCTATTGCTGCAGTGCTTATACGTGTGTGTGTGTGTGTGTGTGTGTGTGTGTGTGTGTGTGTGTGTGTTAATGGAGACCTTCTTTTGCCCTTCTCCATAAGCTGAAAATCAGCTCTGCCTGATATCTGGGTTACAAACCTTGGCGAGTTTCATCTGGATGTCAGGCTGTACTATGTAAAATCAGAGAGGTGTCATCTATAACCACACTCCCTTCCTTAGAGGAGTATCCTACAGGGACTTTCTGGCATCCTGAGTGCTGCCTTTTCTTTGCTCTTGAAGCTGGTCTCTGTCTCTGTCTCTCCCCCCTAGTCTCTGTGTTCCCAGGTCAGGGGTAGCTCTTTGTCTGGGACCACAGAAGGGCTGGAGTGGAGGGAGCCTCTAACATCTCACCCATGTCTCCACTGGCATCTTCACCCAGGTCCATCTGCTGCAGCCTGAGCTAGAGGTGAAGAGGTCTTGGGGGGGCGGTGAGGGGAGGCTTTAAAGATCTCATGTAAAGCATCTGGATACGAATTTTCCAGTAGCTATTGGTTCATCTGGATTGACCTGCAGTGCGAGGGGATGACTGATCCTTAAGATTCAAGAACACACTATAGATTCTCATTCCAAGGCCATGTCTTGTCCATGGACAACAACTTAGCACTACCTTCCTGTAGTGGAACAGCATGAAAGTCTCAGATACGGCCATGGATTAGTGTGTGAGGGACAGAATGATGGAAACCACATCTTGAGGCACCCAAAACCCTCGACAGCCACAGCTGCAGAGCAGAGCTCTCAGAGCCATTTCAGGAGGAGACTGTGGGATGGGGAGAAATGGAGGAGCATGGGAACACCACTAAATGACCCACTTGCTTGAGAAGTAAGGCAATTTATTATTTGCCTGGAGCAGATTGCTGTCACCAAATAATTCTCAGGCAGGACTCAATAATATATAGCTGTGAGCAAGTATTTGCATAAAGAGAATACAAAACAGGCCACATGATAAAGACACACCAACAGTTGGGTGTAATGTAGGTGTGAGCAAATATGTATATAGGGTGTTTCCTAACACTTCCGCTTCAGCATGCTTCATACCTACCATGTTATCACCAGCCTGCATACCCCATCTCCCATTTCTTCTGCTGAAATCTGAGAGACTAGTACCTCTCACTATATATGGAGAAGACATTCAAACAGTCGTGGATGTACATGATCCTGTAAGCACTAGGATATTTCTAGAACTATGTTAAAAGAAAAAGGCACTATTTCTCTAAGAATTTATGCTTTCCACTTTAATGTAGAGATCACCCCACCCCACTCCCCTTCCCACGCTCCTCTTTCTGTCTTTTGTGTTGCTTTCTGTGAAACTTATCGTCTGGGATCTGTAATGCTTAGCCGTTGAAGAGTGCTTAACAAATGTTGAGCTGAGAGCAGATTGTCTTTGGTTTCTGGAGGAGATGATAGGACAGAAATTAGAATCAAAAGGACCTAGGTATGCACATCATTAACTTTCTTTTCTTTTTTTTTTTACATCATTAACTTTCTATGGCATAAAGGGCAATGGGTTGTATCTCGGGAATGAGAAATATAGTGTTTCCAGAGTGAAGGGTCTAGGACATCTGGAGAAAATGCATACATGTTCAGAAGAACTCTGTGGACTGAGAGTTCATGGGAATATAGAGGCATTTTGCAAATAAATAATGAATTAATTCAGTATTGTATGAGTGTTGGCAGAGGGCAGGGGTTCTACTGAAGAATTAAACCAGGGACAAAGGTTGAAAGAAACAAAGCTCCTTTCTTCAGTCTCAAAGTTACCCATGGAACTTAGTACACTTCCCACCTTGCATTCCCTCCTAGTTAAATGTGGAACAGAGAGCCTTGGTGGCAGAATAGGTAAGTGACCAACTGCTAGCTGCATAATCTGGTGTCAATTTGAGGATTAAGAGCTTAGGGGTGGAGTCTAGGTTGCCAATCAGGATATACCAAATAGCCCTCTGTGTGGACATGGCCTTCCCATGAGGATTCTGGGAATTCCTGTATTTCCTCCTTGGAGGCAGGAGGGATTCTCTCTCTGCTCACTCCCTGAGAGATGCTCTACTGACAAGACACAGAACACTGCACTGATAGATCCTGTGCCCTGGGAACTGGAGGAGCCACGTGGAGACCCCAGCCAGCACTGAGATGCTTACAACGCCATTAGATCTACAGACTTCCCACCCACTGGCCTGTGCTCTTCCTGCATTTGGCATCATAGCATGTGTTTTTGTGAGTCTGAAGAGGACTTTATAGATTGGTATTGGACATATGGGCTAATATTGGGCTTATGAACTTGATCTAGACTGGGCAGGGATGTTTCCTTAATGTACAATTACATTTTGATATAACACTCTCTCTTATACACATGTGAGTGTCTGTGAATTTGGTTCTCTAGTCTACCCAAACTAACACATTAACCAAAAGTTGGGCAATGCAAAGCCACTTGGCATCTCAGTTGGGAAAAGATCTGATGGCCTGCTCCCATCAGGACCACAAACTAGAAAACCATATGGGGCAGCTCTCTTTTGAACCATCACTCTGAGTGTCTCCTAAAACAATGCAGGGCTCTTGGTTAATATATTTATAGTTTCAGAAGCACAAAATATTCTTAAATGTTGTAACCTGAATTCTATCCAGGAAAAGATTCTGGCTTATTTTTGTTCTTCTTTTTCATGGAAGAAATATGTATATTTTAAATTGTGAACACTTATTTTTACCACTTTATGAAATAAAAAATAAGTTTCATGACTGTTTTAATCATGAAATCTCAAACAGTAAAATATTGAAGAGAAATAAGTTGGTATTTTAATAATTATGAATAAGCCACTGACATCACGGTTGTTGGTAGGTGTACTTGAGTTGATATTACACTCATCACACACCATCGGGTAGAGTACAACAGCTTGCCTCAGTTGAACAGAATGCCAGATTTTTCTAAGGAAAATAGCTTGGTGGATTAGAAAGATGAACATTTTTCCAACAAGCAAGTGCTTAAAGTTCACATCAATGAGACCACTTGAAATAATATTAAACTTCACTACTATGTAATTAGAAAATAAAAAGGCTTGAAGTAAATATGAGTTTGTGTAAAATTTTATGTTTGAGAAAAATTTTATGTTTGAAAATATTGGCATTTACTTCTAGTTGAACAATTAGTTGAATTTAATTCATTTTCAATTATTTTGGGGATATATAGCCATTCACATAGGATATCATTCTACTGAATTATTTTAGACATAGTTAATAGACAAAGAAAACCAAAACACCAAAAAAGATATAAATTTTTTTTGGTGATACTTCAATGCAGTGAAATATTCTATAAGTCACTGTTATGTTAGCTGAATTGAAAATGTTCTCAATAACACACACATATGCACACACATGCACATACTTACCTGGGTTACCCAGAGGAATAAACCTGGTGAAATAGATGTATATATGTATGGAGACTGATATCAAGAAATAGCTCACATGATAAATGAGGGCTCACAAGTACCAAATCCTTGGATTAAGTGGCAGGCTTATGTCTTATGTGATAAACAACATGAAACAAAACAAAGCTTCACTGTCATCAAGCCAATTCTGACTAATAGCATCCCTACAAGACAGGTAGATCTGCTTCTGTGAGCTTCAGGGACTGTAACTCTTTAGGGGAATACAAATCCCAGTCTTTCTTCCATGTAGTGGATGGTGGGTTCAAACTACTGACCTTGAATATTGTAGGGGCAGGTGGATGTCAGGCTGCTAAGCTAACAGGGATTATGAGGGCTAGTGAATCCTAACCCTGCAGGGCAGGTGGCAATAATCAGAGATTAAAGTATGAAGTCCTGGTTATTCGGGAACATAGTTGTGAACTGAGGACCATGTACTATTTTTTTGTGGTCCTGATGGTTTCTGATTCCCAAAGTTGTTCCTTCAAGGTCATGATCTACAGACTCTGAAGAAATTCCATTTCAAGGGAAAGGCAATATTTTCTAGGCAGAGAGGTAAACTTAGGGCAGAGAGACAGACAGACACAGAGAAAAATAAAATCTACTTTATGTTGACATGGAGATATCTCCCTGCACAATAACCCTTAAATGCAGATGACTCCAAAGATATTTTTGGTGCAGACTATTCGCCCAAGTTAATTAATGTTTCAAGGTGTATGACAATAGCACCTTGATTCCGGTTTCATCATGAGCCAGTGTTCATGGACTACTGAATTCCTTTATAAATACTTTGGAATATGTAATATTTTCAACAAGAGTGAATGGACATTTGTAATGATTAAAAATGTGACCATTCAGAAAACCCTGGAGAGCTGGTGACTCTTTGATATTTATATTTCTACTTCTCCATTTATCGCTATCTGTCATTCTTTAAGAAAAAAAAATGCACTGACATTGAGCCGATGCTTACTCACAGGGCCCCCTATAGGGCAAGGTAGAATTGCCCTCGTGAGATTCTGAGACGAACTTGTTAGCGGGGTAGAAAGCCCAGTGTGTCTCTGATGTGTGAGTGAGGATTTTGAACTACTGACCTTATGGATCAGGACCCAACATGATCCATGGTGTAGTGAGTACGTGTGAGGCTGTGTTCTTTAAGGTCAGTAGTTGAAAACCACCAGCTGCTGTGCAGAGAAAGATCAGGCTTTCTACTTCCATAAAAAGATAGTCTCCGAAACTCATGGGGGCAATTCAACCCTGTCCAACAGGTTCTTTATGAGTCTGAATAGAATCAGTGGCAGTGAGAGATCTTTCTTTATATCTATTTATTATCTCCACATATCTAACATAAATTATTTATCTTTGGGTGTGTTCACCAATTTATCTTTTATTTTTGAAGCTACCTATCAGCATATCCATCCACACCTTGGAGTATAAGTTCATTTACCCTATTCCTACAGCTTTCCTGGATCCATAACTAAATCAGGATGCCTGAATATGTCCTGATGTTGATAAAGAGATCCCTGGACTAGTTGAATTGGAAAACTTTAAGAACTGTCTACTCCCAATGGAACTCTCAGCATCATTCTCCCCTCAGTGTGAGTCTCTGAGTCAGGGACCTTCCTTCTCCTTATTTAACCTTTACATACAAATGCATGTACCACAAGCAAACCCCTCTTAGGCAGCCACATGAGAACACAGCACATGTGAACTTAAACTCAGGTTCCTCTTCATCCTGGAGAGCAGTTCCTGGGGATCAGGGACCTCATGCACAGGGACATGAAATGTGTGCTGCTTTTCCTTTTTCTGATGGCAACCCCTAGAGGTGCATGCTTCAGGGGTTCCGCTGTGAAGTCCAGGATGCCACCTCAGAACAGATGGCTCAGTGGATTCTCCCCGTGTCCAGGAATCCTGTCCCAGGAGCAGCTACAGGAGACAGGCCCAGGATTGGTGAAGCCCTCGCAGACCCCGTCCCTCACCTGCACGGTCTCTGGATTCTCTTCCACCAGCAATCATGTGCACTGGGTCCACCAGACTTAAGAAAAGGAGCTGATGTGGGTTGGTACGATATGTAGTGGGGGGCAGTACACATGATGGTCCAACTCTCCAGTCCAGAGTCAGCATCACCAGGCATACCTACAAGAGCCAAGATTATTTAAATCTGAGTTCTGTAATTTATGAAGACACAGCAGTCTACTACTGTGTAAGAGACAGGCACCATGATGGAAAAAAGTTTGAGGTTAGACAAAACGTCCTTGTAGTAGCCAGCAGGGGGCTGGTGTGTTGGGGTACCCAGTACACACTCAGTTTAGTGCCCTATCTTCTCAGCAGATGCCTTGGAAAGCAGTGAAGTGTGGGATTCTTCTCAGAAGCTGTGGTTTCCACACCTTGTCACCACCTCTCTAGGGACTCCCAAGCACATTAACTCTAGGTAAATTTTATGAAAGTGACCACTCCTCTTTCATGGGGATGGAATCTGTCTTCTACTGATCATCCCAGAAATTATTTCAAAGCAATATTTCTTTGTGAGACTGGTTTGCAGTTCAGGGAACTAAAAAGCATCATTAATGGCTAAGTTTAGAAACAATGCAGGATTGGTTCTAACATTGATCAGGTTAAAACTAAACCTGGGGTGAAGGAGTAATGGAGGGAAAAAAGAGGAGCTGATTGCAAGGGCTCAATAGAAAGTAAATGAATAGAAAAGAACAATGGCAACATATGTACAAATATGCCTGATACAACTGATGTATGGATTGTAATAAGAGTTGTAAAAACCCCAATAAAATGATCTTTTAACAATAAAAGACTAAACCTTTCCCCTACTTTCACATATATAATCAATCTTCTCATTTCTATGAATACTCATCAATCTACGTTACTGCAATATCTTCTTTAGAATGACCTGGGTAATGATATACACATTGATATTAACAATCTCACATTGCAGAGGAAATTTTTTTCTCCCAGAGACACCTTTCAATTCTTGAAATTTATCTCAATTTGCCAAACCTAGGGAAGTTCTGCTGGAAGTAGTAGGTAGAATCCAGGGAATCTTATTTTTAAAATCACAAATAATTATACAACCCAAAATATAAATTATGCTAAGATTAAAAAACTGTACTACAAAGTCTGAAAACTTACCACATAAGTACAAATGTGCGTCTGCAGAGTAAATAACAATTTATGAAAATTATACTCATGACAATCTTCACCAAATCAAAATAGAATCCTTAGCATTTTATAAATATGTAGATATGTTACTAATAAATTCACAGTTGTATTTTTTCACACATTCATACAAAATTTAGCCTAGCCAAGAAGAGCTATAGTTTATATGAGTTAGTAAAATAAATTCTGTATTCATGTGTATTTGCCTAATAAAACATGCTTAAACATGCCTCTGCTATCAGTGGATGTCTGTGGCCACATTTTTTCAGTAATACACTTAACTTCGTTTCACTAGGGTGGCTTAAAATACATCCGTTTGTGTGGAAGTCATGAATGAACGAAAGAAAGAGAAAGAAAGAAGTTTGGCCAAAAGGAATTCTGTCTTCTGCACAAAAGACAGTTTTAAAATGGATCAAGCATAAAGAATATAGTGGAAACTTCACAAATGAGCTAAGAGGGGGAAAAAGCCAACTAGAACAAATGAAGAAATTGGATGACATGAAGTACTAGTGGAAGAAGACTGTTGAGGTACCATTGAGGAGGTGACTAATGAAGTTGGAATCCCACATGGTTCAGCACTATAAAATTTTAAGTGATAATTTTGGTTTATTGATTGGTGCCAGAAACCAGGACACACAGATCAGTGAGCTCAAAAATTGATATTATACAACTATTTTTTAATTGAAGTAATGAAGCCCCTTTTATGTAATGAAACTTAATTATTGATAATTCTTGGATGCATCACTATGATCCAGAGAGAAAGATACAATGAGAACAGTTACTTCTGAGGGAATCATCTGTGTGATGTTCAAGGCATAAAGGTGAATTCAGAATATGAGAGAAGTTTTTGGATTCTAACAGGTAGGTCTGGAGTGAAATTCTCATATGACAGAGAAAATTATACAATATTATGAGTAAGCTTAAAGAAAATGAAATGGGACATTAGTGAGAAAACATCCTAGGATGTTGCACAAAGGATCTTTATTTTCTTGTCTATCTATCGTGACAATACACCAGCTCATTCTTCAAGAGTAGGAAAGGTTGTCCATAGAGGATTTTGTTGAGAAACCTTACACCATGGACACTGAAGAGCTGACCTTCCCCTGTATGTTTCCGGGTGTCCTCATAAGTCAAAGAACATCCTTGAGGCTTGTGGAACTTTCATTCTCATGTGCTGTCAATCAAGGAGGATAGAATTCTTTGGGGGAAAGTTTAGAAGAATAGCTTTATATTTTAATGTTTTGTTTAGTAAAAATGTCTAAAATTGTGGAGAAATATATTTGTCTACATTTGTGTGGGTATATTGTGTGTTTGTGTGTGTGTGTGTGTATGCTATAGCTCAGAGGTGGAGCAACATGGCAACCGAGTAGCAGACATGGGAGGAACTCCACAAAGATCAGTTGGAAAGAACCCTGAGAGGGATATCCTCTACTTCCAGAATGCTAGATTATCAGCGTAAATTTAAGTAGACACAAATTTAATAAAAGATCAGCAACATTTGCTGATAGACTCCCCGGTTAAGATCCCCAAATCTCTTTTCCAGTCGAGGAACTAGCTTGGATGGTGGAGCTGCTGTGATTTAGGGACATAGGTCTATAAGACCAGCCTGAGGCTAATATAAGCATAAATAGACTTGGCATTCAGAACAAGTCAAGAGAGCTCTAGTCAAATGCCCTAGAAGCCTTAACTCCCCAATAACAGAGATAGTACAACATACCTGTGGTACTTACATAACATGGGGTCAATTTGATACTAAGGATGAAGGGGTGGAGTTTAACCTGTCAATCAGGTCACAGCTTTATGACTTCATTTGGAGTTACCATGGAGAAAAATAGCTCACTGGAGGCCAGACACATACTCTCTGATTCGTCTTCTTCCTGACAAGACATACAGAGCTATGCTGATGGAGCCAGAGACCTGGAACTGGAGGAGCCATGTGGAGACCCACAATAGCGCTGAGAGGCTTCCAACACCACTGGTTCCACAAGCATTTACACTCCTTGGCTTGTGATCTTCCTTCATTCAGCATCATTGCATGGCTGTGTGGGTCAAAAGAGGAATTTATGGACTAGTATAGACATGTTGGGTAATATCAGACTTATGGATTTGATCTAGACTGGGATATCATGTTTTTGTAATGTACAATTGCTCTTTGATATGACATTATCTCTTACACACGTATGTGTGTTTCTGGATTTGTTTCTCTAGTCAACCCGGACTAAAACACTACCCAAGAAATGTGGCAATCACCCTACAGGGCAGCCTGCAGTGGTCACAAATAGTGATTAGACTAACCCTCCACAGAACCTGGGGGAGGTGAGTTCCAGGTTAGAGACATGCAGGCAGTTAGTTAGGAAATGAACCACATCAAAGCAGAATGTGGCTCCTATATGATGCTCATCTTTAGTAGGAAGCATGCAGGCCAGATTCAGCACTGGTCTGAAATCTCTCTGGGTCTTTATTTATCTATTTTATGTCTCTCTTGTTCAGCAAGATGACATGATTCAGGAATGTTTATGCTTCCCAATGCAAATCTGTTCACATTCTCAATATGTCATATTCATGCATAAGGACACTCAATACCAAGGAAATGTCAATACTACCCAATGTTATCTTTAAATTCAATTCAATTCTGATCCAAATGCCAACTTAATCCTTTAAAGAAAGGGGGGGGGAGCAATTACTGACTTCATACAGAAAGACCAGGATAAAAAGAGACCCAAAAAGAATAAGAACAAGGTAGGGCCTCACACAAACCAACCTTAAAACCATTACAGCCACAGCAGTCAAAACAGGCTGGCACTCACACAATGACAGGCATGTTGACCAATGGAACAGAATAGAAAATGAATAAACAATCCATCCACATGCAGGCAACTGAACTTCAATAAAGGTCCAACGGAATTTATAAGGGAGAGCGACATTCTCTTCAACAATGGTGCCGACACAATTGGATCACCACCCTCAGAAGAATGAAAGACAACCGAAACCTCAGCTCCTGTACAAAATCGAACACAAGACGATCAAGGGCCTAATGTCAATCCCAGAGCTATAGAGCCCATCTGTAAGGAAATGGGGACACACATAAGTGCCCATTGCAGGGCGTTCATACACTAACAAGCACAGCAAAGGAAGTACACACAAAGAAGACAATATAGATGAGAGTGACTTTTTAAGAATCAGACATTTGTGCATCAACAGAAAAAAAGGGAAAGCCAAGCAACAACAAAAAAAAAAAAAACAAAAACATTCACGTAATTTTAAGCAGCAGCTTTGTATGTCTATTCCGTGTACAACAGTATACTACTGGAGCAAATATGATTACATTTTCCTTGGAGCCATAGTTTCTGTCATTTCCACCTTCCAGGATTTTGAGAGACGCAGTGCACCTTGAGTAAGTGACCGACCAAGCCCAACCCCAGGAGATGGGGGACTGCGAAACCCACCCAGAACATTTGTGTCTAGAGCTCTATGTGTTGCTGCTTCAAGTGCAGGGAGAACTGGGAGCTCAGTGAGAACACGTGTACCAACCCTGTTAGAAAAGTGATGTGCAGATGGGTCATGTCATGAGAGTGACATTTAAGGAGACCCCTATGAACCACTGCTATGAAATTATGAGATGATCGTGGGAGTAAAACTGAGAGATGGAGGTGAGCTGGACTCGTATGCAGCTACATTACGGTCTCAAGCTTAAATCGGTCAGACAAGCTCCAAGAGCAGATGGTGAGATTGGGGGTTGGTGAAATGAACAAGATCAGGTGATGCTATGTGAGTGTGCATATGAAAAGGGAGCTGATTCAATGACCTCCAAACGAAATATAGGTAGATTGTCCTGTGATTGAACCCCTGGATTGTAGCGAGTACAATGTGTCTTCATTTCAAAGCAATTGCTTATTCCCTTCAGCAAATTTGGACCCAAAGCCGTCTAGGTGACCAATACCTTGTGCTTGGATTTCCCCATTGTAAAAATTTATATTAATTTGGATATATACAGATTCCAATTCACCTAATTCAATCCTAAGTCTGGGGGAAATGTTTTAAATTTTGTTAGGAACAAGAAAACTGAATGGGGATTGAGCTTTAAAACTGCATGTTCAGAGATAGTGTCACAGCTTCTATAGTCAATAATATGAACAGTTTTCCAAAATTAGACAATCCGTGAGTTTAGGGGATACATTTAAGTGAGATCCATGAAGAATTGTGATGGGACTGAGTCCAGAGCACAAAGAGAGAAGCTGTCTTTGGTTCGAAATGCTCATATTTCAATTGAACCAGAGTGACCTGAGTAAGGGACATTTAAAGGAGGTCTATGCTTATTCTTTAAATTTTGAGGCTCACTTGCATGAATGGACCTGATTTTAGTGGAGAGTGCCTGTTGGATCTCAAGAAAATGTCTTTTGGTTCAAGATCTAAAACACTGTTCTTGGCTCTCGTTCTTACTCTGGTTCTTTTCTTAAATGATTATTTTCCATTCACTACTCTACTGAATCTTTATGCTTGAAAGCATGACACAGCTGATTTTGTATCATTTTGGATATTTCAGCAAACAAAGGGTATGTGTGTGTCTCTATTCAGAATCTTTCATTTTTTAGAGACTACAGAATTAAAATATTGCATTGTCTTGGGCCCAACTTTTCTAGGTGGCACGTTCTTCCCTGAGAAACTATGGTACTTAAATTTCATTACTTATAATGACATTGACCTCAGTCATTAGGCTCTGGGATGTAGTGTGTGAATTACTTGTAAGAGTGGTGAGGTTGGTGATGACTGTGGGACAAGGTAGGAAAAATCCTAGCTGCATAAGATTAGTAGGGAGACAATGCTGACTGGAATCATCTTCCAGAGGCTTCAGGTCATATGTGTATACATACAATATAAAGCTAAAAGTGAGAATGTGTCCTTTGGAACCAGCATCTGATTTACCCTTTCCTGGTCTTCTGAATTCGGACTAACTAGAACACACCACCACTTGATTCATTTCCTCAAACTTCCCTGATGTTCTGTTGGACTTTGCAGTGATATGCAGAACCCAGAAACATAAGGGAATATCTTCACGGGTGGAGTGGGTGGAAATTGGAAATGAATGGCTTCATAAAATAGTTGGATGTTTGGGGCATTACCAACCCCAACTCCTTGTGACTAATCTGGTATTAATGCTTCTCAAAGATGTTATTTCCACACAAGGAAAACTACTAAGGACTATGAGAAGGTTGATTCAGAGGTGTCAAGGTGTACTGAAAAAAAATGGGTCTTGGAGAGTGTGAGGTGTGAAGATACTATGGGGTGCAATTGATAGTTTCAACAAACTATATCCTGTTCACTCTCTGGGACACAGGACATAGGGGAGCCCAAGGCAAGACATGGGCAATGAGGGGCTGGAGGGCGAGAACACTGAGCCCAAAAATTCTGGGCATTCTTTGAACGTTACCACATACCTTTTGAGAGAAACATGCATATGAGTTCAAACAGTTACACTACAGTGGACTCAGAAGGAAGAAGGGATCTGAGCTCTGTCACTTTCTGTTTATAAGGACAGGGCTCCATCACATGCAAATTATTCTTCAGGCACTAGGGTACAATTTCACCTTGGACTGGATTATCCATAAGTTCTCTTAAGACAGGGATGTAGGTCCCTTGGGAAAGCACAGCTGTAGTCTAAAGATGCTATTGCTGTGTGTTCTCCTATGCCTGGTGACAGTTCCCCAAGGTGGAGATTCAGATATCTGACGTGGGTCTTTGGGAATGGTTGTGACTTCCAGTGACTGACGGGGACCGTCTGTTTTAGTTTAAAGGTGTCCTGTCCCAGGTGCAGTTTCAGGAGGTAGGTCCAGGTCTCATGAAGCCCTCCCATAAGCTGTCCCTCACCTGCACTGTCTCTGGTTTCTCTATCACAAGCAGTGGTTACTGCTGACACGGGATCCGCCAACCCTCAGGGAAAGGGCTGCAGTGGACGGGATGCATATACTATGGGGGTAGTACATATTATAACCCGTCCTTCCAAAGCTGACTATCACCAGAGACACATTGAATTATCAGTACTCCCTGCAGCTGAGCTCCATGACTGCTGAGGACATGGCCATGTATTACTGTGCAAGGGAAACACCTTGGAGGGAATTCAGTGTGATCTCTGACACAAACCTCCCCTGCAGGGGAGACACTGGGCAGCAGGGGGCGCGCAGGACCCACTGAACACACATACCCAGCCCTAGACAGGCACAGATGGATGACAGGGAGGATTTCCTGTTGGAATTGGGCATCCTTTCTTAACTCTCAGTATCCCTAGGGGCAGTTTTTGTTTGTTTTTTTTTTCTTTAAATTTTCTCCTCTCTTCAGTCTTGAAAGTAAGAACTAGCATTCTGTATTTGCATCACAAATATTAAAAGTGAGTCTGACCCCTCATTATCATCCTACATGGCCCATTTTTCTTCTGCAGAAAGAGATTATCACGGGCACTCTCAACCTGTCCGTTTTTCAAAACTGTTGACAATGAAACACAGGCAAGTACAGATTCATGAGTGCAATTCGTGATTTTAAATGTCCTGAGCTCGTTGCTCTATTACAGTCCACGTTCCGTTCTCTCACAAGGTGTCTATCTGCTTTATTCCCTGAGCACTGTGGGTCGTGATTGACTAATATCCTCTATGTCTCAGAAAATAATTGTGGTCTTCTGGGCCTAAAATGGTGGTGACCTGTCGTTAGTGATACTTGATACCTAATGTCTCCCTTGATACAAAAACAAGTGCTCCGAACATAGGGCATAGACACCTGACACTGGGAACAGGTGAACTGGAATGACCTGCCTGGTGGGTGGAGTCATTAGAAAAATCATTCATTGGCATCACAATGAAGGGAGCACTCATTGGAAGGACAATTTTGATTAAAAAATAGCAAGTATGTCACCAGAAGAGGAAATTGCAGACTAATATCACAGAATGCTCTTTAGAATTGAGAACAGTGTGATTTCTCACATATTTTGAACCTGTGCTAAGGGGATCCAGGTCCTAAAGAACACCCTGTTTGGCAGAGTGTCAGCAAAACAGAGGAAAACGCTCAGGTAGATGCACAGACAGAGTGGCTACAAAAGTGTTCTCACACTTAGGAGGAAGTGAGGCTGGTTCAAGACGTGGCAGTTGTATTTTTCCGGGTAGACTAGGGAAGCAAAGTCTTAAACAGGCATATTTGTATAAGAGAGAGTTTTATATAATTGTACATTAAGAAAGTATCCCAACCCAGTCCAATCCAAGCCCATAAGTCCCATGTTCACCCATATGTCTGATACCAATCTATAAAGTCCTCTTCAGACTCAAGAAACATTTGCAGTGACACTGAGTGCAGGAGATTACAGGCCAGTGGGTAGAAAGTCTTTGGATCCAGTGGCACTGTAATCATCTCATCTCTGGCAGGGTCTAATGTGGCTTCTTCAACTTCCAGGGCTGCATGCAGGTAGGTCCCTGTGGCTTCATCTCAGGGATATCTCGCAGGAAGTGAGCAGAGAGAGAGAAGTGTCTCTCACCTTTAAGGAGGAAAATACCGATTTCCCAGAATTATCAGGAGAAGGCCATGCCTACCTAGAGGCCCCATCTGATTGACAGGCTAGACTCCACCCATACACTCTTAATCTTCACACTGAAAAAGGATTATATAACTACCACAGCAGTTTGTGTATTTGTTCTGTTGTACACAGAGCCATTATGAGTAAAGCTGACTCAAAATCTCCAAACAACATCTCTGATATAGTGAGGTTCAGAAAATTGAGATTAATTCTGGCTAGCCAAAAGTAATTACCTAAAATAATAATAATATATTACACCCTTTTATATTCAGAAAGTATCAAATTACTTAATATTTAAAATTCAATACATATACCATTCCTTATTAAGGTTAACTATGTATCTATCAAACAATCAGGAATAGGTAATAAATCCTATATACAAAGATTATAAACAACTCTACCCTCCCTGGTGGCATAGTGGATTTCACATTGGGATGTATGTACAAGGTAAGCAGTTCAAGACTCCCAGACACACCCAGGAAGTCATATGAGGCTCTACAAAGATTGACAAGGATTGTAAATTATACAATCCAAATCCAAAGGAGGGAATAGTGTCCGAGCTTACATTGTGAGATTCCGGTGTGCAAAAGGGTGTGGGTGACAGTAGATGCTCAAACGGCATTTTCAGGATCTACACAGGGACGATGCCTTCAGTGATTTCCTTCTCATCATAACGGAGGAATGGGAATAACCTCGTGATCAGGCAGAGTACTGGAGAGATGACTATTGTAGATTAAAATGATAAATCTGCAGAGAAAATAACTAGAATAAGGAGTCCTGGGGGCAATAGCAAGGGAGGTGGGAAGCAAACCAGAGTTGATATAAAGGAGTTCAAGGAGGAAGAAAATGTTCTGATTGTGGGAGAGATTGTACGACACTGGTTAAGATGTTTAACTATAGATTGGTATGATGTCTGGATTAGGTCCTAATAAAGTGGTTTAAAAGAAAAACTTAAAGGATTTTAATTGCTGAACAAATATTTTTAAACATTTTTCTTTTGAATATGTTTAACAATTATTTTATAGGAGTGGTTGATACCAAGCGGCTCAAGTAGACAGAAAATATTTTGAAAATGATGATGGCACCATGTGTACAAATGAGCTCAATAAAATTGATGTATGCCCCCAATAAGCTGATGATGCCTGGCTATCAAAAATATAGCATCTGTGGTTTTAAAGGCTTGAAGATAAACAAGTGGCCATCACGCTCAGAAGCAACAAAGGCCACATGGAAGAAGCACACCAGTCTGTGTGACCACGAGTTGTTGAAAGGATCAGATACCAAACATCAAAGAAGAAAATATCATACCATTGTAAATGAGGGTGAATGCAGAGTGGAGATCCAAAACCCACCTGTAGGCAGCTGGACAACCCCTCACAGAAGGGTCGCAGGAAGGAGAAGAGCCAGTCAGGTTGCAGGGTAGCAAAGATGAAACACAACGTTCCTCTAGTTCCCTCCTCCCCCGCCCCCGCTGCACTATCATGATGCCAATTCTACCTTACAAATCTGGCTAGACCAGAGGATGTACACTGGTACAGATAGGAACTGAAACACAGGGAATCCAGGACAGATCTCTTCAGGACCAGTGGTGAGAGTGGCAATTCCTGGAGGGTGGAAGGAAGGTGGGGTAGAGAAGGGGAACTGATTACGAGGATCTACATATAACTTCCTCCCTGGAGCATGGACAACAGGAAAGTGGGTGAAGAGAGATGTCGATCAATGTAAGATATGAAAAAATAATAATCATTTATCAAGGGTTCATGAGGGAGGGGGAAATGGGAAGGGAGAGAGGAAAATGAGGAGCTAATTTCAAGGACTCCAGCAGAAAGCAAATGTTTTGAGAATGATGATGGCAACAAATATACAAATGTGCTTGACACAATGGGTATGTGTATGAATGGTGATAAGTGTTGTATGAGCCCGCAATAAAATGATTTTTAAAATTACTTTTATAAAATAATGTTGCACATTAAAAAAGAAATCTAACATCGATTTAAAACTATCTATATATATTTCATAACATAATTGGCAAGTTTTTTCCATGGTAAGAACCTATTCACAGTATCTGAAACGCTGAGGAGCAGCTCTGCTCTGCTCTGGAGGGTCACTGTGAGTCTGCAGTCACTTGGTGCCAGTGTGTTATGGCGATGGACTTTCTCAATTAGCATCTTATTTGGGTTGCTTAACTCCATCTGTTTCTCTTCTGTGTATTCTGAATTTTGTTTAAATATATTTAATACATTGTCAGGAATTGCTCTATTTTCCCCATGTCCTGTTCTCCATACTTGGTGTTTTATTTTGATTGTGCCATCTTTTTTCTGTGACATCATTCATTATACTATTTATACTATTTTTATTAACATTTTAATGGTTCTCCTTTTAAATATATTTTTACTGGTTGTGCTTCAATTTAAAAAGTAGATTTATAAAAATAACTTTATTCTTCCTTCCAGTGTCTTATTCCCTTCACTTGAAGTGTAGAGTCATCCTAACAGTAAATTCCTGTTAAACCAGTGTCTGAGGTCACTAGCAAAAGCACAGCTTGCACACAGGCATTGGATGCAGCTGCAGTTTGCTCACACAGGGTAGAGACAGAGTCGGCTCATCATCAGGAATGGGCACCAGTCCCCACAGGCAGTGGTCTCATGCTGCGGCCAGTGCAGGCATCCCTTGTCGGTGCTGCAGTTGAAGAACAGTGCTCCCTCCTCAACAGCAAAGATACAGAAAGAGGTTGTGCTAAAAGCTGGAATCTACTGGAAGGCAAGGAGTTGGTTTTCTTGTTGTTTTGTATATTTCATGGAATGTGCATAACAATCCGTTAGCAAGTGTTCAGTAGAAGGCATAGGGTGTGTTATAGGACACCCCACTGAAAGGGTGTGTTTGGATCCAGAAGCCTTGGGAGAGGCATCTGCCTGCGAGGTCATCACATCCCAGTAGCCTGACTGACACATTCGGTCCTAAGCCCACCTGTGTCTGCCATGGAGCCCAGGGAAGGGCCGCAGACTGCACGTGGACCACCTGCTTCCTCAATTTCTGATTCTTATCGGGGTTTATCTCAGATATATGTTGTAATCCGGGGAAACATACTTGATTTTTTTTTTTTTTAGTGTTTCTGGAAATGAAAAAAATTATTTGTGTTTAAGCATCACTCTCCTACTCTTGAAAACATGGACCTTCCCCACTCCCCTCCCCCACACCTCCCCACTTGGAGATAACAAGTGAGCTACACAGGGTGGGTTGGTGTGCCTGTCCCGCCCCCAGGCCCTCCCAGGGCCCTCAGGGTGGGAGAGGCTGAGAGCTCTCTGCATAAGATGAGTTTGTTCAGTTCATTTTCACATTGGTAACTCACTGTTCCTGGAACACACTTGGAGTTCTTCCACTAGATGATTTTAAAATAGAATCAAAAGGGATAGTGCACCTTTCATTTAAACAAAGTCTTTCCAGACTAAAAATAGATTTATATATATATAAATATATATATATAAATCTATTAAATATATATATATAAATCTATTAAATATATATATATATATAAATCTATTATATATATAAATCTATTATATATATATATATATATATATATATATATGCCTCCCTTTCAGTCCCCCCATCCTTCTCTTTTTCCCTACCCCTTGCCCCTCCCCCCAATTGTCACTATGGAGATTGGGTCCAGGGAAACAGCCATTCTAACTTCTTGGGTCTCTTTCTGGGCTTCCCAGTGAATGTGATCCAGATCTGAGGAGGAAGTGCTGGCAGGCAGGCATGTCAGGGTGGGGGTGGGGTGGCTACGCAGGATGGAGGTTTCCATTCCATTGAGGGGTCCACCATCAAAATGTTTTTTTTATGGTTTACAGTAAATGAAACTCAAAATTGATGAACATATAGAGATAGCAAGTAGAAGAAGGGCTTCTGGGGGATACAGTGGTGGGTGGAGGTGGGGTCAAGGAAGCTGATAGCAAGGAGTTCAAGGAAAAGGATGTTTCCAAACTGATTGTGGTAGCAGTCATACAGTACTGCCTAATTGGTTTGAACTGTGGATTGATCTGATATCTGTATTAGCCCCCAATAAAATGATTTTGGAGGAAAAATAAATTAATTAAATATTACCTAAAGACTCTTCGATTTGCTAAAAATTTTTAATTCACATTTCTGGCTTATATCATAATTGCTTTTCAAGTTCAATATTTTAGCTAGTTTTCTGAAATGTCCTTGTACCAGCAAGACTTTCTGTAATTTCTGATTATGGGTGAAAAAAACCTATATGTCATGTTTTAACTAATTTTACTCATGGTCAATATTTATGCAACAAAATAATATTTTCAACATTCTTCTCATGCATAATTCAGTGGCATTAGATTTTGAATGTGTTCAACATTTACCAACATCTGAAAATTTTTCTATTACTCACATAAGAGACGGCCAGAAAAAAGAATTTTGGCTTTCCACTGTCTTTGATAGCATGGAATAAATAACTTTAAATTTCTTGCTTAAAATCTGCCTTAATTATGTTTACTCTTCCTGTGGAAAGAATGAAGCATAAACTCTGTTCAATACCTTCACTGTCTTTCAGGGAGATTTCCTTAACCTGTATTGTATTCTGGTATATATCCCAATATCAATATCTATAGACCATACGTCTATTATAATCAAATCAGAGTGTTTTCCATTTATAACACTCTCTTCCCCATGAACTCTTGGACCAAGTGCAAAAAAAGTGAGACAGGAGCCTGGGTAAGGACTGCAGTGCCTGGTCAACTAGAACTGCTGTGCTGACCACTATGATAGCTCTACTGCCCATGGCAGGACACCTGATGAGACAACTCCAGGTAACACTCCTGACAATAGTCTGAATGCTTATGACCAGATAAATTGTTGCTTTTTCATCCACAGAAGTTGGAAGACAGTGTAAACCCAGGAAACACCTCTCCTGTGTGTGATGGGATGCTGTCAGCAGGGGGCTCCTCAGAATACATTGACCAAACACCACCCTGGGTACTAATTCATGGGAGGAAAAATGAGCTTCTTATTCTGTGGTTGCTTTGAACTTCACTAATAACCAAATAACCCTGCTGTTAGTAAAGCTTTTTTATTCCAATTCTAAATCTAGAAGCTAATGTTTAAGTATCTTTTACTTCTTTCTAAATATTCTGCAATGTCCTAGGGGAAGGAGCTTTATGGAAGACAGATACGTGTTTCCCTTTGTGTTCAGATGTATGAAAAGATTCAGGAAAGCCTGGTTCTGATTCCATCACATGGTGAGGAAAGAAATTCTCTATAATTTTACCAGATTATCTGGGTACCTCTGGTGATAATGGATATAAATTTCCATTAAATGTAAAGTATGAACAGATGTTTGTATGATTGGTAGAATGAAGACCTCAGAGAGAGGGCTGTGTTCTCTCAAGGACTCCACGAGCATCGCTTTTCTAGTCTGAGTCCCAGAACCAGGGACTTCCATTCAGCCCTTTACACCTTTACATACAAACGCACCTCCCACATGCAAATACCAATAAGAAGCCAAATGAAACCACAGCACGCATGGACTTAAATTCGAATTCCTTCTCACCCTGAAGAGCATTTTCTGGGTGCCACTAATCTTATCCACATGAACATGAATTGTGTGTGGGTTTTCCTCTTTCTGGTGGCATCTCTGGGTGGTGAGTGCTTCAGGGATTCCTACATGAAATCTGGGGATGCAGCATCTGAGCACATGACTCACTGTTTTTCTGTTTATCCCCAGGTGTCCTTGCCCAAGTGAAGCTACAAGAGTCAGGCCCAGGACTGGTGAAGCCCTCACAGACCCTGTCTCTCACCTGTACTGTCTCTGGATTTTCTTTAACCAGCTATGATGCGCACTGGATACGCCAGACCCGAGGAAAGGGACTGGAGTGGGTTGGTGTTATACGGGCTGGTGGTAGCACACACTATAATCCAGCTCTCCAGTCCCGAGTCAGCATCACCAAGGACACCTCCAAGAGTCAAGTTTATTTAAAACTGAGCTCTGTGAATCCGGAGGACACAGCCATGTATCACTGTGCTAGAGACACAGTTATGGGAATTCAGTGTGAGCCCAGACACAAACCTCCTTGCAGCAGGCCAGGGCTTCAGCAAATGCAAGAGAGAAGTCAGTGAGGCATTCCTCTCAGAAGCTGTGGTTTCCCACCGGCCAGCACCTCCCTTGGGACCACCAAGCATAGTGACTCTGGAGAACCCTTATGCATCTGAACATGCCTTCTTTTCATTGGAATGGGCTTTGTCTATCTTTCACTGTCTATCCAAAGGCAGACTTCACAGTAATAAATATTTATGAGATCTCCGTTTAAAATTCAGGGTACTAACTAGTGATGTTTGTTGTCAAAGTTAGAAATATTGAAGGAAAAAAACGGAACTCACTGCCATCGAGTCCATGCCAATTTATAGTCATGCCAGTGTGGCTTTCCAATATTAAAGGCTGTAGATCCCCTTGTCTTTTTTTCCAGGATCAGAACACTTCATCTTTCTCCCAAACAGTAGATTGTGATCTTGAACTACAGTTCTTGAAATTAATAGTCTATTGTGTAATCCACTACACCACAGGATATACTAGGTATAGAGGAGTGGTTTTGACCTTGCTTATCCTGAGCCTATTTAATCTATTTTAAAACTTGATGAGTAATTTCTTTTAAAACTTGGTGGTTAATTTCCATGTCCTTAACGAAAAACTCAGGGTCTGGATCAGAACTGCATTACAATTATAGATCGCTTAAGTTGTGTTATTTTCACAAGTTAAGGTTTCCTATTCACGAACATGGCCCATTATTCTGTTTATGTGTGTGTGTTTTGGTATCTTAGAGTACTGTTTTTTAGCAGTTTTTTTTTGTACAAGACTTTTGTTTCTCTGCTTAGGTTTATTCTAATTTATTTTTTCTTATAGGTGGCTAGTGTAAGTAGTATTATTTTCTTGATTTGCTTTTCAGAGCTTTCTCTATTGGTACATGAGAATCAAACTTATTTTTCCTACGTTGACCTTATACCTGTGAAATTGATTAACCTTTCAATTAGCTCCAATATTTTTCTTCTGGGGCTTTTGGGTTTTCTATGTTTAGAATGATATCATCAGCTATTATAGAAAGTTTTCTTTTTTGCCAATTGGGATGCCTTTATTTTATATTTGTTGATTGATAGCTGTAGTTAAGAGTTGCAGCAAGATATGAATAAGATTGGTATTTAATGGGATCATTATCTGGTTACAATTTGAAAGCTGAATGTGCTCACTTCCTCTCCATAGAGTGCAGTGATTGCCATTAAATCCATGTGAACTCACAGCAACACTTGAAACAGAATGAAGCATAGGTCTTGCTTCATCCTCAGAGTTGTCATGTATGAGGCCTTAGTGGCAGTTACTGTGCCAATCTATTTTCTTAAAGTCATCCTTTTAAAAATGGCCTTATGCTTTATCAAGCATGATGTCCTTTTCCAAGTACTGATTTCCTTGACACATATCCAAAGTTCTTGAGATGAAGTAATCATATCCTCCCTTCTTTCTATTAAGCATTTAAAATGTGCATCATCCAATATACAATTGTTTGTTCTTCTAGCAGACCATCAAACCATCAAATTATTCACCAGTACTGTAATTCAAATACATCATTCCACCTTTCATATTTTCCATTCATTGTCCATTGTGCATATGAGACAATTGAAAATGTCATAGCTTGGGCCAGGTACCTCATTAGTCCTCAAAGAGATCACCTAACTCTTCAATCTTTAAAGAGGTCTTATGCAGCAGATTTTCTCAATGAAAAGCATCATTTGATTGACTGCAGCTTCCATGAATATTGATTGTGTATCCAAGCAAGATGAACTCCATCATAACTTCAATCTTATCTCCATTTCCCATAATTTCCATTGGTCCCATTGTGAGGACTTTAATTTTGTTTACATTGAACTGTAATTTACAATGAAGGCAGTAATTCCTGGGCTTCATCAGTAAGTTTCTCAAGTTATGCTATCTTACAACCTGTAGTTTTATGTCATCTGCATATGATAGATAATTAGCAGGGTTTACTACAACCTAGATGTCGGATTTTCCATTTGGTAAAGCTTCTCAGGTTATTTGTTCAGTATAGCATGGTGCACCGAGAAACTGCTGACATTTTCAATGATTCTGTGTTGTTGTTATGCACAATGAACACCCATGGAGGTGAGAAACAAGAAATCAAACCACAGATTGCATTGAGTAAAGATGTTCAAAATGACTTCATGAAAGTGCTTTAAATGCCTTCCAGAAAATATGGTCATTCTTTAACCACCAATTACAATAAAATTTCTCAAAAACAAACAAAGCCAATCTAATAATAGCACCAATGATTAATGGGAGTTAATATATTTGTATCTTTACAACATACATACTCATGCCCTTTGCGTATTTGGGCTTTCAAATCTCGACATGCTTCACTGTCACAACTGGCATTAAGTGAGTTATTATGATAAAGAGGAATTGACTTTCAAGAGAATATGCCGATAAATGAGAAAACATGTTAAAATAAATGTCCGCTATTAATTGGGGGTTTTAATGAAATCAGAATTTCTTAACACTCTATGCTTTCTGTGTCCCAACAGTTTCTCTGATCTTCAGCTTAAGGACCCTGATTTCTACATAAATGAAAGCCAATCCCAGAGAAGAGGATGACATCATACTCTTTCTCTTTTTGGTTTCTGAGAAAAGATTGGAGACTTCTCTGCTTTTTTTTTTTTTTAATCTGGGGTTTCTAACATCCAGATCACTCTTCGATTGCCATGTCAAATTTCAAAATTTGGTGAAAAACA
Source organism: Tenrec ecaudatus (assembly GCF_050624435.1). NCBI lineage: Eukaryota > Metazoa > Chordata > Mammalia > Afrosoricida > Tenrecidae > Tenrec > Tenrec ecaudatus. The sequence continues at coordinate 79,659,392 of NC_134546.1, forward strand.
CCGCACCATGGGAAGAGTTCTCTATGAAATATATAACCTGTCCATAAGTGCTGGTTTTGTTTTGGATATTCTTTGGCCTGGTGATTACTTCTCTCTAGTCGTATGAAGAGATTCCAAAAATGGTTTGGCATAAAAGATAATTGTATTGGCTGTCATCATTGAATATTTTGGATGTCCTGTGACAGATACAACTCAGTATTTGGACCCAGGAGTGATGAAACCCTCAGAGAGAATACCCTTATACTTTGGCGTCCCAGCTAGTTACATATTTCTGGAATTGGATCTAACAAAATATGCAGGAGAGTTTCAATTAGTTGTTCTCAATAATATTTAGTAGAAGAAAACAATTACCCAACTCTAAGCTCAAAAAGAATGTCCACAAGCAGTTCTTCCCGCAGCTGAGCTCAATGACCATTGAGGGCACAGCTGTCCATTACTGTGTGAGAGGAACAGTGAGAGGACTCAGTGCCATCGCATGCACAACCTTCCCTGCAATAATGGCATCGGTCTATATGGAACACATGGGCTGCACAGAGCACAGAAGCTAGGCTTAGGGGCAAGGGCTATGGAGGAAGCTTGGGAGCAAGGAGCTTCTTGCTGGTAGTTAAGGCTTCCTTTCCCTCCAAATTCTTTGCTCCAAGGATCCTCTCTTCCTTAATATTTTGAACAAAACCCCACATCAATCTCAATACTCAGTCATGTATATGTTGTATGCATAAATACAAATATATGTATGCATGTATGCATGGCCATTGTGGTGTAGTGGTTACTCATTAACCTGGTATGATCTGAAAGCTCAGGAGTTTAAAACCACCCAACTGTTCCACAGGAGACAAATGGGGCTTTCTGCTCCCATAAAGAGTTACAGTTCCATAAATGCTCAGGGGGCAGTTTTCCCTTTTCTGTAGGGTCACTGCATGTCGCCAGTGACTCAATGGCAGTGACTGAGTGTGAGTTATGCATATATTGATATATACTTATAGTATTTGTATCATTAATATGAGTTTAATAATTTTCATGTCCTGGATGGCTGTAATGGGTTGAATGAAAATGAAATCACAAGACAATAAAACATGGAATACAACAGAAAAACACCTAGGGGGGGGCATTCTTAGCATATTACTAAATAAAAGACTGAAACGTGGTACCTCCATTTTCAGTTAATGCATCTATAAAAAGAGGAGTATGCATAGGCCACAGCAAAGGTAGCAGGGAGGAAACAACAAAAAAAGGAAACTAAATAAATTAAATAGCAGGAACACAGTAAGTAAGCCAATTTATATGAAAACTGAATTTTTGAGAAGAAAAAATAAAGTAATAAAGATCCAGTTTTCCTGATCACGACAAAAGAAAGGGGAGCAGAATCTGCCATTTTAGAAACGATGGAGGAAAAACCATTCTGTAAGGTTTCTGGATATGTGTTGTTTTTTTAAATTATTTTATTGGGGGTTCATACAGCTCGTATCACAATCCATCCATCTATCCAATATGTCGAGCACATATGTACGTTTCTTGCCATTATCATTTTCAAAACATTATCTTGATCTTCGTTTTTTTCCCCTTCGCCTCCCACCATTCTTCCCTTACAAATGCTTGATAATTGTAAATTGTTATTATTTTTCATATTTTACACTGACTGATGTCTGGACATGTTTATTGAGATTAAGTTAGGAGGCTGCACATAAATTAACCTTAAAACTATTCCACGGCCACATCAATCAAAACAGAGTGGCACTTGGACAATGATAGGTATGTTGACCAATGGAAGAGAATAGAAGACTAATAAATAACCCATCCACATACAGGCAAGTGATCTTCACCAAAGGCCCAAGGGACTTAAAAGAGAGCGAGACATTCTCTTCAATAATGATACTGACACAATTGAATCGCCACCCTCAGAAGAATGAAAAACAACCGAAACCACAGTTCGTGTACAAAAAATGAACACAAGATGGTCAATGACCTAATGTAAATCCCAGAGCTATGAAGACCATCTACAAGGAAGCAGGGACACATGAATTGCCCCATAGCAGGGCGTTCATACGCTGTCAAACACAGAAAAGGAAGCACACACAAAGAAGGCAACATAGATGAGAGTGACCTTCTAAAATCAGACATTTATGTGCATCAACAGAGTAAAAGGGGAAATCAAGCAACAGATAAAAAGCAAAAAGCTCTCGTAATTTTAAGTTTCAATGTATGTCTATTCCGTGTACAACAATAGAAAACTGGAGAAAATATTATTGTATTTTCTGTAAACCATAATTTCTATCATTTTCACCTTTCAGAATTTTGAGAGATGCAGTGCACCTTAATTAAGAGACTAACCAAGCCTAACCTCACGAGCTGGGGGGACTGCAAAAGGAACCCAGACATCTGGGTCTAGAAGAGCTGGATGTGTTGCTTCTTCAGAATGCAGGGAGAACCCAGGAGCTCATTGAGAACATGTGTAACAAACCTGTTAGGAAAGTGATGTGAATAATGTCATGTGGTTGACACATAAGAAGACTCCTATTAATAACTGTTATGAAATTATCTGAGATGATCATGGCAGAGACCTGAACTAGTGTGCATCAATGTGGCAGTCACCTAATCTGGTGTCAATTTAAGGACTGAGAGTGTAGGGGTGGAGTCTAGGCTGTCAATCTGGATATAGCCAAAGGGACGTCTGTTGGCATGACCTTCTCCTGAGAATTCTTGGAAATGTGGTACTTCCTCTTTGGAGGAAGAAGACACTTCTCTTTCTCTGCTAATCCCTGGGAGACATTGCAGAAGAGAAGCCACATGGACACAACCAGACCTCAGAAGCCAGAGAAGCCACAGAGACCCCTGCCAGGGCTAAGATATTCCCAATGATACTGGATCCAAAGACTTTCTACCCAGTGTCCTGTGATTGTCTGCATTTGCGGTCATTGCATGTGTTCTCTGGTTCTGAAGAGTACTTTATAGATTGATATCAGAGATACAGAGTAAAATTTGACTTACGGACTTGATCTGGACTGGGTTGAAATGTTTTCTCAATGTTCAATTGCTCTTGTATATAAACCTCCTTCTTTTTTTTTAAACAATTTATTAGGGGCTCATACAACTCTTATCACAGTCCATACATATACATACATCAATTGTATAAAGCACATCTGTACATTCTTTGCCCTAATCATTTTCTTTTTTTCCTCCTCTTTTCTTTTTTTACATTTTATTAGGGACTCATAAAACTCTTATCACAACCCATACATATACATACATCAATTGTATAAAGCACATCCATACATTCCCTGCCCCAATCATTCTCAAAGCATTTGCTCTCCACTTAAGCCCTTTGCATCAGGTCCTCTTTTTCTTTTCCCCTCCCTCCCCGCTCCCCCCTCCCTCGTGTACCGTTGGTAATTTATACATCGTTATTTTGTCATATCTTGCCCTATACGGAGTCTCCCTCCCCCCCCCCCTTCTCTGCTGTCCCTCTCCCAGGGAGGAGGTCACATGTGGATCCTTGTAATCTGTTCCCCCTTTCCAACCCACTCACCCTCCACTCTCCCAGCATCGCCCCTCACACCCTTGGTCCTGAACGTATCATCCACCCTGGATTCCCTGTGCCTCCAGCCCTCATATGTACCAGTGTACCACCTCTGCCTTATCCAGCCCTGCAAGGTAGAATTAGCATCATGGTAGTTGGGGGGAGGAAGCATCAAGGATCTGGGGGAAAGCTGTGTTCTTCATAGGTACTACCTCGCACCTTGACTGACCCATCTCCTCTCCTAAATCCCTCTATGAGGGGATCTCCAGTGGCCGACATTTGAGCCTTGGGTCTCCACTCTGCACTTCCCCTTCATTCAATATGGTATATATATGTGTATATATATATATGTATATATATATATATATATATATATACATACATATATACGCACACACATATATATACATATACACACATATATATATACACATACATACACACACACATATATATGCATATACACACATATATCTTTTTTTTTTCATGATGCCTTATACCTGGTCCCTTTGGCACCACGTGATCGCACAGGCCGGTGTGCTTCTTCCATGTGGGCTTTTTTGCTTCTGAGCTAGATGGCCGCTTGTTCACCTTCAAGCCTTTAAGACCCCAGACACTATCTCTTTTGATAGCCGGGCACCATCAGCTTTCTTCATCACATTTGCTTATGCACCCATTTGTCTTCAGCGATCCTATCATGGAGGTGTGCAGCCAATGATATGATTTTTTGTTCTTTGATGCCTGATAACTGATCCCTTTGGGAACACTGGATCACACAGGCTGCTGTGTTCTTCCATGTGGACTTTGTTGCTTCTGAGCTAGATGGCCACTTGTTTATCTTCAAGCCTTTAAGACCCCAGTCACTATCTCTTTTGATAGCCGGGCACCATCAGCTTTCTTCATCACATTTGCTTATGCACCCATTTGTCTTCAGCGATCCTATCATGGAGGTGTGCAGCCAATGATATGATTTTTTGTTCTTTGAGGCCGGATAACTGATCCCTTCAGGAACACTGGATCACACAGGCTGGTGTGTTCTTCCATGTGGACTTTGTTGCTTCTGAGCTAGATGGCCACTTGTTTATCTTCAAGCCTTAAGACCCCAGTCACTATCTCTTTTGATAGCCGGGCACCATAAGCTTTCTTCATCACATTTGCTTATGCACCCATTTGTCTTCAGCGATCCTATCATGGAGGTGTGCAGCCAATGATATGATTTTTTGTTCTTTGAGGCCGGATAACTGATCCCTTCGGGAACACTGGATCACACAGGCTGGTGTGTTCTTCCATGTGGACTTTGTTGCTTCTGAGCTAGATGGCCACTTGTTTATCTTCAAGCCTTTAAGACCCCAGTCACTATCTCTTTTGATAGCCGGGCACCATAAGCTTTCTTCATATTTATTTGTTCACCCACTTTGGCTTCAGCAGTTGTGTCGGGAGAGTGAGCATCATAGAGTTCCAATTTAATAAAAGAAAGTATTCATGCATTGAGGGAGTGTTTGGGTAGAGGCCCAAGTTCCCTCTCCACCTTAATACTTAACCTATAAATATAGACACATAGATCTATTTCCCCATTCTCCTATATATATTTGCATGTACATGTCTTTGTCTAGACCTCCATAAATGCCCTTTGACTCCTAGCTCTTTCCTCCATCTCCCTTGACTTTCCTCCTGCCCTACTACCATGCTTCGTTGCCACCTGGGCTAGAGTATACCTCTTCTTTATGCAACCTTACCCTTGATCATTTCCCACCAGGCCTGCCACTCCCCCCTCTCTACCATTTTGGGTCCCATGTTGTTCCCTTGTCCCTGTGTTTGTTAACACCATTTCCTTACCCCGCCTACCCCCCCACCGCAAGTCTCCCCAGAACTGTTGGTCCCATTGTTTTTCTTCCAGATAGTTCATCCAGCCTGTTCTATTTAGACAGACCTGTGGAGACACTAACATGAACGCAAACAAGACAGCTGAATACAAAGCAACAGTATACAACCAGACAAGAAAACAACAAAAACAAACCACTGACAAAGAACAAAACAAAACACTTCACAAGAGAAAAGCTTGTAGTTAGTTCAGGGATCGTTTGCTGGCCCTTAGGAGCGTTTTCCAGTCCAGTCTGAAACCTCCTTCTTATACACATATGTGTATCCATGGATTTGTTTCTCTAGTCTATCCAGACTAACACAAGCTACATGAAGGTCTTAAGTTTGAATCGGTTAGACAAGCACCAAGAGCAGACAGTGAGATGGGGCTTTGATGAAATGAACAGGATCAAGTGATGCACTGCCAGTGTGCATATGAAAAGTGATCTGACTCAATGATCTCCAAACGAAAAATGCTAGAGTGTTCTGTGCTTGAACACCTGGATTGTAGTGAGTAAAATGTGTCTTCATTTCAAATCAATTGCTTATTCCCTTCAGCAAATTCTGGCACAAAGAAGTCCAGGTGACCAACACCTAGTACTTGGATTTCCCCACTGTATAAAGATACATTAATTTGGAGATATGCAGATTCTAATTAATCAGTAAATGAGTGTTGTCAACCATAAGTCTGGGGAAAATATTTTAAACTTTGCTAAGAGGAAGGAAACTCAATGGGGATTGAGATTTAAAACTGCATGGTTAGAGATAGTGTCACAGCTTCTATAATCAATAATATGAACCATTTTCCAAAATTAGGCAATCCCTGAGTGTAGGGAATAAATGTAAGGTGAGATCCATAAGCAGTTGTGATGTGGCTGTGCCCAGAGCACAAATGGAGAGGCGGTCTTTGGTTGGAGATGCTCACATTTCAGTGCAACCAGAGCCCCAGGGTAAGGGACATATTTACAAGAGCGTGTATGTTTAGTCTCTAAATTTTTAGGCTCAATTGGATGGATGGACCTAATTTTAATGACGAGCGCCTTGTGGGTTTCAAGAAAATGTCTTTGGGTTCAAAGTCTAAAATATTGTACTTGACTCTTATTCTTATTCTGAGCCTTTTTTTTAACGATTATTTTCCATTTACTGGTTTTCTGCATCCTTGCACTTGAAATCATGACTCGACTGATTTTCACTATTCTGCATATCCTAGCAAACAAGGGAGTGGTTTTCTATTCAGAATCTTGCATTTTTAAAGGCTACAGAGTTACAATATTGTCTTGTCTGAAGACCAAATTTTCTAGGTGTCACGTTCTTCCCTGAGACTCTATGTCACTTGAATCTCTTTAGTTACACTGAGGTTGACCTCAGTCATCAGGCTCTGTGATGTAGTGTGTGTGTTGCTTGTAAGAGCAGTGGGGATAGTGACGACCATGGCCCAAGCACGGGAAATCCTGGCTGCAAAGGATTAGCAGAGGGAAAATGTCGACTGCCATTCTGCCAGAGGCTTTGGGTCAGATGGGCGTAAATAAACTGCAAAGCTGGGAGTGGAGGTTGGCCTTTGGGCATACCATCTGGTTTACCTTTTCCTGATGGTCAGAATTTGTACTGAACAGAATCCACCAGCACGTGATTTATTTCCTCAAAATTTCATAAATTTCTTTTGGATGTTTCTCTTATTTACAGAACCCCAAAACATGAGGGAATCTCCTTGAATGGAGTGGGTGGAAATTGGAACTGAATGGCTTCATAGAAGAGTTGGACCTTTGGGACCTTATCAATCCCAACTCCTTGGGACTAACGTGATATTCATGTGTCTTAAAGATGTTACTCCCACACCAGGGAAACTACTAAGAACTATGAGGAGGTTAATTAAGAGATCAGGGTGTACGGAAAAAAAAGTGGACCTTGGAGATTGTGAGATCTGAAGATGACTTGGGGTCCAATTGACGGTTTTAACAAACTATATCCTGCCCACTCTTTGGGGCACAGGACATACAGGAGCCCAAGTCAGGGCAGGAGCAATGAGGGCCTGGAAGGAGAGAACACTGGGCTCAAAAATTCCGGGCAATCTTTGATCTCCCCCACACATCTCTTGAGAAAAACTTGTTGTTATAGACTAATATGCATATGAGTTCAAACAGTTACCATACCATAAGCTCAGAAGATAAAAGGGGGTCTGGTCTCTATTGCTTTCTGTTTATAAGGACAGGACTCCCTCATATGCAAATTATTTTTCAGGAACTAGCGTACAATTTCATCCTTGTGCTGGGAAAGCTATCAGTTCTCTTCAGACAGGGCTGTAGGTCTCTTGAGAAAGCAGAGGTGTGGTGTAAAGATGCTATTGCTATGTGTTCTCCTGTGCTTGGTGACAGTTCCCCAAGGTGAGAGATTCAGCTATCTGATCTGGGCCTACCAGGATAGTTATGACTTCAAGTGACTGACATGGAACATTTTTTTTTACAAGTGTCCTGTCCCAGGTGCAGCTTCGGGAGTCAGGTCCAGGACTAATGAAGCCCTCCCAGAAGCTGTCCCTCACCTGCAATGTCTCTGGTTACTCCATCACCAGTGGATACTGCTGGAGCTGGATCCGCCGGATCTCGGGGAAGGGGCTACAGTGGCTAGGAGAGATATGCTCTAGTGGTGGTACAAATTATAACCCGTCCTTCCAAAGCCGACTCTCTGTTACCAGAGACACATAGAAGAATCAGTTCTCCCTGCAGCTGAGCTCCGTGACTGCTGAGGACACAGCCGTTTATTACTGTGCAAGGAGCACAGTGAAGGGAAGTCAGTGTGAGGCCGGACACAAACCTCCCTTGCAGGGAAGACATTGGCAGCAGGGGGCGCGCAGGATCCACTGAGCACAGACACCAGCCTGAGACAGGCACAGAGACAGGGAGGATTTACTGTTGGAATCAGGGCTTTCTCACTTAGCACTTAGCCTCCCCTGGGACAGTTTTTCATTTTGCCATCCTTTTTGTCTATTTTACATTGGGATGCAAAGTTCAATGCCAGCAGTTTGAAATCGCCAGCTCCTCCAAGGAAGAAAGATGAGACTCTTTGCTCCTCCAAAAGTTTAACAGTGTCTGAAGCCCTACGGAGCAGTTCGGCTCTGTTGTAGAGTCGCTGTGATTCGGGATTCACTTGGTGCCAATGGCTTATAGTTATCGAATTTCTGAATTTGTATCTTGTTTTGTTTATGTCCATTAATTTGTTTTCTGTGTATTGTGTATTTTGTTAAATCATATTTGATATTATTATCAGGAAATGTTATATTTTTTCCATCATCCTGGTCTCCATAGAACTTCATGCATCGTGTTTTCATTTTAATTATATCATCTTTTTCTGTGACATATTTTATGATATTATTTATAAAATCTTTATTAACATGTTAATGGTTTCCTTTTAAATATATTTTTCTGGTTGTACTTCAATTTACAAGGTACTTTTATACAAATAACCTTATTATCCCTTTAACTTGAATTAATCCCCTTCTTGTGTACTGTACACAATATAACTGATGATTTCTGTTAAATAAGTGTGAAGTCACCGACAAAAGCTCAGCTCACACAGAGGCTCTGTGTGCAACAGTAGTTTGCTCACACAGAGAAGAGACAGAGCCAGCTCACCAACAGAGTAGGCAGCAGTCCTCACAGCCAGTGGTTTCACTCTGCGGCCAGTGCAGGAATGGAGGTTGGCAAGCATGCCTTGTTTGTGCTGCAGTTGAAGAACAGTGTTCCCTCCTCAACAGCAAAGATAGAGAAATAGAGTTGTGCTGTGAGCCGAAGTCTCCTGGAAGGCAGGGAGTCGGTTTTGTTGTTGTTGTTGCTTCGTGTATTCAATGTCATCTGCAGGACAAGTAGTTTGCGTGTTCAGCATGAGCCACAGGGTGTGTTGCAAGACACCAGCTACTAAAGAGTGCTTTTGGATCCAGAAAATCCTGAGAAAGACAGTCCACTGGCAAGATCCTCACATTCCAGTAGCCAGACTGACACATGCGAAGCACACGTAGGTCTGTTATGGATTCCGGGGAAGGGCAGCAGACTGTACGTGGACTGCCTGCTTCCTTATTTTTAAATTCCTATTGGAGTTTATCTCGTATATTTTGTCATTGGGGGACAGCATTATTGAATTTCTGTGATACGTTTTTCTGTTTGACCGTAGATGAAAGCCAGAATTGATGAACATAAAGAGACAGCAAGTAGAAGAAGGGCTTCTGGGGCTACAGTGGGGGTTGAATAAAGGGAGCTGATGTCACTAGTTGAAGACGGAAGATGATGTTTGGAACCTAATTGTGGAAGCACAATACTGTTTGATGCACTTGAACTACAGATTGTATTTGCTCCCAATAAAATGGTTTTGGAGGGGAAAAAGTGAGAAAATAAATAAAATTATTAAATAAAGACTATTCCATTGATAACAATTTTTATAAATTCAAATTTCTGGTTTATATCATAATCTCTTTTCTGTTTGCATATTTTAGCTAGTTTTTTGAAATGTTGTTGTACCAGCAAGACTTTCCATCAGTTTCTGATTATGAGTGAAAAAGAAAACTACGTTATATTCTGTTATTTTTCTCATATATGTGCTACAAAATAATATTTTCAACATTCTTCTCATGCATAATTCAATGGAGAGGTAGATAGTTTATTGTGCCAACCTGGCCGTTAAACACTTATGGGGTCAATTGAAGGGCTGAGGAATAAATGGCTCGGTGAGTCTCACATTTCTAGTTCTAGGGTCTCTTGCTGTCTGATGGTCGAGCCAGGGTGCATCTGCCTTACACAGTTCCCTGCTTCAGCTGCAAGGCTCATTTCCTGCAAGAACATCCCTTAGGAAAAGCCACATGGACTTACCCCCATGCAGCCCTGGGTGCTGGAACAGCCTGCGCTGAGATGCTTACGCATTCACTTCCTTGGCTTTCCTCTTGCAGTCGGTATCATTTTGTGTGTTTTGTGAGATGGAAGAGGACTTTGTGAATTGGTGTTGGACATATGGGCTAATGTTACACTTGTGGGATTGAGTACCACTGAGTTAGGATGTTTTTTGATATGCACTTAACCATTATATAAAACTCTCTTATACATATGAGTTTCTGTGGATTTGTTTCTCTAATGTACCCAGACTAACACAAATGGCATTAGATTATTATTGTGTTCAAAAATTACCAACAGCTGCGAAATTTCCTATCACACGCATCACAGAAATCCATAAAAAAAGATTTATGACTTGACAATTTCTTCCTTAACATGGCATAAATAACTCTATAACGTTTTTTGCTTCAATTACAATGAATAGAACTATGCTTTAAGTATGTTTCCTCTTTCTGTGGACAGAATAAACCCTAACCTCTGTTTAATACTTTGATTGTCTTTCAGGCAAATGTCTTTCCTGATTGGTATTTTATTGTGGCATATATCTCAATAACAATATCTATATATGGGACCAGACTTCAACCCAGTGCTGCAAGGTGTGAATGCAATATCCTGGCGTGAAGTAGGGAACCAGTGGAGAGGTCTGGGAGGCTGGCCCCAGCACCATAAATTAAGTGGATTCCTGCCCCTCTCCAAAAAAGAATTTGTTCCAAAGGACGACATTGACTCTGCAGCTCCGGGAGATGTACATATCTGATCAGAGCAAACGGGAGCAGATGAAAGGGCAGGAGGAGAGAGTGGAACACAGCCAGCCCCACCAGGCCGTGAGGATGATGTTCCTGAGTAGAGCTGCCAGTCCACAGAGAGAACAACATAGCTGGCCCCACTACGAGAAATGATGCCCCTCAGTGACTAAGGGCGATACAGGGGACAACACCAGAGACACGGTGTGGGAATTGCACCTGACCTGATCCCAACACACCGAGGCAAAGCACTGGGTGAGTGCAGCAGAACAGCAAGGGAATGGAGTGGCAAGGTCCCCAGGGAATGCTGAAAGTGGAATTTGGGGCCAGGGTGTGGTGCCTCAACAGACTGGACTGGAAAACGCTCCTAAGGGCCAGCAAACGATCATTGAACAAATTACAAGCTTTTCTTTTGTGAAGTGTTTTGTTTTGTTCTTTGTTAGTGGTTTGTTTTTGTTGTTTTGTTGTCTGTTTGTATACTGTTGCTTTGTTTTCCTCTGTCTTGTTTTCGTGCATGTTAGTGTCTCCACAGGTCTGTCTGAATAGGACAGGCTGGATGAACTATCTGGAGAAAAAACAACGGGACCGACAGTTCCGCGGGGACTTGGGGTGGGGGGGGTAAGGGGGTAAGGAAGTGGTGTTAACAAACACAGGGAAAAGGGAACAACATGGGACCCAAAATGGTAGAGAGGGGGGAGTGGCAGGCCTGGTGGGAAATGATCAAGGGTAAGGTTGTGTAGAGAAGAGGTATACCTGTAGCCCAGGTGGTGACGGAGCATGGTAGTAGGGCAGGAGGAAAGTCAAGGGAGATGGAAGAAAGAGCTAGGAGTCAAAGGGCATTTATGGAGGTCTAGACAAAGACATGTACGTGCAAATATATATAGGAGGATGGGGAAATAGATCTATGTGTCTATATTTATAGGATAAGTATTAAGGTGGAGAGGGAACTTGGGCCTCTACTCAAACACTCCCTCAATGCATGAATACTTTCTTTTATTAAATTGGAACTCTATGATGCTCACTCTCCCGACACAACTGCTGAAGCCAAAGTGGGTGAACAAGTAAATATGAAGAAAGCTTATGGTGCCCGGCTATCAAAAGAGATAGTGACTGGGGTCTTAAAGGCTTGAAGATAAACAAGTGGCCATCTAGCTCAGAACCAACAAAGTCCACATGGAAGAACACACCAGCCTGTGTGATCCAGTGTTCCTGAAGGGATCAGTTATCAGGCATCAAAGAACAAAAAATCATATCATTGGCTGCACACCTCCATGATAGGATCGCTGAAGACAAATGGTTGCATAAGCAAATGTGGTGAAGAAAGCTGATGGTGCCCGGCTATCAAAAGAGATAGTGTCTGGGGTCTTAAAGGCTTGAAGGTGAACAAGCGGCCATCTAGCTCAGAAGCAAAAAAGCCCACATGGAAGAAGCACACCAGCCAGTGCGATCACGAGGTGCCAAAGGGACCAGGTATAAGGCATCATGCAAAAAAATAGATATATGTATGTATATGTATATATATACCATATCGAATGAAGGGGAAGTGCAGAGTGGAGACCCAATGCCCAAGTGTCGACCACTGGAGATCCCCTCACAGAGGGGTTTTGGAGAGGAGATGGGTCAGTCAGGGTGCGAGGTAGTACCTATGAAGAACACAGCTTTCACCCAGATCCTGGATGCTTCCTCCCCCCAACTACCATGATCCGAATTCTACCTTGCAGGGCTGGATAGGGCAGAGGTTGTACACTGGTACATATGGGGGCTGGAGGCACAGGGAATCCAAGGTGGATGATACCTGAGGACCAAGGGTGTGAGGGGCGATGCTGAGAGTGTGGAGGGTGAGTGGGTTGGAAAGGGGGAACTGATTACAAGGATCCACATGTGACTGCATCCCAGGGAGAGGGACGGCAGAGAAGGGGGGGAAGGGAGACTCCGGATAGGGCAAGATATGCCAAAATCAAGATGTATAAATTACCAAGGGCACATGAGGGAGGGGGGAGCGGGGAGGGAGGGGAAAATAAAAGAGGACCTGATGCAAAGGGCTTAAATGGAGATCAAATGCTTTGAGAATGATTGGGGCAGGGAATGTGCAGATGTGCTTTATACAATTGATGTATGTATATGTATGGATTGTGATAAGAGCTGTATGAGCCCGTAATTAAATGTAAAAAAAGAACAAAAAACAATATCTATATAAATATCTCTATGTATAGATCACACTTCCTTTCACTGCAACCAATTCAGAGTGTTTGCAACTTGTATCACTCTGTATGGCCATAGCTTTTCACAGTGAGTGAGAGTCAGTGTGAGTCCAGACAGAAAACCAGTCTCAGGGAGAAAGCTGCCTACAGGGATGCTTTGGACCCCCCCCGGCTCTGGACCAAGAGAAGAAAGTCGTGAGACAGGAGTCTGGGTAAGGACTGCAGTGCCTGGTTAGTTAGAACTGCTGTGCCGACCACTATGGTAGCTCTGCTGCCCTGGGCAGGAAACCTGCAGAGACAATTCAAGGTAATCGTCTTGACCAATAGTCTGAATGCTTAGGGCCAGAGAAAATGTTGCTATTTCATCCACAGGAGTTAGAAGACAGTGTGAGCCCAAGAAGCACCTCTCCTGTCAGCAGGGGGCTCTCAGAATAAATTGAGCCCAACACCCACCCTGGCTACTAATTCATGGGAGGAAAAATGAGCTTCTTATTATTGCTGTGGTTTCTTTGAGCTTCACAAATAACCCTGCTGTTAGTAATCCTTTTTTATTCCAACCCTAAATCTAGAAGCCAATGTTTAAGTATCTTTTCTTCCTTTCCAAATATTCTGCAATGTCTTAGGGAAAGGAGCTTTAGGGATGACAGACACGTGTTTCCCTTTGTGTTCAGATGCACAAAAAGATTCAGGAAAGCCTGGCCTTGAATCCCTCACATGGTGAGGAAAGAGATTCTCTAGAATTTCACCATATCATCTGGGTACTTCTAATGATAATGGATATGAAGCTCCATTAAACGTAATATAGGAACAGGTGTTTGTATGATTGGTAAAATGAAGACATTGGAAAGAGGACTGTGTGCTCGCAAGGTAACCACCAGCATCGCTTTTCTAGTGTGAGTCCCAGAGCCAGGGGCCCCATTCAGCCCTTTCCATCTTTACATATAAACACACCTCCCACATGCAAATGCCTGACAAGAACCCAAATGAAATCACAGCACGCATGGACTTAAATTCGTATTCCTTCTCATCCTGGAGAGCCTTTTCTGGGTGTCATGAATCTTATCCACATGAACATGAAGAATGTGTGGGTTTTCCTCTTTCTGGTGGCAGCTCTGGGAGATGAGCGCTTCAGGGATTCATATATGAAGTCTGGCAGTGCAGCTTCTGAGCACATGACTCTGTGTTTCTCTTTATCCCCAGGTGTCCTGGCCCAGGTGTAGCTACAAGAGTCAGGCCCTGGACTGGCGAAGCCCTTACAGATCCTGTCTCTCACCTGTGCTGTCTCTGGATTCTCTTTAATCAGCTATGCTGTGCACTGGATCTTCCATGCCCCAGGAAAGGGACTGGAGTGGGTTGGTGCTATATGGGGTGGTAGGAGCACCGACTATAATCCAGCTCTCCAGGCCTGAGTCAGCATCACCAGGAACACTTCCAAGGGCGAAGCTTATTTAAAAATGAGCTCTGTGAATCCTGAGGACACAGCCATGTATTACTGTGCCAGAGACATGGTGATGGGACGGCAGTGTGAGCCCAGACACACAAACCTCCCCTTCAACGGGTCAGGGTTCCAGCAGATGCAAGAGAGCGAAGTCAGTGATGCTTTCCTCTCAGAAGCTGTGGTTTCCCCACCTGCCAGCACCTCCCTAGGGACCACCATGCACATGACTCTAGGGAATCTTCATGCATCTGAGCATGCCTTCTTTTCTTTAGAATGAGCTTTGTCTATCTTTCACCATCTATCCAAAGGCAGACTTCAAAATAGTAAATGTTTATGAGATCTCAGTTTACAATTCAGGGTACTAAACAGTGCTGCTTGTTGTCAAAGTTAGAAATATTAAAATAAAATGAACTCACTGCCGTCGAGTCCATGACAATTTAATGTCACACCACTGTGGGGTTCTGATATTTAAGGCTATACATCCCCTTGTCTTTTTTCCCCAATGGAATGGCTGATGGTTGCAATCCACTGACATGCAAATCTCAGCCCAATCAAAGCCACTATACCACCAAGACTCTCCTGAACATATTAATGCAGCATGAAATCCTCATGTGAGTTCCAAGGTGTCTATCTGCGTTATTCCCTGAGCACTGTGGGTCGTGATTGACTAATATCCTCTATGTCTCAGAAAATAATTGTGGTCTTCTGGGCCTAAAATGGTGGTGACCTGTCGTTAGTGATACTTGATACCTAATGTCTCCCTTGATACAAAAACAAGTGCTCCGAGCATAGGGCATAGACCCCTGACACTGGGAACAGGTGAACTGGAATGACCTGCCTGGTGGGTGGAGTCATTAGTAAGATCATTCATTGGCATCACAATGAAGGGAGCACTCATTGGAAGGACAATTTTGATTAAAAATAGCAAGTATGTCACCAGAAGAGGAAATTGCAGACTAATATCACAGAATGCTCTTTAGAATTGAGAACAGTGTGATTTCTCACATATTTTGAACCTGTGCTAAGGGGATCCAGGTCCTAAAGAACACCCTGTTTGGCAGAGTGTCAGCAAAACAGAGGAAAACGCTCAGGTAGATGCACAGACAGAGTGGCTGCAAAAGTGTTCTCACACTTAGGAGGAAGTGAGGCTGGTTCAAGTTGTGGCAGTTGTATTTTTCCGGGTAGGCTATGGAAGCAAAGTCTTAAACAGGCATATTTGTATAAGAGAGAGTTTTATATAATTGTACATTAAGAAAGTATCCCAACCCAGTCCAATCCAAGCCCATAAGTCCCATGTTCACCCATATGTCTGATACCAATCTATAAAGTCCTCTTCAGACTCAAGAAACACTTACAGTGACACTGAGTGCAGGAGATTAAGGCCAGTGGGTAGAAAGTCTTTGGATCCAGTGGCACTGTAATCATCTCATCTCTGGCAGGGTCTAATGTGGCTTCTTCAACTTCCAGGGCTGCATGCAGGTAGGTCCCTGTGGCTTCATCTCAGGGATATCTCGCAGGAAGTGAGCAGAGAGAGAGAAGTGTCTCTCACCTTTAAGGAGGAAAATACCGATTTCCCAGAATTATCAGGAGAAGGCCATGCCTACCTAGAGGCCCCATCTGATTGACAGGCTAGACTCCACCCATACACTCTTAATCTTCACACTGAAAAAGGATTATATAACTACCACAGCAGTTTGTGTATTTGTTCTGTTGTACACAGAGCCATTATGAGTAAAGCTGACTCAAAATCTCCAAACAACATCTCTGATATAGTGAGGTTCAGAAAATTGAGATTAATTCTGGCTAGCCAAAAGTAATTACCTAAAATAATAATAATATATTACACCCTTTTATATTCAGAAAGTATTAAATTACTTAATATTTAAAATTCAATACATATACCATTCCTTATTAAGGTTAACTATGTATCTATCAAACAATCAGGAATAGGTAATAAATCCTATATACAAAGATTATAAACAACTCTACCCTCCCTGGTGGCATAGTGGATTTCACATTGGGATGTATGTACAAGGTAAGCAGTTCAAGACTCCCAGACACACCAAGGGAGTCATATGAGGCTCTACAAAGATTGACAAGGATTGTAAATTATACAATCCAAATCCAAAGGAGGTAATAGTGTCCGAGCTTACATTGTGAGATTCCGGTGTGCAAAAGGGTGTGGGTGACAGTAGATGCTCAAACGGCATTTTCAGGATCTACACAGGGACGATGCCTTCAGTGATTTCCTTCTCATCATAACGGAGGAATGGGAATAACCTCGTGATCAGGCAGAGTACTGGAGAGATGACTATTGTAGATTAAAATGATAAATCTGCAGAGAAAATAACTAGAATAAGGAGTCCTGGGGGCAATAGCAAGGGAGGTGGGAAGCAAACCAGAGTTGATATAAAGGAGTTCAAGGAGGAAGAAAATGTTCTGATTGTGGGAGAGATTGTACGACACTGGTTAAGATGTTTAACTATAGATTGGTATGATGTCTGGATTAGGTCCTAATAAAGTGGTTTAAAAGAAAAACTTAAAGGATTTTAATTGCTGAACAAATATTTTTAAACATTTTTCTTTTGAATATGTTTAACAATTACTTTTATAGGAGTGGTTGATACCAAGCGGCTCAAGTAGACAGAGAATATTTTGAAAATGATGATGGCAACATATATACAAATGAGCTCAATACAATTGATGTATGGATTGTTATAAGCGTCCCCAATAAGCTGATGATGCCCAGCTATCAAAAATATAGCATCTGTGCTTTTAAAGGCTTGAAGATAAACAAGTGGCCATCACGCTCAGAAGCAACAAAGGCCACATGGAAGAAGCACACCAGTCTGTGTGACCACGAGTTGTTGAAAGGATCAGATACCAAACATCAAAGAAGAAAATATCATACCATTGTAAATGAGGGTGAATGCAGAGTGGAGATCCAAAACCCACCTGTAGGCAGCTGGACAACCCCTCACAGAAGGGTCGCAGGAAGGAGAAGAGCCAGTCAGGTTGCAGGGTAGCAAAGATGAAACAACGTTCCTCTAGTTCCCTCCTCCCCCCGCCCCCGCTGCACTATCATGATGCCAATTCTACCTTACAAATCTGGCTAGACCAGAGGATGTACACTGGTACAGATAGGAACTAAAACACAGGGAATCTCGGACAGATCTCTTCAGGACCAGTGGTGAGAGTGGCAATACCTGGAGGGAGAGAAGGTGGGGTAGAGAAGGGGAACTGATTACAAGGATCTACATATAACTTCCTCCCTGGAGCATGGACAACAGGAAAGTGGGTGAAGGGAGATGTCGGACAATGTAAGATATGAGAAAATAATAATCATTTATAAATTATCAAGGGTTCATGAGGGAGGGGGAAATGGGGAGGGAGGGAGGAAAATGAGGAGCTAATTTCAAGGACTCCAGCAGAAAGCAAATGTTTTGAGAATGATGGCAACAAATACACAAATGTGCTTGACACAATGGGTATGTGTATGGATAGTGATAAGTGTTGTATGAGCCCCCAATAAAATGATTTTTTAAATTACTTTTATAAAATAATGTTGCACATTGAAAAAGAAATCTAACATAGATTTAAAACTATCTATACATATTTCATAATAAAATGTGCAAGTTTTTCCATGATAAGAACCTATTCACAGTGTCTGAAATGCTGAGGAGCAGCTCTGCTCTGCTCTGCTCTGCTCTGGAGGGCCACTGTGAGTCTGCAGTCACTTGGTGCCAGTGCGTTATGGTGATGGACTTTCTCAATTAGTATCTTATTTGGGTTGCTTAACTCCATTCGTTTCTCTTCTGTGTATTCTGAATTTTGTTTAAACATATTTAATACTTTGTCAGGAATTGCTCTATTTCCCCCATGTCCTGGTCTCCATACTGGGTGTTTTATTTTGATTGTGCCATCTTTTTTTCTGTGACATCATTCATTATACTATTTATACTATCTTTATTAACATTTTAATGGCTTTCCTTTTAAATATATTTTTTACTGGTTGTACTTCAATTTAAAAAGTAGATTTATAAAAATAACTTTATTCTTCTTTCCAGATATATAAGGTCATCATAAGAGTATATTTCTGTTAAACCAGTGTCTGAGGTCACCAGCAAAAGCACAGCTTGCACACAGGCATTGGATGCAGCTGCAGTTTGCTCACACAGGGAAGAAACAGAGCCGGCTCATCATCAGGAGTGGGCACCAATCCCCACAGGCAGTGGTCTTACGCTGTGGCCAGTGCAGGCATCCCTTGTCGGTGCTGCAGTTGAAGAACAGTGCTCCCTCCTCAACAGCAAAGATAAGGAAAGAGGTTGTGCTAAAAGCTGAAATCTACTGGAAGGCAAGGAGTTGGTTTTCTTGTTGTTTGGTACATTTCATGGAATGTGCATAACAATCCGTTAGCAAGTGTTCAGCAGAAGGCATAGGGTGTGTTGTAGGACACCCCACCCAAAGGGTGTGTTTGGATCCAGGAGCCTTGGGAGAGGCTTCAGCCAGTGAGGTCATCACATCCCAGTAGCCGGACTGACACATTTAGTTCTAAGCCCACCTGTGTCTGCCATGGACCCCAGGAAAGGGCTGCAGACTGCACATGAACTGCTTGTTTCCTCAATTTCCGATTTCTATCCCGGTTTATCTCAGATGTATTTTGTCAGCGGGCGAAACATACTAGATTCTTTTTTTTTTTTTTTAGTGTTTCTGGAAATGAAAAAATTTATTTGTGTTTAAACATCACTCCCAAACTCTTGAAAACATGGACCTTTCCCACTCCCCTCCCCCACTTGGAGATGACAAGTGAGCTACACAGGGTGGGTTGGTGTGCCTGGCCCACCCCCAGGCCCTCCCTGGGCCCTCAGGGTGGGAGAGGCTGAGAGCTCTCTGCAGGAGATGAGTTTGCTGAGTTCATTTTCACATTGGAAACTCACTGTTGCTGCAACACACTCCACTAGATGAGTTTAAAACAGAATCAAAAGGGATAGATCACCTTTCATTAAAACAAAGTCTTTCCACACTAAAAATAGATTTATAAATATATCCCTCCCTTTTAAATATATATAGCCTTCTCCCTTTCCCCTACCCATCTCCCCTCCCCCCAATTGTCACTATGGAGATTGTGTCCAGGGAAACAGCCATTCTAACCACTTGGGTCTCTTTCTGGACTTCCCAGTGAGTGTGATGCAGATCTGAGGAGGAAGTACTGGCAGGCAGGCATGTCAGGGTGGGGGTGGGGTGGCTGCACAGGATGGAGGCTCCATCCCATTGCGGGTCCACCACCAAAATGTTTTTATGTTTTACAGTAGATGAAACTCAAAATTGATGAACATATAGAGATAGCAAGTAGAAGAAGGGCTTCTGGGGGATACAGTGGTGGGTGGAGGTGGGGTGAAGGAAGCTGATAGCAAGGAGTTCAAGGAAAAGGATGTTTCCAAACTGATTGTGGTAGCAGTCATACAATACTGCCTAATCGCTTTGAACTGTGGAATGATCTGATATCTGTATTAGCTCCCAATAAAATGGTTTTGAAAGAACAATATATTAATTAAATATTACATAAAGACTCTTCCATTTGCTAAAAATTTTGTCAATTCAAATTTCTGGCTTATATCATAATATCTTTTCAAGTTCAATATTTTAGCTAGTTTTCTGAAATGTCCTTGTACCAGCAAGACTTTCCGTAATTTCTGATTATGGGTGAAAAATATCTGTATGTCATGTTTTAATTCATTTTACTCATGGTCAATATATATGCAACACAATATTTTCAACATTCTTCTCATGCATAATTCAGTGGTATTAGATTTTGAATGTGTTCAACATTTATCAACATCTGAAAATTTTCCTATCACACACATAAGAGAAGGCCAGAAAAAAGAATTTTGGCTTGCCACTGTCTTTGATAGCATGGAATAAATAATTTTAAACTTCTTGCTTCAAATCTGGCTTAACTATGTTTACTCTTCCTGAGGAAAGAATGAAGCATAAACCCCGTTCAATACCTTCACTGTCCTTCAGGCAGATTTCCTTAACCTGTATTGTATTATGACATATATCCCAATATCAATATTTACAGACCATAATGTTAGTTTTCTCTCTCCGGCCTAAATCTCAGCCTCGGTCCTTAGCTCCACGGAAGAAAGATTTCATGCCAAAGCCGGGCTCGTGATCCAAGTGAATTTAATGAAAGTTCAAAGAAGCATCAGGTTTTACGCGGCACCCATAGGATCCCTTTGACCATGCAGCCTGGCAGAGACTGCTCTGGGACACACAAGGATCTCTCTCCTCCCACGAAGACCACCAGACCGCCCAAGCAAGACAAGACCAAGAGACCAGGCGCCCAAGAGACCCTCTCCCTTCCGGTCCCTGCCTTTTCAAGGGTTCCCGGGGGAGGTGTGGTGAACGACCCCAGGTAGATTCCATTGGCTGAATTGCAATCACCGGGCCCAGGTGGGCTGCTCCAGGTGTAACGCCCATCCAAGCCCACAGGCGGGAAAATCCAGCTTTTGTCTTTTGCTGGCTCTCCTGGGCATGCGTAATGGACTTCCCAATTCCCTAGGCTAAGCTACCTAACAATACCTCTACTATAATCAAATCAGAGTGTTTTCAACTTATAGCACTCGCTTCCCCTAAAGATTTGCACAGTGAGAGCCACTGGAAGTCCAGACATAAAACTAACCTCAGGGGAAAAGCTGACCTGCAGGGATGCTAAAAACCCATGAACTCTTGGACCAAGTGCAGAAAGAAGTAAGACAGGAGCCTGGGTAAGGACTGCAGTGCCTGGTCAGCTAGAACGGCTGTGCTGACCACTATGATAGCTCTACTGCCCATGGCAGGAAACCTGATGAGACAACTCCAGGTAACACTCCTGACAAATAGTCTGAATGCTTATGACCAGAGAAATTGTTGCTTTTTCATCCACAGAAGTTGGAAGACAGTGTAAACCCAGGAAACACCTCTCCTGTGTGTGATGGGATGCTGTCAGCAGGGGGCTCTCAGAATACATTGACCAAACACCACCCTGGGTACTAATTCATGGGAGGAAAAATGAGCTTCTTATTCTGTGGTTGCTTTGAACTTCACTAATAACCAAATAACCCTGCTGTTAGTAAACCATTTTTATTCTAATTCTAAATCTAGAAGCTAATGTTTAAGTATCTTTTACTTCTTTCTAAATATTCTGCAATGTCCTAGGGGAAGGAGCTTTAGGGAAGACAGACACGTGTTTCCCTTTGTGTTCAGATGTATGAAAAGATTCAGGAAAGCCTGGTCCTGATTCCATCACATGGTGATGAAAGAGATTCTCTATAATTTCACCAGATCACCTGGGTACCTCTGGTGATAATAGATATAAAGCTCCATTAAATGTAAAGTATGAACAGAAGTTTGTATGGTTGGTAGAATGAAGATCTTGGAAAGATGACTGTGTTCTCCCAAGAACTCCACCAGCATCGCTTTTCTAGTGTGAGTCCCAGAGCCAGGGGCTTCCATTCAGCACTTTCCACCTTTACATACAAATGCACCTCCCACATGCAAATACCCAGTAAGAAGCCAAATGAAACCACAGCACACATGTACTTAAATTCGTATTCCTTCTCACCCTGAAGAGCATTTTCTGGGTGCCACTAATCTTATCCACATGAACATGAATTGTGTGTGGGTTTTCCTCTTTCTGGCGGCAACTCTGGGAGGTGAGCGCTTCAGGGATTCACACATGAAATCTGGGGATGCAGCATCTGAGCACATGACTCACTGTTTTTCTCTTTATCCCCAGGTGTCCTTGCCCAAGTGAAGCTACAAGATTCAGGCCCAGGACTGGTGAAGCCCTCACAGACCCTGTCTCTCACCTGTACTGTCTCTGGATTCTCTTTAACCAGCTATGATGTGCACTGGATCCGCCAGACCCCAGGAAAGGGACTAGAATGGGTTGGTGATATATGGACTGGTGGGAGCACACACTATAATCCAGCTCTCCAGTCCCGAGTCAGCATCACCAAGGACTCCTCCAAGAGTCAAGTTTATTTAAAACTGAGCTCTGTGAATCCTGAGGACACAGCCATGTATCACTGTGCTAGAGACACAGTGAGGGGAAGTCAATGTGAGCCCAGACACAAACCTCCTTGCAGCAGGCCAGGGTTTCAGCAAATTTAAGAGAGAGAAGTCAGTGAGTCTTTCCTCTCAGAAGCTGCGGTTTCCCCACCTGCCAGCACTTCCCTTGGGACCACCAAGCACAGTGACTCTGGGGAATCCTTATGCATCTGAACATGCCTTCTTTTCATTGGAATGGACTTTGTCTATCTTTCATCATCTATCCAAAGGCAGACTTCACAGTAATAAATATTTATGAGATCTCAGTTTACAATTCAGGGTACTAACTAGTGCTGTTTGTTGTCAAAGTAAGAAATATTGAAGGAAAAAAAGGAACTCACTGCCATCGAGTCCATGCCAATTTATAGTCATGCCAGTGTGGGTTTCCAATATTTAAGGCTGTAGATTCCCTTGTCTTTTTTCCCATGGAATGTCTGGTTGTTGCAAACTAATGGCATGCAAACTCAGCCCAAGGCTTAACCACTATGTCACCAAGACTCCTTGTGAACATATTAATGCAGTAAGAAATTCTCCTGTGAATTCGAAATTTTCTCCAAGCCATCAGATTGATGTCCAATATTTTCATTCCAGTGAATGATCACAAGTATATGTTTATGTACTCATTTTATCTTAGAATGACTGGATAATATTGCATATGTTGATATTTTTAGGTTTTCATTGGCTTTCATACTGTCTCTTCTTCACTGTGCATCTATAATAGTCATGCAACACAGTTTCCTCAAGTTCTAATTCATTAATTTACAAAGGGACAATATTTATGAAATCATCTCTTGAGATGGTTCATCTGCCTTGGATTAGTGAAACATATTCTGTTGTGTAATCATCAGCTCTATATGTATATATATCGATCCATTCTATTATCTTCTCTAGAATGTAGCTAATTCACATCCAGAAATCCTAAACAACAAGTGAGTAATTGTTCTGTTGGAATTTCCAGAGGAGAGTGTCTTAGGGATTCAGAGACAAAAGTCTAGAGATCATCAACTTGAACAGATGGTTCACTGCGATTGTCCTTTTTCCATGAGGTCCAACTCAGGTGCAGTTATAGGGATTCCCACCACACTCACCCCAACACCTAACTCACTTCTGTTGAGTCAATTAAGACTCATAGAGTCAGTGCAGGACAAAACATAACTGCCCTTTCGGATTTCTGAGACTAAAACTTTTCAGGATCAGAAAACTTCATCTTTCTCCCAAACAGTAGATTGTAATCTTGAACTACAGTACTTGAAAATTAATAGTCTATTGTGTAATCCAACACAGGATATACTAGGTATTGAGGAGTGGTTTTGACTTTGCTTATCCTGAGCCTATTTCATTTATTTTAAAACTTGAAGAGTAATTTCTTTTAAAACTTGGTGATTCTTAGCAGCATGGGAAGAACTGGAGGAAATCATGCTAAGCGAAGTAAGTCAGGCACAAAAGGAGCAGTAAAACATAAGCCCGCTGAGGTAAGAATTAAAATTTTTTTAAAAAAGCAAAAGTGTCATAGGGGAAAAAGCTACTGTATACAAACATTTTTGTGGTGAAGACTGTGTAGTATGGCAGAGACCAGACCAAATCTAGGGATGCACATGGTAGACAATGGTGGAGGAGGGGGGTAAAGGAAAACAAAAGGATGAATATAAGGAAGAAAAGGGTACTGGGGACATGGGGCACTAATCCACCCAAGGGGAGGGTATGGTTTATATCTCCACAGGGAAAGTGGGACAAGACTTCAACACAATGCCGCAAGGTGTGAATGCAGTATCCCGACGTGGAGTGGGGAACTAGTGGAGAGGTCTGGGAGGCTGGCCCCAGCATCATAAATTAAGTGAATTCCTGCCCCTCCCCCCAAAAGAATTTGTTCCAAAGGACGACATTGACTCTGCAGCTCCGGAAGATGGACATATCTGATCAGAGCACACGGGAGCAGATGAGGGGGCAGGAGGAGAGAGTGGAACACAGCCTGGCCCACCAGGCCGTGAGGATGATGTTCCTGAGTAGAGCAGCCAGTCCACAGAGAGAACAACATGGCTGGTCCCACTATGAGAAATGATGCCTCTCAGTGACTAAGGGCGATACAGGGGACAGCACCAGAGACATAGTGTGGGAATTGTAGCTGACCTGATCCCACCACACCGAGGCAAAGCACTGGGGGAGTGCAGCAGAACAGAAATAGAATGGAGTGGCAAGGTCCCCAAGGAATGCTGAAAGTGGACTTTGGGGCCAGGGAGTGGTGCCCCAATAGACTGGACTGGAAAACACTCCTAAGGGCCAACAAACGATCCTTGAACTAACTACAAGCTTTTCTTTTGTGAAGTGTTTTGTTTTGTTCTTTGTCAGTGGTATGTTTTTGATGTTTTGTTGTCTGGTTGTATACTGTTGCTTTGTTTTCTTCTATCTTGTTTTCATGCATGTTATTGTCTCCACAGGTCTGTCTGAATAGGACAGGCTGGATGAACTATCTGGAGGAAAAACAATGGGACCGACAGTTCCGGGGGGATTTGGGTTGGGGAGGTTAGGGGGGTAAGGAAGTAGTGTTAACAAACACAGGGACGAAGGAACAACATGGGACACAAAATGGTATACAGGGGGGAGTGGCAGGCCTGGTGGGGAATGAGCAAGGGTAAGGTTGCGTAGAGAAGAGGGATAGCTGTAGCCCAGGTGGGGACGGAGCATGGTAGTGGGGCAGGAGGAAAGTCATGGGAGATGTAGAAAAGAACTAGGGGTCAAAGGGCATTTATGGAAGTCTGGACAAAGAAATGTACATGCAAATATATATATGAGGATGGGGAAATAGATCTATTTATCTATATTTATAGGTTAAGTATTAAGGTGGTGGAAAGACCTTGGGCCTCTACTCACACACTCCCTCAATGCATGAATTCTTTCTTTTATTAAATTGGAACTCTATGATGCTCACTCTCCCAACAAAACTGCTGAAGCCAAAGCGGGTGAACAAGTAAATGTGGTGAAGAAATCTGATTTCCCCATCCTCATATATATATTTGCATGTACATGTCTTTGTCTAGACCTCTATAAATGCCCTTTGACTCCTAGCTCTTTCCTCCTTCTCCCTTTAATTTCCTCCTGCCCTACTACCATGCTCCGTCCCCACCTGGGCTACAGCTATCCCTCTTCTCTATGCAACCTTACCCTTGCTCATTCCCCACCAGGCCTGCCACTCCCCCCTCTATACCATTTTGTGTCCCATGTTGTTCCTTCGTCCCTGTGTTTGTTAACACTACTTCCTTACCCCCCTAACCTCCCCAACCCAAATCCCCCCGGAACTGTCGGTCCCATTGTTTTTCCTCCAGATAGTTCATCCAGCCTGTCCTATTTAGACAGACCTGTGGAGACAATAACATGCATGAAAACAAGATAGAAGAAAACAAAGCAACAGTATACAACCAGACAACAAAACATCAAAAACATACCACTGACAAAGAACAAAACAAAACACTTCACAAAAGAAAAGCTTGTAGTTAGTTCAAGGATCGTTTGTTGGCCCTTAGGAGTGTTTTCCAGTCCAGTCTATTGGGGCACCACTCCCTGGCCCCAAAGTCCACTTTCAGCATTCCCTGGGGACCTTGCCACTCCATTCCCTTGCTGTTCCGCTGCACTCCCCCAGTACTTTGCCTCGGTATGGTAGGATCAGATCAGGTGCAATTCCCACACTGTTTCTCTGGTGTTGTCCCCTGTATGGCCCTTAGTCACTGAGGGGCATCATGTCTCATTGTGAGGCCAGCCATGTTGTTCTCTCTGTAGACTGGCTGCTCTACTCAGGAGCATCATCCTCATGGCCTGGTGGGCCCGGCTGTGTTCCACTCTCTCCTCCTCCCCCTTCCTCTGCTCCTGAAAACTGGATCTTTATTACTTTATTTTTTCTTCTCAAAAGTCAGTTTTCATATAAATTGGCTTACTTACTGTGTTACTGCTATTTCATTTATTTAGTTTCCTTTTTTTGTTGTTTCCACCCTGCTACCTTTGCTGTGGCCTATGCATACTCTTTTTTTTTTCTAGATGCATTGACTGGAAATGGAGGTAACACATTTCAGACTTTTATTTACTAATATGCTAAGAATGTCCCCCTAGGTTCTTTTCTGTTGTATTTCATGTTTCTTTGTCTTGTGATTTCATTTTTATTCAATCCATTACAGCCATCCAGGACATGAAAATCATTGAATTCATATTAATGACAAAAATACTATAAGTATATATCAATGTATGCATAACTCACACTCAGTCACTGCCGTCGAGTCAATAGAGACATGCAGTGACCCTATAGGACAGGGTAAAATTTCCCATGAGCATTTCTGTAACTGGAACTCTTTATGGAAGCAGAAAGCCCCATTTGTCTCCTGTGGAACAGTTGGGTGCTTTTGAACTCCTGAGCTTTCAGATCATACCAGTTTAATGAGTAACCACTACAACACAATGGTCATGCATGCATGCACACATATATTTGTGTTTATGTATACAACATACAAATGACTGAGTATAGAGATTGATGTGGGGTTTTGGTCAAAATATTAAGGAAGAGAGGATCCTTGGAGCAAATAATTTGGAGGGAAAGTACCAGCAAGAAGCTCCTTGCTCCCAAGCTTCCTCCATAGCCCTTGCCCCTGAACCTAGCTCCTGTGCTCTGTGCAGCCCATGTGATCCCTATAGACTGCTGTCATTATTGCAGGGAAGGTTGTGCATGAAATGGCACAACAGTCCTCTCACTGGTCCTCTTACACAGTAATGGACAGCTGTGCTCTCGGGGTCATTGAGCTCAGTTGCGGGAAGAACTGCTTGGTGGACATTCTTTTTGAGCTTGAGAGGTAACCCAATTGAGATGGGTAATTATTTTCTTCTGCTAAATATTATTGAGAACAACTACTCCAATTTCTCCTGCAGGCTGTGTCAGATCAAGCTCCAGAAATATGTAATTGTCTGAGACAGTAAATTTTAATGAGATTCTCTATGAGGATTTCATCACTTCTGGGTCCAAATACTGATGTTGAATCTGTCACAGGACATCCAAAATAATCAATGATGACAGCCAATTCAATTCTCTTTTATGCCAAATCATTTTTGGAATCTCTTCGTATGACTAGAGAGAAGTAATCACCAGGCCAAAGAATATTCAAAACAAAACCAGAACTTATGGACAGGTTATATATTTCATAGAGAACTCTGCCCATGGTGTGGTGTTTTTCACCAAATTTTGAAATTTAACATGGCAATCACAGAGTGATCTGGATGTTAGAAACCCAAGATTAAAAAAAAAAAAAAGCAGAAAAGTCTCCAATCTTTTCTCAGAAACCGAAAAGGGAAAGAGTATAATGTCATCCTCTTCTATGGGATTGGCCTTCATTTATGTAGAAATCAAGGTCCTTAAGCTGAAGTTCAGAGAAACTGTTGGGACTCAGAAAGCATAGAGAGTGCTAAGAAATTCTGATTTCATTAAGACCCCCAATTAATAGCGGACATTTATTTTAACATGTTTTCTCATTTATCTGCATATTCCCTTGAAAGTCAATTCCTCTTTCTTTATCATAACATCTCACTTAATACCAGTTGTGATAGTGAAGCATGTCGAGTTTTGAAATCCAAAATAAGCAAAGGGCATGAGTATGTATGTTGTAAAGATACAAATATATTAACTCCCATTAATCATTGGCGCGATTATTAGATCGGCTTTATTTGTTTTGGAGAAATTTTCTTGTAATCGGTGTTTAAGGAATGGCCATATTTTCTGGAAGGCATTTTAAGCACTTTCATGAAATCATTTGTACATCTGTACTCAATGTAATCTGTGGTGTGATTTCTTGTTTGTTGCTTCCATGGGTGTTTGCGATAGTTTATTGTGCCAGTGTGGCCGATAAACACACGAAGGATTAACTGAAGGGCAGAGGGATAAATGGCTTGATGAGCCTCGCCTTGCTTGTTCTGTGCCTCAGTTTAAAGGGGTACACTACCTGTGGGATGCCTAGCCTGTGGACTGTGTTGCTGTAAGTTGAGGTCCCTTTAAGCCCACACAATTGGAATGGTCATCTCTGGAGCTGAGGACCAACAGTTGATGACAGTTGGGGACCTGTTTTGCTGTTTGGTGCCTGGATATATATAGTCCAGCTCTCTCTACAGAAAGGGACTGGCAACTGGCGGGTCTCAAGTCTTAAAGGACTGCTAGTGTCTCACTGCTTTATAATTTAACTGTTAATTTCTTGTATTATCTATTTGTATATAATTTAATGGTTCATTTCTTGTATTATATATCTGTCTTTATAAATATATTTATATATAATTACTAGCAATCTGGCTTGTCTCTCTAGAGAACCCTGCCCAACACATTTTGGTACCAGGAGTGCTTCTAGAGAAATAAACTATAAATATGGATTTCTTAAATTGGCTTTCCAAACTATTTAGTCTTGACGTGGATACGTCTGCTACCCTTACTAATCCACGGTGTGAAATAGCAATGATAATACCTAAAGTAGCACCTAAAGTAGATGACGTGCTGGATAAAGGAGATGCTCTAGATAATCTTATATTTGATATTTTCTAGGATTTTTGTGATAATGACAAGTATAGGGAAGCTGATTGGCTGGTACTTCGTATAATGGAAAGTGTGATTAAGGAGAGGGATGATCTCAGAGCCTCAAAAGCAGGCCTCAGGTGCAGACTAACAGATTTAAAAACTTCCATCTGTGCTACAAAGGAGAGCCTTCTCTCCTCAAGTAAAAGAGCTGACATTGCTGAGAACCAGGTCCAGACTCTCATTATACGAGTGGCTGAATTACAATGGAAACTGAATTGCAGATATAGAGTAGTGTGTGAAACCAAAGTAAGGGCATTAATTGGGAAAAGTTGGGACCCTGAAACATGGGATGGGCACATATGGGCTGATGATCCAGAAGAGGATATTGAGCCCTTAGAAACACCTGAGCAGATTAGCCAAAGTAGTCGAGTTGATATGCCAGGTGGGGATGCATCAGTAGCATTACCTGAGGAAGATGCCTCGCAAGATATTGCTGAGAGCACCCAGTAAACACCCTCCCCACCCATTATTTCCGCTAGACCTATCACTAAAATAAACTCTCAGAAATCTTCTAAAGGTGAGGTTGAGATGATTACCCAAGAAGAAGCGCGCTACACACATAAAAACCTGCTCAAGTTCTCAAATATGTACAAGCAAAATCCTGGAGAATATCCCTGGGAATGGTTACTAAAGGTGTGGGATATTGGTGCACGAAATGTAATATTAGACCAGTTTGAGTTTCTGGATATGGGACCCCTAAGCACAGACTCTTCTTTCAATGTCTCTGTGAGACAGGCTTAAAAAGGATCTAAGTCTTTATTTTATTGGTTCAATGAAGCATGGACTGCCAGGTGGCCTAGATTAGACCAACTTGAAGTACCTGACCTACCTTGGTACACCATAGAGGAAGGCATCCAAAAGCTTAGAGAAATTGGTATGTTAGAATGGATCTATCAAGATATTCCCATAGACCCAAAAAAGGAGGTGTCCTGAGGACATACTCTTTACCACAACCATAAGGAACAAGTTTGTGAAGTGGGCCCCAGCGTCTCTTAAGACTCCTGTAATTGTTATTTTATGTGCACCAGGATTAACAATGGGCACTTCCCTAAGCGAACTCTGACATTTGCCCACATGGGGCTGATTGGTCCCCGTGATAGTAGAGGGCAGGTGTCAGCACTGGATCAACAGAGACAGGGTGGGCGTGGTTATAATAGACAGCTAGTTTTCAATAATAATCAAAGCAGCTTGTCTCATGTGGAATTATGGCATTTTGCTACTTAGCCACGGTGTCCCTAGGAATGAAATAGATGGGAAGCCTACTAAATATTTCGGTGATCTTTACAGGCAAAAGAATGGTAGATCAGGTGAACAGCAGAATAGACAGTCACAATTACCCAATCAATTCCCAACCTGAGCCAGTTTATAGACCCACAACTCCTTGAATGAAGGGGAGGCCGGGTCCCTTATAAGGAGGACCCTGCTACATCACTGAAGGTTTATACTGTAAGTCTTTCTTCTAGCCTTCCCCAAAGGGACCTGCGGCCTTTCACAAGAGTGACTGTTCATTGGGAGAAAGGAAATAATCAAACTTTTCGGGGATTACTAGACACCAGCTCAGAACTGACACTAATTCCAGGAAACCCAAAATGTTTCAAAGGCCCACCAATCAGAGTTGGGGCTTATGGAGGTCAAGTTACCAATGGAGTTTTAACTCAAGTACGCCTCACTGTTGGTTCAGTGGGTCCCCAGACTCATCCTGTGGTTATTTCCCCAGTTCCAGAATGCACCATTGGAATAGGCATACGTAGTAACTGGAAGAACCCCCATATCGGATCCCTAAAATGTGGAATAAAGGCTATCATGGTAGGAAAGGCCAAGTGGACACCATTAGAATTGCCATTACCTAGGGAAATAGTAAACCAAAAGCATAACGCATTCCTGGAGGGATTGCAAAGGTCAGTGCCACCATCAAAGACTAGAAAATGCATGGGTGGTGATTCCTACTACATGCCCATTTAATTCACCAATTTGGCCTGTAAAGAAGACAGATGGATCCTGGAGAATGATAGTGGATTATCGTAAACTTAACCAGGTGTGACTCTAATTGTAGCTGCTGTCCCAGATGCGATTACATTGCTTGAGAAAATTAATACTTCTCCTGGTACATGGTATGCAGCTATTGATCTGGATAATGCCTTCTTCTCAATACCAGTCTCAAAGGACCACCAGAAGCAGTTTGCCTTCACCTGGCAGGGGCAACAATATACTTTCACAACTCTCCCCCAGGGGTACATCAACTCTTCTTCCCTGTGCCATAATTTAGTCCGAAGGGAACTTGACCACCTGTTTATTCCACAAAATGTCACACTGGTCCATTATATTGATGACATTATGCTGATTGGACCCACTAAGGAGGATGTATCAAAGACTCTAGATTCGTTGGTACAATATCTGCATACAAGGGTTGGGAAATTAACCCAACAAAGATTCAGGTACCCTCCACATCAGTTAAATTTCTAGGGGTCCAGTGGTGTGGGGCATGTCGAGATATTCCTACTAAAGTGGAGGTAATCTATTACATTTAGCTCCCCCAACGACTAAAAAAGAGGCACAACGCCTAGTGGACTCTTTGGATTTGGGAGGCAATTTATTCCTCACTTGGGTGTTCTACTTCGAACTATTTATCAAGTGACACGAAAAGCCTCTATTTTTTAGTGGGGCCCAGAACAAGAAAAGGCTCTTCATCAAGTTCAGGCTACCGTGCAAGCTGCTTTGCAACTGGGACCAGATGACCCAACGGTGCTAGAGGTGTCAGATGTAGATAAAGAAGCAGTGTGGAGTCTTTGGCAGACCCCTATTGGTGAATCACAATGTAGACCATTGGGACTTTGGAGTAAAGTCTTGCCATCCTCTGCAAACAACTACTCCCCCTTTGAAAAACAGCTGTTGATCTGTTACTGGGCCTTGGTGGAGACTGAACGCCTCACCATGGGCCACCAAGTCACCATGAGGCCTGAATTACCTATCATGAATTGGGTATTGTCTGACCCACGTAATCATAAAGTTGGACGTGCACAGCAACACTCCATTGTTAAATGGAAGTGGTATATACGAGATCGGGCCAAAGCAGGACCTGAAGGAACAAGTAAGCTGCATGAAGAAGTGGCCCAAGTTCCCACAGTGTCCACTCCTGTCATATTGCCTCCTTTCTCCCAGTCTGCACCTATGGCCTCCTGGGGAGTTCCTTACCATACTTTAAGGGAAGACCAAAAAATTCATGCTTGGTTTACAGATGGCTCTGCACGATATGCAGGTGCCACTTGTATGCACACTACAGTCCCTTTGTGGGATCTCCCTAAAGGACAGTGGTGAAGGGAAATCTTCCCAATGGGCAGATCTTTGAGCAGTGCACCTGGCCGTTTAGTTTGCATATGAGGAAAAATGGCCAGATGTGAGGCTATATACTGATTCATGGGCTGTGGCTAATGGCCTGGCTAGATGGTCAGGGAATTGGAAGGACCATGATTGGAAAATTGGTGACAAGGAGGTGTGGGGAAGAGGCACATGGACAGACCTCTCTGAATGGGCCAAGAAAGTAAAGTTAATTTTATCTCATGTGAACTCTTACCACCAAAGGATTACCTCTGAAGAGGAGAACTTTAATAATCAAGTGGATATGATGACACGCGCTGTGGAGACTGGTCCTCCTCTTTCCTCTGCCACCCCTGTTATCGCCCAATGGGCACATGAACAAAGTGGACATGGCGGCAGGGATGGAGGTTATGCATGGGCACAGCAACATGGACTTCCACTCACCAAGGCTGACTTGGCCACTGCCACTGCTGAGTGTTCCTTTTGCCAGCAACAGAAACCAACATTAAGTCCAAGATATGGGACCATTACTCGGGGAGATCAACCAGCAACTTGGTGGCAGTTTGATTACATAGGACCACTTCCATCATGGAGGGGACAGCATTTTGTTCTTACTGGAATAGACACCTACTCTGGATATGGATTTGCCTTCCCTGCATGTGATGCTTCTGCCAAAACTACTATTCGTGGACTTACAGAATGCCTCATCCACCGGCATGGCATCCCACATAGCATTGCTTCAGATCAAGTAACTCACTTTACAGCAAATACAGTGCGGCAATGGGCCCATTCCCATGGAATCCACTGGTCGTATTATGTTCCTCATCATCCTGAAGCTGCCGGCTTGATAGAACAATGGAATGGGCTCCTAAAGACACAATTAAGGTGCCAACTCGATGGCAACAACTTACAGGGATGAGGCAATGTTCTTCAGGAAGCTGTATATGCTGTAAACCAGTGGCCAATATATGGTGCTGTGTCTCCAATAGCCAAAATTCATGGGTCCAGGAACCATGTGGTGGAAGCTGGAGTGGCACCACTCACTATTACTCCTAGTGATCTCCTTGCAGCATTTTTGCATCCTGTCACACCAACCCCATGTTCCTCAGGCCTGGAGGTCCTGGTTCCAAAAGAAGGAACTCTCCCACCTGGAAATACAGCATGGATTCCACTGAACTGGCAGCTGAGAATGCCCCCTGGGCACTTTGGACTTCTCATGCCTTTGGATCAACAGGTCAGGAAGAGTGCCATTGTACTAAGTGGTGTGATTGATCCTGATCACCAAGGAGAAATTGGACTGGCGCTACATAATGGAGGTAAAGAAGAATATGTCTGGAATCCAGGACATCCCATAGGCCGACTCTTAGTGTTACCATGCCCCGTTATTAAAGTAAATGGTAAGTTATAGCAACCCCATCCTGACAGGACTTATAATGACCCAGACCCCTCAGGAATGAAGGTCAGGCCAAAAACCACAGCCAGCTGAGGTGCTTGCTGAGGGCAAAGGTAATACAGAATGAGTAGCAGTAGAAGGTAGTTCTCCCTATCACGTGATCAATTGCAAAAGCGAGGCTTGTAATTGTCAATGTATTTTCTTTGTATGTGATTATTGCGTATATTTCCTTTGTTCAAGTATAATATATCAGATATAATTTGACTCAGTGTGTTTTCATTTACATGTATGACAGATGATTGATGATAAGTATAAGGGTGATTTCATTAATATCTGGAACTTATATAAGTATGTATGGGTAAAGAATTGTGTACAGGTGCCAGGTTGGCAAGGGGTGGATTGCGATAGTTTATTGTGCCAGCCTGGCCGATAAACACATGTAGGATTAACTGAAGGGCAGAAGGATAAATGGCTTGATGAGCCTCGCCTTGCTTGTTCTGTGCCTCAGTTTAAAGGGGTACACTACCCGTGAGATGCCTAGTCTGTGGACTGAGTCACTATAAGTTGAGGTCCCTTTAAGCCCACACAATTGGAATGTTCATCTCTGGAGATGGGGACCAACAGTTGATGACAGTTGGGGACCTGTCTTGCTGTTTGGTGCCTGGATATATATAGCCCAGCTCTCTCTACAGAAAGGGACTGGCAACTGGCGGGTCTCAAGTCTTAAAGGACTGCTAGTGTCTCACTGCTTTATAATTTAACTGTTAATTTCTTGTATTATCTATTTGTATATAATTTAACGGTTCATTTCTTGTATTATATATCTCTCTTTATAAATATATTTATATATAATTACTAGCAATCTGGCTTGTCTCTCTAGAGAACTCTGTCCAACAGAGTGTTCATTGTGCATAACAGCAACAGAGAGTACTTGAAAATGTCAGTGGTGCACCATGCTATACTGAACAAATAACCCGAGAAGCTTTACCAAATGGAAAACCCGACATCTAGGTTGTAGTAAACCCTGCTAATTATCTATCATATGCAGATGACATAAAACTACAGGTTATAAGATAGCATGACCTGAGAAACTACTGCTGAAGCCCAGGAATTACTGCCTTCTCTGTAAATTACAATTCAATATAAACAAAATTAAACTCCTCACAATGGGACCAATGGAAATTATGGGAAATGGAGATAAGATTGAAGTTATGATGGAGTTCATCTTGCTTGGATACACAATCAGTGTTCATGGAAGCTGCAGTCAATCAAATGGTGCATTTCATTGAACAAATCTGCTGCATAAGACCCCGTTAAAGATTGAAGAGCTAGGTGATATCTTTGAGGACTCATGAGGTATCTGGCCCAAGCTATGACATTTTCTATTGTCTCATCTGCACAATGTACAATGAATGAAAAAGATGAAAGGTGGAATGATATATTTGAATTACAGTACTGGTGAATAATTTGATGGTCTGCCAGAAGAACAAACAATTGTATATTAGATGATGCACATTTTAAATGCTTAATAGAAGGAAGGGAGGATATGATTACTTTATCTCAAGAACTTTGGATATGTGTCAAAGAAATCTGTACTTGGAAAAGGATATCACGCTTGATAAAGCATAAGGCCATTTTTAAAAGGATGACTTTAAGAAAATAGATTGGCACAGTAACTGCAACTAAGGCCTCATGCATGACAACTGTGAGGATGAAGCAAGACCTATGCTTCATTCTGTTTCAAGTGTTGCTGTGAGTTCAAATGGATTTAATGGAAATCACTGCACTCCATGGAGAGGAAGTGAGCACATTCAGCTTTCAAATTGGATCTAGATAATGATCCCATTAAATACCAATCTTATTCTTATCTTGCTGCAACTCTTAACTACAGCTATCAATCAACAAATATAAAATAAAGGCATCCTAATGGCAAAAAAGAAAACATTCTATAAAAACTGATGATATCATTCTAAACATAGAAAACTCAAAAGCCCCAGAAGAAAATTATTGGAGCTAATTGAAAGGTTAATCAATTTCACAGGGATAAGGTCAACATAGGAAAAATAAGTTTGATTCTCATGTACCAATAGAGAAAGCTCTGAAAAGCAAATCAAGAAAATAATAGTACTTACACTAGCCACCT
Organism: Tenrec ecaudatus; assembly: GCF_050624435.1. Taxonomy (NCBI): domain Eukaryota; kingdom Metazoa; phylum Chordata; class Mammalia; order Afrosoricida; family Tenrecidae; genus Tenrec; species Tenrec ecaudatus. The sequence goes on from NC_134546.1 coordinate 79,695,553, forward strand.
ATAAGAAAAAATAAATCAGAATAAACCTAAGCAGAGAAAGAAAAGTCTTGTACGTAAAACTACTTAAAAAACAGTACTATAACCCAAGGCCCAAGTGTCGGCCAATGGAGATCCCCTCATAGAGGGGTTTAGGAGAGGAGATGGGTTAATTAGGGTGTGAGGTAGTATCGATGAAGAACACAGCTTTCCCCCAGATCCTGGATGCTTCCTCCCCCCAACTACCATGATCCGAATTCTACCTTGCAGGGCTGGATAGGACAGAGGTTGTACACTGGTATATATGAGGGTTGGAGGTACAGGGAATCCAGGGTGGATGATACCTTCAGGACCAAGGGTGTGAGGGACGATGCTGGGAGAGTGGAGGGTGAGTGGGTTGGAAAGGGGGAACTGATTACAAGGATCCACATGTGACCTCTTCCCTGGGAGAGGGACAGCAGAGAAGGGGGGAAGGGAGACTCCGGTAGGGCAAGATATGACAAAATAACGAGGTATAAATTACCAAGGGCATATGAGGGAGGGGGGAATGGGGAGGGAGGGGGGGGAAAAAAGAGGACCTGATGCAAGGGGCTTAAGTGGAGAGCAAATGCCTTGAGAATGATTGGGGCAGGGAATGTATGGATGTGCTTTATACAATTGATGTATGTATATGTATGGATTGTGGTAAGAGTTGTTTGAGTCCCTAATAAAATGTAAAAGAAGAAAAGAGAAAAAAATGATTAGGGCAAAGACTCTACCGATGTGCTTTATACAATTGATGTATGTATATGTATGAACTGTGAAAAGAATTGTATCAGCCTCAATAAATTGTTAAAATAAAAAAATAAAATAAAAAATACAAAATGATCAAAAAAAGAAAAGCATGTAAAAAAAAAAGAAATATTTCATCATTTTGAAACAAACCATGTTCCATACAATAATGCACTAAAAATTGTGGAATACCTGATGTCCTTACCAGGAACTAATGCTGCGACTGAATGTGTTTTTTCTATGTTAAATAAAGTGTGGACATCAGAAAAATAAAAAAAAATAAAAACAGTACTCTAATATACCAAAACACACACACATAAACAGAATAAATGGCCATTTTTATGAATAGGAAACCTTAACTTGGGAAAATAACACAATTTAAGCAATCTATAATTGTAATGCAATTCTGATCCAGACTCTGAGTTTTTTCTTTAAGGACATGGAAATTAATCACCAAGTTTTTGGGTTTTTTTTTAAACATTTCATTAGGGGCTCATACAACTCTTATCACAATCCATAAATATACATACATCAATTGTATAAAGCACATCTGTACATTCTTTGCCCTAATCATTTTCTTTTTTTTCTATTCTTTTCATTTTATTAGGGGTTCATACAATTCTTGGGTCTCCAGTCTGCACTTCCCCCTTCATTCAATATGGTACACACACACACACACACACACACATATATATATATATATATATTTGCATGATGCCTTATACCTGGTCCCTTTGGCACCTCGTGATCGCACTGGCTGGTGTGCTTCTTCCATGTGGATTTTTTTGCTTCTGAGGTAGATGTCTTCCTGTTCACCTTCAAGCCTTTAAGACCCCAGACACTATCTCTTTTGATAGCCGGGCACCATCAGCTTTCTTTGCCACATTTGCTTATGCACCTGTTTGTTTTCAGCGATCCTATCTTGGATGTGTGCAGTCAATGATATAATTTTTTGTTTTTTGATGCCTGATAAATGATCCCTTTGGGACCATGTGACCACACAGGCTGGTGTGTTCTTCCATGTGGGCTTTGTTCCTTCTGAACAAGTGGCCATCTAGCTCAGAAGCAACAAAGCCCACATGGAAAAAGAACACTAGCCTGTGTGATCACGAGATCCCAAAGGGACTAGATACAAGGCATCATGCAAATATATATATATATATATATATATATATATATATATATATATATATATACCATAGTGAATGAAGGGGGAAGTGCAGAGTGGAGACCCAAAGAGATCCCCTCACAGAGTGGCTTAGGGGAGGAGATGGGTCAGTCAGGGTGCAATGTAGTACTGATGAAGAACACCGCTTTCCCCCAGACCCTGGATGCTTCCTACCCCCAACTACCATGATCCGAATTCTACCTTGCAGGACTGGATAGGGCAGAGGTTGTACAGTGGTGCATATGGGAGCTGGAGGCACAGGGAATCCAGGGTGGATGATACCTTCAGGACCAGGGCTGTGAGGGGCGATACTGGGAGAGTAGAGGATGAGTGGGTTTGAAAGGGGGAACCGATTACAAGGATCCACATGTGACCTCCTCCCTGGGAGATGGACAGCAGAGAAGGGCGGGGAAGGGAGACTCTGGATAGGGCAAGATATGACAAAATAATAATCTATAAATTATAAGGGCTCATGAGGAAGGGGTGAGCAGGGAGGGAGGGAAAAAAAGAGGACCTGATACAAAGGGCTTAAGTGGAGAGCAAATGCTTTGAAAATGATTAGGGCAAAGAATGTACGGATGTGCTTTATACAATTGATGCATGTATATATATGGATTGTGATAAGAGTTGTATGAGCCCCTAATAAAATGTAAAAATAAAATTCCGTTTCCCTGATCATGACAAAAGAAAGGGGAGCAGAATCTTCCAGATCAGAAACAAGAGAGAAGAAACCATTCTGCATGTTTTCTGGACATGTGTTGTTTTTTTTAAAAAAATATTTTATTGGGGGTTTATACAGCTCTTATCACAATCCATCCATCTATTCAATATTTCAAGCACATATGTATGCTTCTTGCCATTATCATTTTCAAAACATTGTCTTGATCTTCATTTTTCCCCTTCGCCCCCGACCCTCCCTCCCTTACAAACCCTTGATAATTGTAAATTGTTATTATTTTTTCATGTTTTACACTGACTGATGTCTGGACATATTTATGAACAACTTTATTCCATAGTTTAAAAATATCACTGAAATATGGAAATTCCTTGGAAAGCAAGAAAACCAATAGCTTCCACACAAGAAGTAGATAATAGAAGTGTCCACATTCATCATGTGAAACCACATCTTAAGGGAAATGAGAGAAGATGCCCTGTGAGCTCTCACACAACAAAGTTTGGTGTTTATGTAATATAAAATTTTAAACTGAAAATTACTTTAAAAATAGATAATGTTTAGCAATTAGAACAATGCTTGATAAACGATCTGTTTAAGAGCTCTGTTGTCCTTTGAGAGTGCTTGTGTTTCTCAGAGTCTGAGGGAGGACTCTTGCCCATATTCTTTACTCATCTGTCTCTAAATATCAGGGGACATGCAAATGTAGCTCTCTGCCTGCTGATAAACTGTCCACATCCTCTGTTGTGGGAGATCTCCGAGGACAGTCCAAGACACTGGGGTCTCTGCTGTTCCATCTTGTGCCCAGGAGCTAGTCCAGCGACATAATGAATATTGCACCAACTTTGGATTTCATTTTGGCCATTTTACATGGTAATCACTGTAGGCCCTGCTTTGTGTGTGTATTATTGTGTGTGTACTTGTATGTGTTTCATCTAATCACAGTGCCTCTCTGTTTGCAGGTGTCCAGTGTGAGGTACAGCTGGTGGAGTCTGGGGGCGTTCTGAGAATGCCTGGGGGGTCTCTGAGACTCTCCTGTGCAGCCTCTGGATTCACCTTCAGTAAATACTGGATGAGCTCGGTCGGCCAGGCTCCAGGGAAGGGCCTACAGTGGGTCTCAACTATTACTAATGGTGGTGATACATATTACACAGACTCCGTGAAGGGCCGATTCACCGTCTCCAGAGACAACTCCAAGAACACACTGTATCTTCACATGAACAACCTGAAAGACGAGGACACAGCCACGCATTCCTGTGCAGTGAGCACTATGAGCAGAAGTCAATGAGAGCAGAGACACAGACCTCCCATGCAGGGAGGAGACTGGTCTCCAGGGGGCGCTCAGGACCCACAGAGCACAGGACTCAGAGCCAGGAGCAGGTTCAGTAGGAGCTTCAAAGCTTCAAGCTGGTTTCCGGTGGGGATCTGCAAATTCTTTTAAATCTCGGTTTTCTGAAGAAATCCCTCTCTAATTTAAAAATAATAATTCTGGGCCTATTTTTGATATCGTTGAATTCAAAAGTTAACTTGTAACAGGAGAATATATTCCATACAGCAACAAATAGCCCGTCCCTTAAGGACAAGAAATGACTCTGCCAGGGGCCCCTGAATCAGAGTTCTCATGACACTCAGGTAAATACTCTCCAATCAGACTCAGAGCTAATGAGGGCCTGGGTAAAGGAAACTATTAAGTGTTTGACTATTGGCTGAAAAATTAACAGTATATTCTTCCATCACACTTTATGAGGTATTCTGACAATCTTTTAGTCAAAATCTAGGCAATCCGTCTATTTTTTAAAACATTTTATTAGGTGCTCATACAACTCTTATCACAATCCATACATATACATACATCAATTGTATAAAGCACATCTGTATATTCTTTGCACTAATCATTTTCAAAGCATTTGCTCTCCATTTAAGCCCTTTGAATCAGGTCCTCTTTTACCCCCTCCCTCCCCACTCTCCCCTCCCTCATGAGCCCTTGATAATTTATAGATTATTATTTTGCATTTTTGCCCTATCCGGCGTCTCCCTTCACCCCCTTCTCTGTTTTCCATCCCCCAGGGAGGAGGTCACATGTAGATCCTTGTAATTGGTTCCCCCTTTCCAACCAACTCACCCTCTACTCTCTCAGTATCGCCCCTCACACCCCTGGTCCTGAAGGTATCATTCACCCTGGATTCCTTGTGCCTCCAGCTCCTACGTGCACCAGTGTACAACCTCTGTTCTATCCAGTCTTGCAAGGTAGAATTCGGATCATGGTAGTTGGGGGTGGGGTGGGTGGAGGAAGCATTTAGGATCTTGGGGAAAGCTGTATTCTTCATTGGTGCTACACTGCACCCTGACTGACTCATTTCCTCCCCTAGACCCTTCTGTGAGGGGATCTCCATTGGCCGACAAATGGGATTTGGGTCTCCACTCTGAAATTCCTTCATTCACTATGGTATTTTTTTGCGGGGGATGATGTCTTATACCTGATCCCTTTGGCACCTCGTGATCACACAGGCTGGTGTGCTTCTTCCATGTTGGCTTTGTTGCTTCTGAGCTAGATGGCCACTTGTTTAACTTCAAGCTTTTATGACCCCAGACACTATCTCTTTTGATAGCTGGGCACCATCAGCTTCCTTCACCACATTTATTTGTTCACCCGCTTTGGCATCAGCAGTTGTGTCGGGAGGGTGAGCATCATAGAGTGCCAATCTAATAGAAGAAAGTATTTATGCATTGAGGGAGTGCTTGAGTAGAGGCCCAAGGTCCTTAATTGGTCTTTTTTTATGGAATTATTTCTTTAATGACACAGTCTTCCTTGTGTGTGTGAATTTTATTTTTGTTTTTTCCTGTTTGGATGTTTCTCCTAACAATGGTGGTCTAGTGTTTGTCTTTTCTGGAACCCTATCTGCAAACACATACACTCACTGATTGTATTTTGCTATTTGGGTGCTACTATTTCGTATTGATCTATCCTTCAGAATCTTCAGCCCATGATGGTCAAGACAAACACTAATTTATCTGTGTAAATTCTGGATTCAGAGAAATCTCTAGAGCCAAACAGAATCATGTAGTTTTTTTTTGTTGTTGTTTTGTTTTGTTTTTTATGTCAGGCGCTATATCTTCACCTTCACAGTCCCACAGGTTGTCAGCCCACTGGTTCTGGTTTTACCCTGTGGGTCCACATGTGTCCTGTTAATCAACTCATCACATTCCTGGTGAGTTGGTTACTAATTTGTTGTAATAAGTAACTTTTCCACTATCTAGTGACATACACCCTTGCATGAGGAATTTCAGATATTTCAGTATAAAGTTCAGTATAAAATGTAAGATTAGATGTGAATAACTTTATTAATTATTACTTTCTGGATGAGAAATGTCTTCTTGTGTCAAAGGTAAATTGAGTAGACATAGCAGTGTAGTTATCAAAGAAAATTTCTTTCTTTTCCATGACTCACAAAATTCATTCCTATTTACAGCAAACAATGGATTAGAGTCACTTTTGGCTGAAATCACTGAGATTGCTAGAGTTAGCTGATTTTCAAACTTTTGAATATCTAATAATGTTCCCATAATCTAATGCTGAAAATGTGTATCTGACACGTTTTACATGACCTTGGATTGGCTGTGAGTGCCTTATAAATATATAAGTCACTGAGTATAGAAGACTACTGCCTTCATTCCTAAAGTGATCCTCAATCCTGAGCCATTTCTCCTCACCCATCTTCCTCATCACTTTCTTTAGCCTGGAAAATCTGGCTCTTAGTCTTGATGAATGCAGAAGTCATGGACAGACCTGGGTTCTCTGAGGAAAATAGTCAACATTCTTATCCCAGAAGAACCCCTTTTTATTTTTATAACAAAGGTACCACTCACATGAAATCCCCCCATCCTCCATTCAATAGAGTCTTGTGATGTACTTATTTAAATATAGGTCTTACTTTGGATAATAAACCTGGGAATCATGGGCCACATTCCCAAGAATATGTCGCTTTCTTCTCCTTCTTGGGGACAGCTTTCATAGGTGAATAGTTCAGGGATTGAAAGATTACGCTTTTTTGGATGCTTTATCTGAGCACTTGCCTCATTGTCTTCAGTTATAGCTACAGGGATTGGACCAGGATTTGTTAAACTTACAGTAATCATTCCTCATCTGTTCTGTCTGTAGGTTCTCTTAAATCAGCTATGAGTCCATATACTATGGAGTGGTGAGAGCACAGACTATGTCCAACTCTGATGTACACAAGACACCTTAATAGTTAAATTAATTGAATACCAAGCTCCATTGCTGCCCAGGCCATTGACATGCGTAAAAGGAGGCCAGGAGAAGTCAGTGTGACTCCTGAATGCCAGTTTAAAAGGGGGCTCTGAGCTGCACTCTACTCCATTGTCTTCTTGTCTGTGTTTTTCTTGTTTTTCTTGAATCTATTTTATATCATTGTCTAGAAGTGGTCTTTATTTTTATAGTATAATTGGCTCCAAAAACAATTCCCCACTTTGTTTTTCTTTTAATTAGGTGATCTTCTTTGTGACCTTGTTTATCATACTATTTATAACACATGAAATGAAATGTTCCTTGATATTTGTTAGTATGGTCATACTTAGATTGAGTTTCATATTTTACTTTATAGTACCCATCTCTGTATCAGTTTTGAATATCATGTTGATGTTGTATACATTACGACCCTTTTCTTACTCTTTTATATGACTCATATTGGACATGTTCCATATGACCATACATGTCAGCATATTGTGTTATGTATGATGTTTTCCCTTGGGGATTAATAACCTAACTCCTGTAGACTTTTATTGTCAAGGTTTGTGAAAATATAGTCAGGGTACCATTTGCAGTTAACTGTATGTAATGTCTATCACATTACTTTGTTTTTCATTCCCTTGCTGAAAAGGTTTTCATCAGTATTTTCAGCTACACATTTTTATGTTCTTCCTTCTTCAGATGGAAGACTTCATGCTTAAAGCAAAAAGAGGTGGTTCTGGATGCGATTTCAGACTTGTTTGGCTGGTTCCATTAAGTGTAAATTTTTATGAATGTACTTCTAGTCTTTCAGCTATTTTGTCCTGCTTAGAGTTAGGAGAGGGAGGTCTGGATGCATTAGGCCAGTGCTACCCAACCCACCATCAAGGGAACAGAAGGAAATTTATTTTTGCTTATTATTTACATCTTAATGGAATGTGCTGCAATCAAACAAGTGTTATCTTAAGTCTGTGCTCCTGGGAGAAACTATCCACTTTAACACAAGGAATTTAAAACTATTTATTGAATGTTTCAGGCTAACTTTTTATTATTTAATCATTATATTTGGGGCTCAGAAAGCTCTTATCACCATCCATCTATCCATCGTGTCAAGCACATTTGTACACTTGTTGCTATCATCAGTCTCAAAACATTTGCTTTCTACTTGAGCCCTTGGTATTAGTTCCTCATTTTCCCGCTCCCTCCCTGCTCCTCCTTGATAATTTATGAATCCTTGATAATTTATATATTATTTTATCCTGTCTTACACTGTCTGGCGTCTCCCTTCACCTATGTTTCTGCTGTCCATCCCCCAGGTAGGATGTTATGTCAGACTCTGTAGATCCTTATAATCAGTTCCCCCTTTCCACCCCACCCTCCCTCCATCCTCCCGGTATTGCCATTCTCAGCACTGGTCCAGAAGGGATCATCTGTGCTGGATTCCTTGTGTTTCCAGTTTCTATCTGTACTAGTGTATATATCCTCTGGTCTAGCCAGATTTGTAAGGTAGAATTGGTATAATGATAGTTGGGTGGGGGGGGGAGAAGGATTTAGGAACTAGAGGAAAGTTATATGTTTCATTGTTACTACACTGCATCCTGACTGGCTGGTATCCTCCCCGTGACCCTTCTATAAGGGCATGTCCAGTTGCCTACAGATGGGTCTTGGGTCCCCAATCTGCACTGCCCCTCATTCACAATGATTTGATTTTTTGTTCTTTGATGCCTGATCCCTGAGACACCTTGTGATCACACAGACTGGTGTGCTACTTCCATGTGGACTTTGTTGCTTCTGAGCTTGATGACATCTTTATCTTCATTCCTTTAAGACACCAGAAGCTGTATCTTTTGATAGCTGGACACCATCAGCTTCCCTAACCACATTTGCTTAGGCACCCTCTTTGTCTTCTGCAATTGTGTCGGGAAGGTGGGTATCATGGAATGCCAGTTTAATAGAACAATGTATTCTTACATTGAGGGAATAATTGAGTGGATGCCCAATGTCTATCTGTTACTTTAACACCAAACCTATAAATATATGCACATAGATCTATTTCACCAACATCATCTATAAATATATTTACATATGCACATGCCTTCATTTAGACCTCTATAAATGCCCTTTTCCTCCTAGTTCTTTTCTCTCTTTCCTTTTACATTCCTCTTGTCCCACTATCATGCTCAGCCTTCATTTGGGTTTCACTAATTCCTCTCAGTTACATTGCCCTTGACCATGCCCTATCAGGCCTCCTACACCCTCCTCACCACCAGTTTGGATCACTTGTTGTTCCCTTGTCCATGGGTTTGTTAACACCACTTCCTTTCCCCACTTTGCCCCTCTCCCATGTCCCCCAGAACTGTCATTTCTGTTGTTTTCTCCTCCAGATTGTTCATCCAGCCTATTTTATTTAGACAGACCTGTTTAGGTAATAACATGCACAAAACCAAAACAGAGAAAAACCAAGCAACAAAAGAAAACAAAACAACAATAGCAAAAAGCCAATGACAACAACAAAGAAAAGCTTGTACTTAGTTCAAGGAATGTTTGTTTGGCCTTTAGGAGTATTTTCCAATCAAGTCTGATGTTGTGCCATGCCCTGATCCCAAAGTCTAATTTTGGTATTCCCTGGGTACTTCTTTGCTCAGTTCCCATGCTGTTCTGTTGCACCCCTTTTGTGCTTTGCCTCTATGTGGTGGGCGCTATTCCCACACTATGTCTCCAGTGTTGTCCCCTGTAGTGCTATGGGTCAGTGAAGGATGTCATGTCTCATAGTGGGGCCGGCCATATGGTCTTCCCTGTAGATTGGCTGCTCTGAGTGTGAATATCATCCTCAGGGCTTTCTTACCCAGCATGTGCTCCACTCTCTCTTCCTCCCCCTTCATTTGCTCTGGTGTGCTCTGATCAGACATGTCTCTCTCCCTGAGCTGCAGCTTCAGTGCTGTCCTCTAAAATAAATTCTTCTGTGGGGAAGGGCAGGTGTCCATGTAGTTGGAATTAGGGCCGGCCACTCAGAGCAGGCTAACTTTTATAGAGTTTAAATATCATCCAAGACATTTACCCCAGCAAAGTTCAGACCGTTGTATTTTTCCTTCTTAATGGCCACTCTCTCTCTCTCAAAATACGATGTTTGTTGTTGTTTTCAATGTTACTAAATTGACATAATTTAGAATTCCATTGTTCATATATTGTTGGAGACAACTATTCAACCCTACTGAATGCATGGAAAAACAATAGCAGACAGTAGAGGTGTGCGTACCTATGTGCTAACCAAATTTTAATCAAACTACAGGTCCTGGGCCATGAGCCATACCCTGTTAGCCAAAACCCTAAACTGAAGGTCTGTATAAGTAATAGGTGACCTTCTGTTTCTTTTGAAAAACAGGTTCACTAGCATTTTATCTACATTATAACATAATTCAATCATATCCAGAAGAGTCATACAATCATCATCACTATCGTTTCAAAAATGTTTCTTCTTCCTTGCATTCATGGTTATTCATGTAATTGCAATTTTAATTTGGCAAAGTATACACAATAAAAATTTCTCCAGTTCAACAGCTATTACATGTGCAAATCAGTGTCTTTGATTATTCCCTTCATGTTCTACAATCATTATTGATATCCTTTTCCAAATTATCCCGCCACCATTAATATGAACTAAATGCCTCCTAAGGAACAAGCTTTCCTCCTTCACCCCTGGTAACCATTAGTTAAGTTTTGTTTCTTTTTAAAAGTAGTTTTCTTGATATAATATCCACACAGCATACATTTACATATTTAAATCACTTTTTAAAGAGTTTTACATATATGAATACATATATATCATCATCATTCTAATATTCCTTCCCACCTCCAACATTCATTGTTTGCTCCCCAAATCACCTTACCCTCTCTACTACTCCATGCCCCACATGCCCCATAAACCATTATATAAGCTATTGTCTCTACGCATCTACTCTTTCTGTGCTTTACAAACTTGGAAACCCATTAGAAACACTAGAAAACAAAAACAAAACAAAAAGAGCAAGAAGAAATAATAATAATATAAAAATTAAAATAAAGAGTAAGAAAGAAAAGGCCACCCTCAATATTAAAAATTCAGACAAGAAATTTCTGTTGTGGAACAAGTGAGAAATATTTGACCCTAGAGCAAATTCTGGTTGGGTCAAGAGGTAAGTCAACTGGCCAAGTATCATATCTTGCCATGATCCAATCCACCATGATCAAGTTTAACTTTTGTCTGAAAGTAAAGCTTTTCAAGTCTGGCCTTATCTAGATAGACCTGCCGCACAGTATTTCCTATCATCTATGTTTTCGGTTCTCTGGTGCAAGATATCCTGCACCTGCAGGCTCTCTGGTCTTGACTAAATAACATGAATTTTAAGAAATTAGCGTTTTCTTTCAGTTAAGTCTTCAAAAAAAGCTTTTGTTTTCACTGTATTTTTTGGAGTGTAGATTAGAATAATCATCCTAATTTGGAAAAGGAGTCCGAGTAGAGGATTTCAATCTTCTGTGCAATCAGAACAATTGCAGACCTACAGCTAATCCAAATCACCCCCCAGTCTTTTGTGGGACCATAGCTTTATATTTCTCTTCAGTGGGACAAGAGCAATTGTCCCTCCAAGGGTAATTGTCTAGGACTTGTCCCTGATAGAGTTCTAAAAGACGGTGGGTAAAAAGTTTCCCTGTATCTGAGTGATCAAGGGTCAAGACTTTCTCCAAACCAATAAAATATACATAATTAGCAAAGGGATGACAAATGGAATTTCATTGATACTGTGAGCCACTGTCGAGCCAGGTCGAAGTTCTGAGTTGTCTTTGATATCATTAATGAGCAAACTGGCTTTATGCAACTCTTCTGCCACTTCAATGATAACCTGTAGCTTGTCTTCTGGAACTTTCAGCCAATTATTAAAAGCTTGTAAAAGCTTTGTTCTTACTTGTTTACCTGGTAACTGAAATAAGTACTTGTAGGATTCTAGAAAATTTCTTTAGACTGTTTCTTGAGCTGTCTCCACTGTTTTTAAATTTCAGAGCAGATGGTTTAAAGTGGGTATCCCAAATTGCTCGGTACGGGTCTGGAAATAGCTGTGCCCAGAATGAAGTTCCCATGTGACAATTCAGACCACAGTTCTCTGACGCCAAATTGAACGTCTCCCTACTTCATACAATTCTTCACCCTCAGTTGCTAGGCCCACCACCTTACTCAGTGTAAGAAAATACATCATTCAGGTTACCAATGTAATTATTCTTAATAAATTTAAAACATATTTCTTAATGCAATTGGGGTGTACTAATAATTCATTTCTTTGGAAGGAAGGGGATAAAAATAATCCTACTTTGGAAATATATTAACTTGCAAAATAATCACATTTTCTACATTTTGAAACACAGAAAACTGAGCTCCTGAATGCTGTCATTAGGAAAATGTTAGAAATTCTTTACATTTTTAAGGGAAGTGAAATATTTAATGAGACTCTTGCAGACAATGTCTCTAACTTCCACAATATGACCTTTCCGTGCATGGGTGTAGTAGGAAGGTGAAGGGGGGATAGTGATAGGGTTCACTTCTGAGTAACTTGAGAATAGGATTCCCTGGAGAATAGGATGCCCTGGAGTGGCTCACACAGGCTATAAAATGAGCTCCACGAGAAGCAGGAGGAAGGATCGCAGTACCCACACGAGTCATGAATGGATTGAATTCCTCAGTCCTGCAATCCCTGCACAGTGGATCTCCATGATCCAGATGACAGCTATTACCATCAGTGAAAAGGCATGGAACCATGGTGCACTTCCCAATCCACAGAGCAAGTTCGGATGACTGTTCTTGTGCAGGAGGCTTGCTTGCTGGACTAGAGTGTCTCGCAGGGGTGGGGGTCCCTTAAGAAAGTTGGACTTGCTGACGCAAGAAACTGGCGCTGAGTACTTTCCAGATGAGGCTTAATGGAGTTGGGCGCCTCAAGGCACTTCAGCAGAATGCCTTCAGTCTAATATTTGTAACAGGATGGTATGCTCTTCGGTCTCTTATTTTAGCAGACTTGAAGGAACTGTAACATGTCCTGATAAAGAACTCAGTAAAAATTCTAACTGACATTATTGCTATTGGAATTGCTCTGAAAGTGTTGCCAAAAGCAATCGGGTTATAACAAAAAGTAAGAACGTTATTGTGACCACCCGTTTCTCAAGTGGGTGCGTATCCAGAAACTGAGCCTTCACATATGGGGTGTTGAGGACTTTTACAGGAATGGGATTACTCACAGGAGGCTGTTGGGGATTGGCAGGCCAGCAGGTGACAGAGGCTAAAAAGGACAGGTGAGGTTACAGAAGTGGAGGGTATAGTGAGAATGTGTTAGCAATCTCATCGTTTTTCCATTCCTTTGAGACTCTTTGTCTCTGGAGCAGTGAATTGTCCCTGCCTCATTAAACTTGTCTGTTAATTCTGTGTAGCTATTACAATGGATATTAGAACCTAGAGATGTGCAATAGATAATACTGATGAAGACATTATCCTATCTGTGCAAGTTTATGAAGTTAGTCCCTTTTGTATACAAGAAAAATGTGGGCAGTCTAGGGCATCAGGCCCTTTTACAGAAAGAGTACTCATATTATAGGGACACTTCCTGGGCACATAGCTCAATCAGTAGCTTCACCCACATACCCATGGCAATATTGTTGTTGGTGTTAGAAGTTGTCCATCAGTCCCGACGCATAGCCATCCTGTGTAGAGGAGAATGAAACACTGCCTGAGCCTGTTCGATCCTCACCATCGTTCTTATTGTTGCAGCCACTGTGTCAATCATTTTCTCAAGAGTCTTCCTCCTTTTCAATGCCTCTCTGCTTTACCATGCACGAGGTCCTACTGCAGAGACAAGTCTATCCAGATAACATGTCCAAAGTCTCAGCATGCTTGCTTCTGAAAAGAATTCTGGCTGTACTTCTTTGAAGATGGGTTTATTTACTCTTTTGTTAGTAGGTTGTTTTTTCAATATTTTGAACCAACATTATAATTCAAATGTGTCAATTCCACTTTGGTCTTGCATTTTCCATGCCCAACCTTAGCGTGCATAGGACACCATTGAAAATGTTTGGCTTACATGGCCTGCCCAACTATGAGACAGGACTCCTCACTGACTCATAGCCCTATAGGGGATAAAACCAGAGACATAGTGTGGGAATTGCACCCAATTGGATCCCAAAACACTGAGGCAAAACATTAAGAGTGTGCAAAAGAAAAAAAAGGGAATGGAGCACTGAGGTCCCCAGGGA